>NC_073227.2:174746818-175051250 GCF_029281585.2 Gorilla gorilla gorilla | reverse complement strand
TATGACTTAGCCACCAAACCAACAATGTAGCTCTGATATATATACATATATATATATAGAAAGAGAGAGAGTTTTTTTTTTTTTTTTTTTTTTTTGAGATGGAGTCTCGCACTGTTGCCAGGCTGGAGTGCAATGGCACAATCTTGGCTCACTGCAACCTCTGCTTCCCAGGTTCAAGTGATTCTCCTGCCTCAGCCTCCCAAGTAGCTGGATTTACAGGCACCCACCACCACGCCCAGCTAATTTTTTGTATTTTTAGTAGAGACAGGGTTTCACTACATTGGCCAGGCTGGTCTCGAACTCCTGACCTTGTGATCTGCCCGCATCGGCCTCCCAAAGTGTTGGGATTACAGGCATGAGTCACTGCACCTAGTCCTGATATTCTTTTTAATAAAGTATTACCTCTAAGCACAGTGGACTTATAATTATGTTTCAACTGAGACGGGCATTGATTGCCTGGACTCTTTTTCCTATTTTCAATGTGATTTACTCATGCAGAGGAGGGCTGCCATCTTTGGGTATAATCTCAGAAATAAGATTCAAACATTCAGCAGAAAAAGATGTGTTATTAAGTCATCCTCCCATAAAGAGAATGAGAAATCCATGAACCTGGCATCTCTACAAGGCACGTGGCACCAATTATTCCCGGCCCTGGCTAAATGGCTCTACATAAGAGTGCTCAAAAATAAAGTGGAGCTATTTTGGACTCTTTGCTTGGGTTTTATTAGGTATTTTCTTTCCATATGAGGAAATGGTTCATTGCTCTGTTCTCCATGGTACCTGCTATTTAGCAATGGTGATGTCTATGTTTGTGCATATGCACCTACATGCAATGCCCTTTGGTGGTGGACATCTGCATTTTAGAAGTACTTTGAGTGAGGGGAATATATGCCAGCTTTATTTCTTAAAATAACAGCCATCTCAGTCTGTTTTCCGTTCCTATGACAGAATACCTTAGACTGGGTGATTTATAAAGAATTATTTCTTCTGGTTCTGGAGGCTGGGAAGTTTAAGGCTGACATCCAGTGAGGGACTTCTCACTGCATCATAACACAGTGGAGGGCATCACGTGGTGAGAGCAAGAATGTGCAGGTCAGCTAGGGTCTTTCTTTCTCTTCTTATAAAGCCACCCATCCCATTTTGGGGCCCGCCCCCCACCCTGATGATCTTATCTAAACCTAATTTCCTCCAGAAGGCCCAATGTCCAATCAATATATGAATTTGGGGATTAAGTTTCCAATACATTCAAACCATAGTAACAGCACCAGAGCAGAACTTTCACAACTATCTGATTAATGACCCCCAAAATTCCTTTCTTTCCTGGAAATAACAAGGAGAAAGAAGAGAGGAAACAGAAAGAGGAAAAGAAGGGATGGGAAGGTAGGAGGGATGAGAAGGAAGAGTAGAAGATAAAAGAAATTAAAATTCATTTTAGAGCAAGCTTTTTAATCTCAAGTACACTAGATTTTTGTTCTGGATGGGCTGGGAATTCTTAGCCTGTGTCATTTTCATGATCTTGAAAAACAAAACCATCTATGGGAAGGGCTGCCATGTGGACCTGGATTTGATTTTATTGCATTTTGCTCTCATCTCTTCTGGAGTGTTGGTGGGGACCATGAGAAGCATGAATGTCATTTTGACAGAATCCAGAGCAACCTAGCCAAAAAAAAATTCCTCTCTCTCTCTCTCTCTCTCTCTCTCTCTCTCTCTCTCTCTCATGCACACACACACACACATACTTGATAAAGATGGTCAACTGCTCATGACTTCATGCTGAGCCCCCTTTCCCTGGGCCACCTCACAACTGCCCAGCAGTGATGAAGCTCTCGGTAACCTCCCTGAGAGGCGTGACTGTTGTCTGCATATTGTTGTCCATGAAAAGTTGACATTTTCTTATTCTGAAACATTTGTGTGTATGTATGTATATATGAAAAGGCTTGGAAGGTTGATAAATTTTTCCACCTCTGGCATGTTTTTATAACATAGTGCTGAAAAAAAAGGTGACTTCAAGGGTAGGTTTGAGTTTGTGTTTTAGCAGATATACTAGGAAGAGAATGTCTCCGAATTTCACAAAACATCTGCATCCTGATGGGTGCTGGCAGTGACCATAAACCTAACATGTATTGGGTGACACCATATTCAGAATCCTCTCTGGGCCCTTCACCTGAGGTAACTCATTTAATCCTCACAACTCTCCAGTGCAGTAAGTCCTGTGGTTCTCCTCATTTTAGGCAGGAGTTTGAAACTGGTCCAGTCGCACAGCTAAGAAATGCTAAGCAAGACTGGAACACAGCCCTCTAGCACCAGAGATTGAAGAAATGCAAACAGGTGGAGGAAGGAAGGGACAGGTAAAATCTAGGAGTAGGATTGCTAAGTCCTATGATAAATATATTCAACCTTATAAGAAACTTAGCAAGCTCTTTTTAAAGTTTTTATTTCAATTTCAAATTACTCATTGCTAGTATACAGAAGTACAGTTGATTTTAATATAATGAATTTGTATGCTGCAATCCAGTTAAATTCACTTATTGGATCTAATAGCATTATTCTAGATGGAGATTTTCAATGTAAGCAATCATGTCATCTGAAAGAGTTTTATTGCTTACTTTCCAAATTGTATTTCTTTTATTTCCTTTTCTTGCCTTGTTGCACTGACTAGACCCTCTAGGACAATGTTGAATAGAAATGGAGAGAGACATTTACAGAACAGTTCATCTAACAGCCACTGAATACACATTCCTCTCAATTGCCCATGGAACTTTCTCCAGGATAGATCATATGGCAGGTCACAAACTTAATCTTAACAAATTAAAGAAGATTTGAACCATACCAAAATGGTATAAAACTGGAAATCAATGACAGGAGGAAATTTGGAAAATTTACAAGTACATGGAAACGAGACAACGCACTATTGAATACCCAATGGGTAGAAGAAGAAATTAAGAGAGAAGTTTTAAAATTCCTTGAGGCAAATTAAAATGGAAATGCATCATATGAAAAACTATAGGATACGGCAAAAGCAGTCCTAAGAGGGAAGTTTATAGCAACAAACACCTACATCAAGAAAGAAGAAAGATCTCAAATAAACAATCTAATACTGTATCTCAAGGAACCAGAACAAACTCAACCCAAGGTTAGTAGAAAGAAAAATTAATAAAAATCGAGCAGAAATAGAGATTTAAAAAGCAATGCAAAGATCAGTGAAACAAAGGGTTGGCTTTGTGGAAAGATAAAATTGACAAACCTTTAGCCAGACTAAGAAGACTGGCTAAAGAAAAGACTCAATAAAATCAAAGATGAAAAAGAAGACATTACAGCTGATACCACAGAAATGCAAAAATCATGAGACTATTATAAACACTTATACACCAACAAACTCGATAATCTAGAAGAAATTAATAAATACACATACAATATACCAAAACTGAATCATGAAGAAATAAAAAATCTGAAAAGATCAATAGTTAGTGAGGAGATTGAACCAGTAATAATACTACAAAATGTCTTCTATCAAAGTTTCCACCCAGAACCTGACTGCTTCACTGCTGGATTCTACAAAACATGTAAAGAAGAACTAATACCAATTCTTAAACTATTCCAAAAAATTGAAGAGGATGGAATACTTCCAAATTTATCCTATGAATAAGTTTGATGCCAAACCTGACAAAGATACACACTAAAAAGGAAAACTGCAAATGAATATTTATGATGAACTTACATGCAAAAATCCTCAACAAAATCCGAATAAGCCAAATTCAATGGTACATCAGAAAGGTTTTCCACAGATCATCATGGTGGATGGGAGGCAGGACTAGATTGTAGCTCTGACTCAGACAGAGCAGTGTGCGGAGGCTTAAATCATGAATTTTAGCTCCAGAATGACTGCAAGAACAAAACAGGAATCCCAAGAGGACCCACAGACCCTCTGAAGGAAGCAGACTGCTCCTGTAGGACCCGGGAGACACCCCAACTACTGTGAGTACCCCAAACTTTGGAAGTAGGAAAGGGAGACCCTCCACTCCCAAACACACACCCCCACTGGAGAAAATAAAGGTCTAGTTTGTGGGACAAGTTTCCAACCTTACCTGAAGCTGAGTCAAATTAGAGAACCGAGCAAAACACAGGGGTAGAGAAAGCAGCAGGAAAGACCATGAAAGCTCACTGGGTCCCCAAGCAGGCCATTCCTGCCTGGTACCACAGGGACCCTTCAGGAGGACAGCCAGAGGCATGGAGAAAAATGCTACAGGAAAAAGGAAGTCACTAGCTGAACTCTGTAATAATTGGAACCAGGTGAGAAGCCTCCCTGCCGGAACTTGGTGTCGGGGAGGGAGTGAATCCAGTGTGCAGACTACACAAGTTCTGTTCTTGTGGAAGAACCAAAGTCCTGTTCTTTCGCAGTGGGAGGTGGGTAGCCTGGGGCAAGCTCTCAAGCCTGGCTCACCCACTGCCTGGAAACAGACTCAGGGCTGTTATGGGGGGCACGGTGGGAGTGAGACCAGACCATCAGATTGCATGGCAGCTGGGTAAGGCCTGTAACTGCCGGCTTTCCCCCCAACTTCCCTGACAACTTGCATGATGCAGCAGAGGTAGCCATAATCCTCCTAGGTACACAACTCCATTGATTTGAGAACCTCACGCCCATCCCCCACAGCAGCCACAGCAAGACCCACCCAAGGAGAGTCTGAGCTCAGAAATGCCTAGCCCTGCCCCCACATGACGAGCCTTCCCTATCCACCCTGGTAGCTGAAGACAAAGGGCATATACTTTTGGGAGTTCTAGGGCCCTGCCTACCACCAGTTCCTCCCCATACTACCACAGCTGATGCTCTCTGGAAAGCACCATCTCCCAGCAGAAGGCCAACCAGCACAAAAACAGAACATTAAACCACCAAAGCTAAGAACCCTCATAGAGTCAATTTCACCCCCCTGCCACCTCCACCAGAACAGGTGTTGGTATCCATGGCTGAGAGACCCATAAATGGTTCACATCACAGGACTCTGTGCAGATGACCCCCAGTACCAGCCTGGAGCCAGGTAGACTTGCTGGATGGCTAGACCCACAAGACAGATAACAATCACTGCAGCTTGGTTCACAGGAAGCCACATCCATAGGAAAAGGGCAAGAGTACTATATCAAGGGAACACCCCATGGGACAAAAGGATCTGAACAACAGCCTTCAGCCCTAGACCTTCCCTCTGACAGAGTCTACACAAATAAGAAGGAACCAGAAAACCAACTCTCGTAATATGACAAAACAAGGCTCTTTAGCACCCCCCAAAAAAATCTCACTAGCTAACCAGCACTGGAACCAAGCCAAGAGGAAATCCCTGATTTGCCTGAAAAAAGAAATCAGGAAGTTAGTTATTAAGCTAATCAGGCAGGCATCAGAAGAAGGTGAAGCCCAATGCAAAGAAATCCAAAAAATGATACAAGAAGTGAAGGGAGAAATATTCAAGGAAACAGGTAGCATAAAGAAAAACCAATCAAAACTTCAGGAAATACTGGAGACACTTATAGAAATGCAAAATGCTCTGGAAAGTCTTGGCAATAGAATTGAACAAGTAGAGGAAAGAAATGCAGAGCTCAAAGACATGATCTCCAAATTAACTCAACCCAATGAACACACACACACAAAAAAAAAGAATAAGAAAGTATGAACAAAGTCTCCAAGAAGTCTGAGATTGTGATAAATGACCAAACCTAAGAATAATTGGTGTTTCTGAGGAAGAAGAGAAATCCAAAAGTTTGGAAAACATATTTGGGGTAATAATTGAGGAAAATTTCCCTGGCCTTGCTAGAGACCTAGCCATCCAAATGCAAGAAGCACAAATAACACCTGGGAATTTCATTGCAAAAAGATCATTGCCTAGGCACATTGTCATCAGGTTATCTAAAGTTAAGATGAATGAAAGAATCTTAACAGCTGTCAGACAAAAGCACCAGGTAACCTATAAAGGAAAACCTAGCAGATTAACACCAGATTTCTCAGCAGAAACCCTACAAGCTGTTAAGCATTGAGACCCTATCTTCAGCCTCCTCAAACAAAACAATTATCAGCCAAGAATTTTGTATCCAGCAAAACTAAGCATCATATATGAAGGAAAGATACAGTCTTTTTCAAACAAACAAATGCTGACAGAATTTGCCACTACCAAGCCACCACTACAAGAACTGCTAAAAGAGCTCTAATCTTGAAACCAATTCTGGAAATACATAAAAACAGAACCTCTTTGAAGCATAAATCTCACAGGACCCATAAAACAAAATACAATTTGAAAAGCAGAAACAAAAAAAGCAAGGTACACAGGCAACAGATAGCATGAGGAATGCAATGGTATCTCACATCTCAATACTAACATTGAATATAAATGGCCTAAATGCCCCACTTAAAAGATATAGAACTGCAGAATAGATAAGAACTCACCAACCAACAATCTGCTGCCTTCAGGAAACTCACCTAACACATAAGGACTCACATAAACTTAAGGAAGGGGTGGAAAAAGATATTCCATGCAAATGGAGACCAAAAGCAATCAATCAGGGGTAGCTATTCTTATATCAGACAAAACAAACTTTAAAGCAACAGCAGTTAAAAAAGACAAAAAGGACATTATATAATGATAAATGACTAGTCCAACAGAAAAATATCATAATCCTAAAAATATATACGTGCCTAACACTGGAACAATTACTACTAGACCTAAGAAATGAGATAGACAGCAACACAACAATAGCAGGAGACTTCAGTACTCCACTGACAGCACTAGACAGGCTATCAAGACAGAAAATCAACAAAGAAACAATGGACTTAAACTATATCCTAGAACAAATGGACTTAACAGATATTTACACAACATTCTACCCAACAACTGCAGAACATACATTCTATTCATCAGCACATGGAACAGTCTCCAAAATAGGCCACAAAGCAAGTCTCAAAAAAATTAAGAAAATTGAAATTATACCAAGTACTCTCTCAGACCACAGTGGAATAAAATTGAAAATCAACTCCAAAAGGAACCCTCAAAACTATGCAAATATGTGGAAATTACATAACCTGCTCCTGAACGATCATTGGGTCAACAATAAAATCAAGATGGAAATTAAAAAAATTCTTTGAACTGAATAATAGTGGCACAACCTATCAAAACTTCGGGGATTCAGCAAAAGCAGTGCTAAGAGTAAAGTTCGTAGGATCAAATACCTTCATCAAAAAGTGTGAAAGAGGACAAATAGACAATCTAAGGTCATACCTCAAGGAACTAGAGAAACAAGAGCAAACCAAACCCAAACCTAGCAGAATAAAAGAAATAACGAAGATCAGAGCAGAACTAAATAAATTTGAAACAAACAAACAAAAAGTATCAAAGATAAATGAAACAAAAAGCTGGTTCTTTGGAAAGATAAATAAAATTGATAAACCATTAGCAAGATTAACCAAGAAAAGAAGAGAAAAAATCCAAATAACCTCATTAAGAAATGAAACGGGAGATATTACAACTGACACCACAGAAATATAAAAGATCATTCAAGGCTACTATGAACACCTGTACGCATATAAACTAGAAAATCTAGAAGAGACGGATAAATTTCTGGAAAAATACAACCCTCCTAGCTTAAATCAAGAAGAATTAGACAAATAACAAGCAGTGAGATTGAAATGGTAATTTTAAAATTACCAACAAAAAAATTCCAGGACCAGAGGGATTCACAGCAGAATTCTGCCAGACATTCAAAGAAAAACTGGTATCCATCCTTTTGACACTATTCCACAAGATAAGAGAAAGAGGGAACCCTCCCTAATTCATTGTATGAAGCCATCATTACCCTAATACCAAAACCATGAAAGGACATAACCAAAAAAGGAAACTACAGAACAATTTTCCTGATGGAGGTAGATGCTAAAATCTTTAACAAAATACTAGCTAACCAAATCCAACAACATATCAAAAAGATAATCCACATGATCAAGTAGGTTTCATATCAGGAATGCAGGGATGGTTTAACATATGCAAGTCAATAAATGTGATACACCATATAAACAGGATTAAAAACAAAAATCACATGACCATCCCAATAGATACAGAAAAAGCATTCAACAAAATCCAGCACCCCTTTAGGATTAAAACTCTTAGCAAAATTGCCATACAAGGGACATACCTCAATGTAATAAAAGCCATCTACGACAAACCCACAGCCAACATAATACTGAAAGGGGAAAAGTTGAAAGCATTCCCTCTGAGAACTGGAACAAAGCAAGGATGCCCACTCTCACCACTCCTCTTCAACATAGCACTGGAAGTCTTAGCCAGAGCAATCAGACAAGAGAAAGAAATGAAAGGCACCCAAATCGGTATAGGGGAAGTCAAACTGTCACTGTTTGATTATGATATAATCATTTATCTCAAAAACCCTAATGACTCCTCCATAGAGATTCTAGAACTGATAAAAAAAATTCAGCAAAGTTTTAGGATACAAGATTAATGTATACAAATCAGTAGCTCTTCTATACACCAACGGTGACCAAGCTGAGAATCAAATCAAGAACTCAACTCTTTTACAATAGCTGAAAAAATAAAATAAAATACTTAAGAATATACCTAACCAAGGACGTGAAAAATCTCTACCAGGAAACTACAAAACACTCCTGAAAGAAATCATAGATGACACAAACAAATGCAAACACATCCCATGATCCTGGATGGGTAGAATCAATATTGTGAAAATGACCATACTGCCAAAAACAATCTACAAATTAAGTGCAAACCGCATCAAAATACCACCACCATTCTTCACAGAATTAGAAAAAACAATCCTAAAATTCATATGGAAACAAAAAAGAGCCCACATAGCCAAAGCAAGACTAAGCAAAAAGAACAAATCTGGAGGCATTACATTAACTGACTTCAAACTGTACTATAAGCCCATAGTCACCAAACCAGCATGGTACTGGTATTAAAACAGGAATATAGACCAACGGAACAGAATACAGAACCCAGAAATCAAGCCAAATACTTACAGTCAACTGATTTTCGACAACGCAAACAAAAATATAAAGTGGAGGAAGGACACCCTATTCAACAGATGGTGCTGGGATAGTTGGCAAACCACATGTAGAAGAATGGAACTGGATCCTCATCTCTCACCCTATACAAAAATCAACTCAAGATAGATCAAAGACTTAAATCTAAGACCTGAAACTATAAAAATTCTAGCAGATAACATTGGAAAACCCCTCCTAGATACTGGCTTATGCAAAGACTTCATGACCAAGAACCCAAAGCAAATGCAACAAAAACAAAGATAAATAGACAGAACCATTAAACTAAAAAGCTTCGGCACAACAAAAGAAATAATCAGCAGTAAACAGACAGCCCACAGAGTGGGAGAAAATCTTCACAATCTATAAATATGACCAAAGGACTAATATCCAGAATCTACAACGGAGTCAAACAAATCAGTAAGAAAAAAACAAACAAACCCATCAAAAAGTACTCTAAGAACATGAATAGACAACTCTCAAAAGAAGATATGCAAATGGCCAACAAACATATGAAAAAATCCTCAACATCACTAATGATCAGGGAAATGCAAATGAAAACCACAATGCAATACCACCTTAATCCTACAAGAATGGTCATAATCAAAAAAATCAAAAAGCAGTAGACATTGGCATGGATGCAGTGATCAGGGAACATATCTACTCTGCTGCTGGGAATGTAAACTAGTACAGCCACTATAGAAACCAGTGTGGATATTCCTTAAAGAGCTAAAAGTAGAACTACCATTTGATCCAGCAATCCCACTACTGAGTATATACCCATAGGAAAAGAAGTCATTATACGAAAAAGATATTTGCACACACATGTTTATAGCAGCACCATTTGCAATTGCAAAATCGTGGAACCAACCCAAATGTCCATCAATCAATGAGTAGATAAAGAAACTGTGGTATATATATATACACAATGGGATACTACTCAGCCATAAAAAGGAATGAATTAACGGCATTTGCAGCCACCTGGATGAGATTGGAGACTATTATTCTAAGTGAAGTAACACAGGAATGGAAAACCAAACATCGTATGTTCTCAGCAATACATGGGAGCTAAGTTATGAGAACACAAAGGCATAAAAATAATACAATGAACTTTGGGGACTAGGGGAGAAGGGTGGGAAGGGGGTGAGGGATAAAAGACTACAAATAGGGCACACTGTATACTGCTTGGGTGATGGGTGCACCAAGCTCTCACAAATCACCACTAAAGAACTTACTCATGTAACCAAATACCACCTGTACCCCAATAACCTATAGAAAAAAAAAACTCTGAAAGCAAATTAAAAATAAGTAAATAAAAAATAAAGCTATATGTATTCTGAAAAAAACAACTAAATGCAATATTACTTCTTAATTAAAGGGCAATTACCAGTCCTTAAGGTAGTAAAGTTATTCCTATGAATATGTGAGCAAAAATTCAACTTTACCTAATTAAATTACAGAAAGAGACCCCTCCCTCATCAGATTGACAAAGAATGAAAATAAATGCTAATAACCAGTACTGCTAAGAGTGCAATAAAACTTTCAGTCTTTAAAAATAAAGTGGGGGTTGGGGGGACCAGGCATGGTGGCTCATGCCTGTAATCCCAGAACTTTAGGAAGTCAAGGCAGATGGCTCATCTGAGGTCAGTAGTTTTAGAACAGCCTGACCAACATGGCAAAACCCCATCTCTACCAAAAAAAAAAAAAAAAATTAGCCAGGCATGGTGTTGCATGCCTGTAATCCCAGCTACTTGGGAGGCTGAGGCAGGAGAATCGCTTGAACCTGGGAGGCAGAGTTTGCAGTGAGCCGAGAACATGCCACTGCACTCCAGCCTGGGTGACAGAGTGAGACTCCATCTCAAAAAAAAAAAATGTTTTTCCATGATCAAGTAGGATTAACAGGGATGAGAGGATGGTTCAACATACACATATCAATAAATGTGATACATCACGTCAACAGAATAAAGAACAAAACCCATGTGGTCATTTCCGTAGATACAGAAAAACATATGACAAAATTCAACATCCTTTTGTAATAAAAACTCCCAACAAATTAGGTATAGAAGGAATGTAGCTCAACACAATAGAGGCCTTATATGACTTACCCACAGCTAACATCATAATGAATGGGAAAAAGTTGAAAGCTTTTCCCTTAAGAACTGGAACCAAGACAAGGATGCCCACTCTCCCCACTTGTACTCAAGATAGTACTAGAAGTCCTAGCAAGAGGAATCATACAAGAGAAAGAAACAAAAGACAACCAAATTAGAAAGAAAAAAGTTATATTGTCTGTCTTTGTGGACAATGTGATGTTATATGTAGAAAACCCTAAAGACTCCACCAAAAAAAAACTGATAGATATAATAAATAAATTTAGCAAAGTAGAAATATACAAAATCAACATACAAAAATCAATAGCATTTCTATACACTAATGGCACATTTTCTGGAGAAAAAAGAAGTCAAGGACACAATCCCATTTATGGCAGCTACAAAAAATAAAGCAGCTTGTAATAAATTTAACTAAGGAGATGAGAGATTGCAACACTGAAAACTATAAAACATTGATTGAATACATTGAAAAAGACACAAATAAATGGAAAGATAGTCTATGTTCATGGATGGAAGAATAAATATTGTTAAAATGTCCATATTACCCAAAGCAATCTGCAGATTCAATGACACCCCTATCAAAATACCAGTGACATTTTTCATAGAAATAGAAAAAACAATCACAAAGTTTGCATGGAACCAAAAAAAAAAGACTCCAAATAGACATAGCAGTCTTGCATTTAAAAAAAAAAAACAGTGCTCAAGACATCACACCACCTGACTTCAAATTGTACTACAAACCTATAATAACCAAAGCAACATGGTACTGGTATAAAAACAGACACATAGACCAATGGAACAGAAAAGAGACCTCAGAAATAAAGCCACGCATGTACAGCCAATTGATTTTCAACAGAGGTGTCAAGAGCACACAATAAGGAAAAGACAGTCTCTTTAATAAATGGACTTGGGAAAACTGGATATCCACATACGGAAGAATAAAATTAGACTCTTATTTCTCACCATATACAAAAATAAACTCAAGACAGATTAAAGACTTAAATGTAAGGCCCAATACTATGAAACTAATAGAAGAAAAAATAAGGAAAAATCTCCATGACATTGGTCTAAGCTACGATTTTTTGAATAAGACCTCGAAAGCACAGCCAGCAAAAGCAATAATAGACAAGTGGAATTACATAAAACTAAAAAGCTTCTGCACAGCAAGAGAAACAATCAACAGAGTGAAGAGACACCCTATGACATGCAAAAACATATTTGCAAACTGTACATCCAATAACGGACCAATATCTAAAATATATAAGGAGCTCAAACAACTCAATAGCAGAATAATAAATACCTCAATTAAAAATGGGCAGAAGACCTGAATAAACATTTCTTTAAAAAAGACATAAAATTGTCAACAAGTATATGAAAAAATGCTCAACATCACTAATCATCAGGGACATGCAAATCAAAACCACAAGCTAACACCTCACTCTAGTATGAATGGCTATTATCAAAAAAGTCAAGAAATAACTAGTGTTGGCAAAGGTGTGGAGAAAAGGAACTGTTGTTGGGAATATAAATTAGACATTATGGAAAATAGTAGGAGGTTTCCCCCAAAATTAAAAATAGAACTATCACATGTTCATGATCCAGCAATCTCACTACTGGGTATATATCCAAAGAAAATGAAATCAGTATATTGAAGAGCTATCTGCACTCCTATGTTTATCGCAACACAGTTCACAATAATCAAGATATGGAATCAACCTAAGTATTCATCAATGGATGAATGAATAAAGAAAATGTGGTATAGGCCAGGCACAGTTGTTCATGACTGTAATTCCAGCACTTTGGGAAGCTGAGGCAAGTGGATTCATTAAGCCCAGGAGTTTGAGACAAGCCTGGGCAACATGGTGAAACCCCATCTCTACCAAAAGTACAAAAAATTAGCTGGGTATGGTAACCCATGTCTATAGTCTCAGCTATTTGGGAGGCTAAGGTGGGAGAATCACCTGTGCCCAGGAAGTTGAGGCTGCAGTGAGCCATGATTGTGCCACTGCACTCCAGCCTGAGCAACAGAGTGAGACCCTGTCAAAAGAAAGGAAGATGAGAGAAAGAAAGAAAGAAAGAAGGAAAGGAAGAAAGAAAGAAGGAAAGAAAGAAAGAAAGAAAGAAAGAAAGAAGGAAGGAAGGAAGGAAGGAAGGAAGGAAGGAAGGAAGGAAGGAAGGAAGGAAGGAAGGAAAGAAAGAAAATGTGGTGTGTGTGTTGAAGGTGTGTGTGTGTGTGTGCAACAACATGAATGATAGGAGAAATAAGTTCTGGTATTTTAATGCACAGTGTGGTGACTATAGTTAATAATAATGTATTGTATATTTCAAAATAGCGAGAAGACAGGAATTTGAATATTCCTCACTACAAAGAACTGATAAATGTTTGAGGTGATAGAAATGCTTATTTCCCTGATTTGATCATTACATAACGTATCCATGTATTGAAGTGTAACATTGTACCTCATAAATATGTACAATTATTGTGTGTCAAATAAAAATGAACATTTTAAAATAATTTTTAAAAGAGCCAAGGAAATAAAATGGCACAGCCATGGGGGTCTTTTCTTCTAAGTAGCAGAAAGACCATGCCATTTATACAATGGTGAGGGATTTTTGTTATTGTTGCTTGCGTCCTTGGTTACCATTAACTAAAGATTATGGGAGAAGCCATCCTTATTCATTGATGACCTCTCTCTAAAAAGGAAAGTAAAATGAAGTGTCAATATGTCCATTAGATTTCCACTTTAGGGATTTAGATGACAACATGCTTCTCCTATGGTGAGGAACTACATTTCAAAGACCCACATTCCTATAAACAAGGCTACAGGTCAGTACTGTCTAATAGGACTTTCTATGATAATGGAAATGCTCTATATCTGTAACTTTCAATAAGGTAGCCACTCCACATGCAGCTACTGAGCACTTGAAAGGTGACTAGTATGACTAAGAAGCTAAGTTTTAATTTTATTTAAATATGTGAATTTAAATTTAAATAACCATGCAAAGCTAGTGACTATCTAAATAGCCAGTGTACCTAAGCAGTGCCAATTTTATTTCTCAAAAACTCTTAGGAGCCAAAGTCCTGACTAAAGAAAGAGACAGAAAGACCTAGAAACAAGCTGTAAATGTAAGGTTTCCTGGAGAGCCTGTGGGTGGAATTTCCATCAAATTGCAGACTAATGGATTCTCAATGCTTCTTTGGTATTATTAACATCACACTGATCAAAGAACAAACTTGTCAGTGGATGGCAACATTATGCTTTTTATTTGGAACTCATGTTCTTATGGTGCTCTGTATTCTTAAATATACACTCTCTCGGGAGGCATCAAATTGAATATTCAACATGACTTCTCTGAGATTTGATTCCCACAAACTGAATGAATGTTTTGGCTCTTACAGGATGGTAGCATAAATATCTGAGCTTTATATCACCAACAGAGGATTCAGAAAGAAATCAAACTTCATTTTTGTGTCTTGCTTCTTTTAATTTCATTTTATTTTCTCCCTTCTCTCTTTCTTTCTTAATAGCTGAGATGGATGGGGGGAACAATTAAAAATAAATGGCATGCTTTGGAGCAGCACTGAGCCTGACTCAATTTTGATGCATTTCTTTCAAAGGGCCTTTTATGTTAAATTGCTTACTTGCTATCAGAGGTACTCACAGTGAACACAACTTAGCGATTCATCAAAATGACAAAACTGAGAATCTCCAGGGCAGGAAAAGGTCATCAGGCTCTGCGCAGTGTTCGGTCTGCATGAGTCCTTCACAAACACTCTCAGGATGGTGATGCCTTTGTTCTCCTCTGTTCTGGTGGAAATGATTTAGTGAATGCTCTGCACCTTTCCCTCCCTTCAATGCCACCCTTGACCCCTCGCCCCCACCCTTTCACATTAGATCTTTTTGCTTCACTGGCCTTTCCGGATGAGGAAGAGTCTCACCAAATCAAGAATGTACCTTTTCAGAAGAGGTCAATTAGTCCTGGGGAGTAATGAGGACTAAGCTGCCCTCTTCACTTTGACCATTGATTTAAACACTATTCACAGGCTCCAGGGTGCTAGTGAGGCAACTCTCTGGGAACCTATGAGGGACATCATCCTCCATTCCCATAACCCATGCCCAGTCACCCCAGAGAATCAGCCACCAGCCGTAGGTCCCTCCCACCCTGCTACATGGTAACCAAAACAAACCCCTTCTGTGTACATTTTCTGTAGCGTGTAATTGCCAACTGGTGACAAAGAAGAATGGAAAGGAAATGCATTGAGACAGCGCCCAGAGAATTATGGTAAGAAGGATTCTAAGGCCACAACCCTGCATGCCAAGAGCAAATTGTGTGGCATGGCTCATGCCTGAAGGCTGGACCATGCCCAGAGCTGCTTCCTAAGAACTCAGCACCTTTGCCCATGCCACACACACCACGTGGGCCAGCTGTGCTCCTAAAACCATAGACTCTCAAGTCAAGAGACCTTGGAGATTCTTGGAGTCTCACTCTTTCTCACATAAGGACTCTCTTTTCAAATCGCCCAGAAGTGGCCACCCAGGGGTAAAGACATCACTATTTCCCCAGAATAGACCCAAATTGAACCAAATGTTTTATGATGGCTATCATACATTCCTTGATTTTTATCATTTCTGTTCCAAATGAAATTTCCCTGTTTTTTTCCACTGTGAATTCAATCCTCATATGATATGATTTTGAGGTTCTTCCCTATCCTGGTCACTCTTACAGTCAAGGTCAGTAAGAAATTTCAAGCCAAGCCACATCTATACAGATGCCATCATCTGTCTCTAAATGTTTTATTTGAGTTTAGCAAAGAAGAGTCAGAGGCATGTGAAGAGGGTGAAGGTAGGAGGTGGGGGAAGGGGAGGTGGTAGTAGCTTTATCCTTTCTCTGAAGCCACACTGAGAGCATAATAGGTTACAGTAGAAGCACATGGAGACAGGCACAAGGTTTCCTGATGTGAAAAAGCTTCAGTCTTAGAAATAATTATATAATTTTTGAGCACCTATCAGTCAAGATCTATTCCAGACATTTTGCATATGTTAATCCTTACAAGAAGATAAGCCTTACTATTCTCACTTTACAATGAAAGGAAGGGGCTCATAGAGATTAAATGATTTGTCCAAGGTTATATAGCTAATAAGTGGTAAATAATGTATTTCTCTAAAACTTCTAACTTAGAATCATTTCTCCTGGCCAATGCCACATCCTGGAATTATACAACCTCTTGAAGGCCAGATGTGTTGTGTTTCAACTTTTCAGAGCCTTCCAGTCACTCCAGTTTGATCTGATTTTTCTGGGCTCAGATCATTATCTGCTGTGACCTTTAATTCCTTCCTTATTTTTCCAGACTTGCCTGCTCTGACCTTGGACATCTTCCTGATCCCACAAGTCAGTCTGGGTGCCTAGTTTTCCCCTCATTGTTATGTACGGACATAACCCTTAGCTCTCTCAAGAGAAAGGGAGATTCCAGGCCCCTGAATCACTGAGTCTATGTGTTCTCTTCCTTGCAAATTCTTTGCAATGGTCTGGGTGATCAAAGATGAAAGTAAGCTTTTATGTAGGTCTAGACTTCTAGATGTCATTATATGACTTTTAAATTCTCTAGATTTTTCTTCTAAATGTTTACATCTTCCTTCTTTTTTTGGTGATATTTCCCAAAGAATCCAGTGTCCTGTGGATGTCTCCTGAATTGTTAGGAGAAAAAAAATGGAATAAGCACCCAATTGGTTAAAGGCTGATTAAGTGACTTTCAACATAGCTCATTCTCAAACAATACAGCCTGAGTCAAATCTCCAGAGACTGTTTTTAAGTTGTCCTGCTTGTGATACAATTCACGTGTTTGAGAACCATTAGAAAATTCATATCAGAAATCCATTGAGGCTGAAGATGGGTGTGTTCTTACTGAAGAACCTCGTTCTCACTAACTGAAGAGTACTTTGTACTTTTAACAACTGTTTATAAACTAGAGCCCCATGTGGTCCAGTCTCTGCAAGTTATAGCATTCAGGTAAATACAGTCCTAGAACTATAAGTAATTAAAAGCAATTCCAATATTTTCTTGAATTTCTTAAAAGATGTCAAAGGAAAATCCATTTATAATCCACAATGATATTTCTTAAAGCCCTCTTTCTCCATTATTTTCCCTCTCAATATCAGTCTTGTTCGCAACTTCCCCAAAGCTCTATGTATTTCATTCTCAACCTTCAATCCTAAACTCTTCCTTTAAAAACAATTAGCACAGACTTTCTTTTTCCTTTAGGTCTCCCCTACCCAAAGCTTTCCTGAGAACCACAGGAACCCATTCTGCACTCACCCACATGCAATCATGTAGTGCAAGATAGTTAACACTCCATAGCCAAATCTTCACTATAGGAACTAGGAGCTGATAGACAAATGTTTCCTTGTTTCTTCCCCTGCACATTTCTTAAGCTTTTCACATTGTCCTAGAGACACAACTTGCAATATACTTAGTATCCTTAAATAAATTCTTTTTTTTCTTTTTCCTTGTAGTAGTTACAGTGAATTATGTTGTTTGCAACCAAGAACTGTTTCCAATAAAGATTCCAATAGCAGCTATTAGAGTTTCAGTTTCCAGGTGCTTCCAAACATTGGCTATTATCAATTAAAATAAGCAAATAGCATGAAACAAAACACCTTTTAGGGTCCAACCTTATAGGACAAGAAAAGCAAATAAGTTTGTCCAGAGTCCCCCTAGTTGAGCTAGCTCTTAACTGTGAGCTATAAGCTGGGTGAGGATTCTCATATGAACCAGGGCTCATAGGAATTTAGCTGGACGGCTATTTCCCTCTTTTAATTACTCCGATCATTTTGTATTATGACCCTCAAGTCTTATGGGATGCTTGGTGGAAAACATATGATTTTGTAAAGCGTGACTGTTTCTGGTTAAGTTAACTAGAGGAGGGATTTTTCTGACCTGCTGATTCCTTCTCAGTGAGAACCTGTATCCAAACGCATTTATCTAAAATTTGCCTCATAATGGATTCTCACACATGTGTACCCCTATTAGTGGAGCAAATTCATTCTCTTGGGGGTCTGATGGTAGAAGAAGTGGCACAACTCAACTTTAAAATAGCTCTGAAATTGTTTTTATCAAAACATTAGTTTAAACCTTAAATTTTACATTTTGTTCCCTAAAATGCCAATGTCTACTTTTACATAAAAATAATAAATAGAATTACTTACTAAGAGACTTCCAATTACATAAAATAGATGAAATAATACATTTGTCTTTGCTCCATCTCAAAATGCCATGAAAAATGTTACATAACATCAACCTAAAAAGAGAAAGGGATCAAAGAGATGCCAGCCAAACTGGAGAAGATGGAAATCAATTGATTAAAACTAACCTAGGCTGGGCACAGTGGCTCACACCTGTAATCCCAGCCCTTTGGGAGGCCAAGGCAGGAGGATTGC
Organism: Gorilla gorilla gorilla; assembly: GCF_029281585.2. Classification (NCBI taxonomy): domain Eukaryota; kingdom Metazoa; phylum Chordata; class Mammalia; order Primates; family Hominidae; genus Gorilla; species Gorilla gorilla. The sequence goes on along the minus strand of NC_073227.2, from coordinate 175,032,663 downwards.
TTGAGTCCAGGAGTTCAAAACCAGCCTGGGCAACATGGCAAAACCCCATCTCTACAAAAAATACAGAAATTAGCTAAGTGGGGTGGCACACGCCTCTAGTCCCAGCCACTCAGGAGGCTGAGGTGGGAGCATCACTTGAGCCCAGGATGTCAAGGCTTCAGTGAGCTGAGATTACACCACTACACTCCAGCCTGGGCAACAGCAAGACCCTGTCTTAAAATACAAACAACAGCAACAACAACAACAAAACAACCTAGCTGAGTAGAAAAGTTAAGATTTAAAATAACAACAGACAAGAATGCCAAGCGAACAAAAATTCAGATTTGGTACACAAAATTCTAGGGATGGCCAGGAATGGATGCACCTGTATCTCTAAAAGCAGAGTCGAAGATTGGGAAGAAAAGCAGAAGAAAGTGTTTGAAAGTCCATTTAGGGAGCACTTAGATCCTACTCTACCTGTGCTTCCAGGTGGCCCTCAATCCCTAATCTTAGAAGCAGATGGAAGGTTTACTTTATGAAAAAAACTAAAACAGAACCACTGAGCAATGGTTGACTGAGCAAACTGTGGGATGGGAGCCACCTACTGAAAAGAGGGGGATTAAGTAAGACTCTACATGTTGAACATAACTACCTAGCCTTGTTCCTTCATGCAGCTCCCAAAATGCTGGCAGCCATATACTCCCCAGAAAATCTGACCCTAGAGAAAAGCCCTAAAGAAATGACATCTATGGAACACCAAGTGAAAAATCCAGGTGACTGGCCCCTGTTGCACAGCAAGGGCAGGATGGGAGCTATAAGCCTAGGGTGTGAGCAATGAAGAACTGTTTATAGATAATTTAAAACCAATACTTAAATTGATTAAAAGTTGGTTTGCTTTTTATTATTACTCTGTGCAGCAGTTCTGAGTAACATGGCTCAACTTCAGTGATAGACAACTCCTCCAAAAAAAAAATGTTTTCTGGGTCTAAGTTTTGCAAGTGCTGTGACTATAATTGAATATTAGTAACATAAATGTAAACTTCAACTTGGCACATTTTAGTGTTCTACCTGAAAGTTCATTCAGAAAACTCCCCATTATTCAGTCAATTTCCAACTAACAAAAACACAGCTGTATATGGTACCTCTGAGAGTAAGTTCAAAGGGCCAAATTCTTCCACTTTGATTTAGCTCAGTCCATGTCTCCAATCCCAGTGGCACTACATATTCCTGTGTTTAAGCAGTAGATTAAAAAATAAACACCAGGGTGGAGCCAAGATGGCCGAATAGGAACAGCTCCAGTCTACAGCTCCCAGCATAAAGGACACAGAAGATGGGTGATTTCTGCATTTCCAACTGAGGTACCGGGTTCATCTCACTGGGAAGTGCTGGACAATGGGGGCAGGACAGTGGGAGCAGCGCACAGAGCGTGAGCCGAAGCAGGGTGAGGCATCGCCTCACCCAGGAAGTGCAAGGGGTCAGGGAATTCCCTTTCCTAGTCAAAGAAAGGGGTGACAGACGGCACCTGGAAAATTGGGTCACTCCCACCATAATACTGCGCTTTTCCAACGGGCTAAACAAATGGCACACCAGGAGACTATATCCTGCACCTGGCTCAGACAGTCTTACACCCATGGAGCCTCGCTCATTGCTAGCACAGCAGTCTGAGATCAAACTGCAAGGCGGCAGCAAGGCTGGAGGAGGGGCGCCCGCCATTGCCCAAGTTTGAGTAGTTAAACAAAGTGGCTCAGAAGCTCGAACTGGGTGGAGCCCACCACAGCTCAAGGAGGCCTGCCAGCCTCTGTAGGCTCCACCTCTGGGGTCAAGGCACAGACAAACGAAAGACAGCAATAACCTCTGCAGACTTAAATGTCCCTGTCTGACAGCTTTGAAGAGAGTAGTGGTTCTCCCATCACGTAGCTTGAGATCTGAGAACAGGCAGACTGCCCCCTCAAGTGGGTCCCTGACCCCCGAGTAGCCTAACTGGAAGGCACCCCCCAGCAGGGGCGGACTGACACCTCACATGGCCATGGACTCCTCTGAGACAAAACTTCCAGAGGAACAATCAGGCAGCAGCATTTGTGGTTCACCAATATCCACTCTTCTGCATACACCACTGCTGATACCCAGGCAAACAGGGTCTGCAGTGGACCTCCAGCAAACTCCAACAGACCTGCAGCTGAGGGTCCTGACTGTTAGAAGGAAAACTAACAAACAGAAAGGACATCCACACCAAAAACCCATCTGTACGTCACCATCATCAAAGACCAAAGGTAGATAAAACCACAAAGATGGGGAAAAAACAGAGCAGAAAAACCATAAACTCTAAAAATCAGATTGCCTCTCCTCCTCCAAAGGAACGCAGCTCCTCACCAGCAATGCATCAAAGCTGGACGGAGAATGACTTTGATGAGTTGAGAGAAGAAGGCTTCAGAAGATCAAATTACTCTGAGCTAAAGAAGGAAGCTCAAACCAATGGCAAAGAAGTTAAAAACTTTGAAAAAAAATTAGACGAATGGATAACTAGAATAACCAATGCAGAGAAGTCCTTAAAGGACCTGATGGAGCTGAAAACCACAGCACGAGAACTACGTGATGAATGCACAAGCCTCAGTAACCGATGCGATCAACTGGAAGAAAGGGTATCAGCGATGGAAGACAAAATGAATGAAATGAAGCATGAAGAGAAGTTTAGAGAAAAAAGAATAAAAAGAAATGAACAAAGCCTCCAAGAAATATGGGACTATGTGAAAAGACCAAATCTACATCTGATTGGTGTACCTGAAAGTGACGGGGAGAATGGAACCAAGTTGGAAAACACTCTGCAGGATATTATCCAGGAGAACTTCCCCAATCAAGGCAGGCCAACATTCAAATTCAGGAAATACAGAGAACACCACAAAGATACTCCTCGAGAAGAGCAACTCCAAGACACATAATTGTCAGATTCACCAAAGTTGAAATGAAGGAAAATATGTTAAGGGCAGCCAGAGAGAAAGGTCGGGTTACCCACAAAGGGAAGCCCATCAGACTAACAGCGGATCTCTCAGCAGAAACTCTACAAGCCAGAAGAGAGTGGGGGCCAATATGCAACATTCTTAAAGAAAAGAATTTTCAACCCAGAATTTCATATCCAGCCAAACTAAGCTTCATAAGTGAAGGAGAAATAAAATCCTTTACAGACAAGCAAATGCTGAGAGATTTTGTCACCACCAGGCCTGCCCTAAAAGAGCTCCTGAAGGAAGCACTAAACATGGAAAGGAAAAACCGGTACCAGCCACTGCAAAAACGTGCCAAATTGTAAAGACCATCAATGCTTGGAAGAAACTGCATCAACTAACAAGCAAAATAACCAGCTAACATCATAATGACAGGATCAAATTCACACATAACAATATTAACCTTAAATGTAAATGGGCTAAATGCCCCAATTAAAAGACACAGACTGGCAAATTGGATAAAGAGTTAAGACCCATCAGTGTGCTGTATTCAGGAAACCCATCTCACGTGCAGAGACACATATAGGCTCAAAATAAAGGGATGGAGGAAGATCTACCAAGCAAATGGAAACCAAAAAAAGGCAAGGGTTGCTATCCTAGTCTCGGATAAAACAGACTTTAAACCAACAAAGATCAAAAGAGACAAAGAAGGCCATTACATAATGGTAAAGGGATCCATTCATCAAGAATAACTAACTATCCTAAATATATATGCACCCAATACAGGAGCACCCAGATTCATAAAGCAAGTCCTGAGTGACCTACAAAGAGACTTAGACTCCCACACAATAATAATGGGAGACTTTAACACCCCACTGTCAACATTAGACAGATCAACGAGACAGAAAGTGAAAAAGCATATCCAGGAATTGAACTCAGATCTGCACCAAGCCGACCTAATAGACATCTACAGAACTCTCCACCCCAAATCAACAGAATATACATTCTTCTCAGCACCACACCACACCTATTCCAAAATTGACCACATAGTTGGAAGTAAAGCACTCTGCAGCAAATGTAAAAGAACAGAAATTATAACAAACTGTCTCTCAGACCACAGTGCAATCAAACAAGAACTCAGGATTAAGAAACACACTCAAAACCACTCAACAACATGGAAACGAAACAACCTGCTCCTGAATAACTACTGGGTACATAACGAAATGAAGGCAGAAATAAAGATGTTCTTTGAAACCAATGAGAACAAAGACACAACATATCAGAATCTCTGGGACACATTCAAAGCAGTGTGTAGAGGGAAATTTATAGTACTAAATGCCCACAAGAGAAAGCAGGAAAGATCTAAAATTGACACCCTAATATCACAATTAAAAGAACTAGAGAAGCAAGAGCAAACACATTCAAAAGCTGGCAGAAGGCAAGAAATAACTAAGATCAGAGCAGAACTGAAGGAGATAGAGACACAAAAAACCCTTCAAAAAATCAATGAATTCAGGAGCTGGTTTTTTGAAAAGATCAAAAGAATTGATAGACTGCTAGCAAGACTAATAAAGAAGAAAAGAGAGAACAATCAAATAGACGCAATAAAAAACGATAAAGGAGATATCACCACCAATCCCACAGAAATACAAATCACCATCAGAGAATATTATAAACACCTCTACGCAAATAAACTAGAAAATCCAGAAGAAATGGATAAATTCCTCGACACATACACCCTCCCAAGACTAAACCAGGAAGAAGTTGAAACTCTGAATAGACCAATAACAGGCTCTGGAATTGAGGCAATAATTAATAGCTTACCAACCAAAAAAAGTCCAGGACCAGATGGATTCACAGCCAAATTCTACCAGAGGTACAAGGAGGAGCTGGTACCATAACTTCTGAAACTATTCCAATCAATAGAAAAAGAGGGAATCACCCCTGACTCATTTTATGAGGCCAGCATCATCCTGATACCAAAGCCAGGCAGAGACACAACCAAAAAAGAGAATTTCAGACCAATATCCTTGATGAACATTGATGCAAAAATCCTCAATAAAATACTGGCAAACCGAATCCAGCAACACGTCAAAAAGCTTATCCACCATGATCAAGTGGGCTTCATCCTTGGGATGCAAGGCTGGTTCAACATGTGAAAATCAATAAACGTAATCCAGCATATAAACAGAATCAAAGACAAAAACCACATGATTATCTCAATAGATGGAGAAAAGGCCTTTGACAAAATTCAACAATGCTTCATGCTAAAAACTCTCAATAAATTAGATATTGATGGGATGTATCTCAAAATAATAAGAGCTATCTATGACACACCCACAGCCAATATCATACTGAATGGACAAAAACTGGAAGCATTACCTTTGAAAACTGGCACAAGACAGGGATGCCCTCTCTCACCACTCCTATTCAACATAGTGTTAGAAGTTCTGGCCAGGGCAATCAGGCAGGAGAAGGAAATAAAGGGCATTCAGTTAGGAAAAGAGGAAGTCAAATTGTCCCTGTTTGCAGATGATATGATTGTATATCTAGAAAACCCCATCGTCTCAGACCAAAATCTCCTTAAGCTGATAAGCAACTTCAACAAAGTCTCAGGATACAAAATCAATATGCAAAAATCACAAGCATTCTTATACACCAACAACAGACAAACAGAGAGCCAAATCATGAGTGAACTCCCATTCACAATTGCTTCAAAGAGAATAAAATACCTAGAAATCCAACTTACAAGGGATGTGAAGGACATCTTCAAGGAGAACTACAAACTACTGCTCAATGAAATAAAAGAGGATACAAACAAATGGAAGAACATTCCATGCTCATGGGTAGGAAGACTCAATATCATTAAAATAGCCATACTGCCCAAGGTAATTTATAGATTCAATGCCATCCCCATCAAGCTAACAATGACTTTCTTCACAGAATTGGAAAAAACTACTTTAAAGTTCATATGGAACCAAAAAAGAGCCCGCATCGCCAAGTCAATCCTAAGCCAAAAGAACAAAGCTGGAGGCATCATGCTACCTGACTTCAAACTATACTACAAGGCTACAGTAATCAAAACATCATGGTACTGATACCAAAACAGAGATATAGATCAATGGAACAGAACAGAGCCCTCAGAAATAATGCCGCATATCTACAACTATCTGATCTTTGACAAACCTGACAAAAACAAGCAATGGGGAAAGGATTCCCTATTTAATAAATGGTGCTGGGAAAACTGGCTAGCCATATGTAGAAAGCTGAAACTGGATCCCTTCCTTACGCGTTATACAAAAATTAATTCGAGATGGATTAAAGACTTAAATGTTAGACCTAAAACCATAAAAACCCTAGAAGAAAACCTAGGCAATACCATTCAGGACATAGGCATGAGCAAGGGCTTCAGGTCTAAAACACCAAAAGCAATGGCAACAAAAGCCAAAATTGACAAATGGGATCTAATTAAACTAAAGAGCTTCTGCATAGCAAAAGAAACTACCATCAGAGTGAACATGCAACCTACAGAATAGGAGAAGATTTTTGCAATCTACTCATCTGACAAAGGGCTAATATCCAGAATCTACAATGAACTCAAACAAATTTACAAGAAAAAAACAAACAATCCCATCAAAAAGTGGGCAAAGGATATGAACAGACACTTCTCAAAAGAAGACATTTATGCAGCCAACAGACACATGAAAAAATGCTCATCATCACTGGCCATCAGAGAAATGCAAATCAAACCCACAGTGAGATACCATCTCACACCAGTTAGAATGGCGATCATTAAAAAGTCAGGAAACAACAGGTGCTGGAGAGGATGTGGAGAAATAGGAACACATTTACACTGTTGGTGGGACTGTAAACTAGTTCAACCATTATGGAAGTCAGTGTGGCAATTCCTCAGGGATCTAGAACTAGAAATACCATTTGACCCAGCCATCCCATTACTGGGTCTATACCCAAAGGATTATAATTCATGCTGCTATAAAGACACATGCACACGTATGTTTATTGCGGCACTATTCACAATAGCAAAGACTTGGAACCAACCCAAATGTCCAACAATGATAGACTGGATTAAGAAAATATGGCACATATACACCATGGAATACTATGCAGCCATAAAAAAGGATGAGTTCATGTCCTTTGTAGGGACATGGATGAAACTGGAAACCATCATTCTCAGCAAACTATCTCAAGGACAAAAAACCAAACACCGCATGCTCTCACTCATAGGTGGGAAATGAACAATGAGAACACATGGACACAGGAAGGGGAACATCACACACCAGGGCCTGTTGTGGGGTGGGGGGAGGGGGGAGGGATAGTATTAGGAGATATACCTAATGCTAAATGATGAGTTAATGGGTGCAGCACACCAATATGGCACATGTATACATATGTAACAAACCTGCACGTTGTGCACATGTACCCTAAAACTTAAAGTATAATAATAATAAAATAAAAGAAATACATTTAAAAATAAATAAATAAATAAAAATAAAAATAAAGAAATAAACACCACCACCAAGTAATTGTGAAGAAAAAGAATCCTTGAATTACTTAATTTTGTCATCCTACATAACCACTTGGAGTTTTTATTTATGTTTACAAATTAAAGCAGTGACACAGAGAACTGTGAAGAATAATACTTTTGTTTGGCAATTGCAAAATTTATTTTATACATAAAATATTTCACTTAATTTGAATAAAATCTTTAAAACAGAAATTTATTCTCCTTTCTATTCATTGTTTTTCAGCTAAAGAACTAACCAAGAAATAATAACTGATTTTACAATTACTGACAATAATTTTGCTATATATGTACATATATAAACACATATATGTATTATAATAAATAAATATATTCATATATGTGCATAAACTGATCTGATCCAGATATCAAATATGCTAGGTACACCGCTGATTTGAACCCTACCTTACTCCTGTATCAGCACAGTCAGCAATGATCATCAGATACGTGAAATAAATACAAAGACCAAAATTAACAATCCAAAAAGAAACTTGGATGAAACAGAGACCATGCAGAGAAAGAAGGAACTTAAACCTCAATCTAAAATTCTCAGAGACAAAAGAAAATATTGCCTTCTTGATGAGGAATAATAAGAATAGTATATTATTTTAGAAAGAAAAGAAAGGAACTTTCTGAGCATAAGAAAGAATTGTTGGAATAAAAAATGTGGAGGCAAAAATCTTAAACATAGAATAAAAAGAGGGTAAAGTTGAGAAAATCTTAAAGGAAATAGGACCAAAAAATAACACAGTGGAAAATAGGAGAGAAAAGGTTTTTTAAAATAGAGGATTGATTTGGATGGTCTGGCCTCTGACTAATAGGCATTCCAGAAAGAACACCAAGTAAACAGATGGAAGTAAAAATCAGATAATATAGAGACCTTTCCCAGAACTAAAGGCCATGAGTTTCCAAATTGAAATGGCCTACCAAGTGCTCAGAACAATAAATGAAAAACAAACCACACCAAAGCAAACCACTGTGAAATTTCTAAATATTAGGAATAAAAAGAAATCCTAAGAAATTTCAGACAGAAATAACAGGCATATATATACCAAGAGTCAGGCATCAATAAGACACTGAATTTTTCAAAAGCACTCTGAAATGAAGATGCTGGAGCAATGCTAGCAATATTCTAACTTTTTAAAATATTTTAATCAAAAATTCTATCAGCAGCAAAATCAAGTGTAAATGTACAATAAAAATATTTTCTGATGGCCAAGGTCTCAAAAATATTACCTCCCATGTAACACTATGTCAGAAATCTACTGACACATGGCTTCACAAAAATAAGACAGTAAACAGAGACATGCAGAAAATGAGAAATATAGTTTCAGAAGAGCTGTGAAGAGACGTCTAAGAATAACAATAATGGGAATACCCAGATCTGCACCTATGCAGCAGGCCTGGAAATTCCCACAGTTCAGATTACAACAGGAAAATGAAATACTCCAGAAGAAATATCACCAAGGAAAGAAGTGGAATCAATTTCTAAAACCATCTTCTCCTGGAGAATGTGGAAACTAATTAGTATAGGTACATAACACTAGACAGATTTATTTAGAGAAAGAGATAATTTAAACTCCAAGAAAAACAAAAAGCTGGTACAAGAAAGAAAAGTAGTCATGGTGAGCTGTGAGCAATATTTACATCAACCCAATAATGTAAATATTGAGTAATTTAAAAAATAATTATGACATAACTGCCTTGGGTGAATGAGGCTGGAGAGAAGTTGGTGTGTTTATGAGTTGTATTAGTCCATTCTTGCATTGCCATAAAAAAAACTAACTGAGACTGGGTAATTTATAAAGCAAAGAGGCTTAATTGGCTCACAGTTCCGTGGGTGTGCTGTACAAGTTTTGGCTTATGGGGAGGCCTCAAGAAATTTACTGTATTAGTCCATTTTTACGCTGCTGATAAAGACATACCTGAGTCTGGGCAATTTACAGAAGAATGAGATTTAATGGACTTACAGTGCCACGTGGCTGGGAAGGCATCACAATCATAGCAGAAGGTGAAAGGCACATCTCACATGGTGGCAAACAAAAGAAAAGAGTTTGTGCAGGGAGACTCCCATTTTTAAAACCATCGGATCTTGTGAGACTTATTCACTATCATGAGAACAGCACAGAAAAGACCTGCCCTCATGAGTCAATTACCTTCCACCCAGTTCCTCCCACAACACATGGGAATTCAAGATGAGATTTGGGTGGAGACACAGCCAAATTACATCACTTACGATCATGGTCGAAGCCAAAGAGGAAGGAGGCACCATCCTTACATGGCAGAACAGGAGAGAGAGAGAGAGAGAGGGAGGGGGAAGATGCCACATACTTTTAAACAACCAAGTCTCTGAGCACTCACTCACTATCACAAGAGCAGCACTGAAGGGGATATCTGCTCCCGTGATTCAACCACCTCCCATGAGGCCCCTCCTCCAACACTGGGGATTACAACTTAACACGAGGTTTGGGTGGAGACACAGTGCCAAATCATATCATTCTGCCCAAGGCCCCTCCCAAATCTCACATCCTTCTCACATTTCAAAACACAATCATGCCTTTCCAACAGTACCCCAAAGTCTTAACTCATTTTAGAATTAACTGAAAAGTCCACAGTCCAAAATCTCATCTGAGACAAGATAAATCCCTTCCACCTATGAGCCTGCAAAATCAAAAACAAGTTAGTTACCTCCAAGATACAATGATGGTATATGCATTGGGTAAATAGTCTCTTTCCAAAAGGGAGAAATCGTCCAAAACAAAGGGACTTCAGGCCCCATGCAATTCTGAAACCCAGCAGGGCAGTAATTAAATCTTAAGGCTCAAAAAAAATCTCCTTTGACTCATGTCTCACATCCAGATCACACTGATACAAAGTGTGGGTTTCCCAAGTCTTCAAGTAGCTCTGCTCCTGTGGCTCTGCAAGGTACAGTCTCCATGGCTGCTTTCATGGGCTGGCATTGAGTGCCTGCAGCTTTACCAGGCACACACTGCAAGCTGTTGGTGGATCTACTATTCTGGGTTCTGGATGACAGTGGTCTTCTTCTCACAGCTCCACTAGGTGGTGCCCCAGTAGGGACTCTGTGTGGGGGCTCCAGCCCCACATTTCCCCTCTGCACTGCCCTAGTAGGGATTCTTCATGAGGGCTCTGCCTCTGCAGCAGAATTCTGCTTGGACATGCAGGCATTTCCATACATCCCCTGAAATCAAGGCAGAGGCTACCAAAACTCAACTCTTGTCCTCTGTGCACCCACAGGCTTAACACCGTGTGGAAGGCTTGGCAGATTCCAGCTTGTCCCCTCTGGAGCAGTGGCCTGAAATGTATCTGGGACACTTTAGCCAAAGCTGGAACAGCTGGGATGCAGGGAGCAGTGCCCCAAGGTTGCACCAGGCAGCAGGGCCCTGGGCCCCGCCCACAAAACCATTCTTTCCTCCTAGGCCTCTGGGCCTGTGATGGGAAAGGCTGCTGCAAAGCTCTCTGAAATCTCTTCCAGAAATTTTCCCCATTGTCTTGGCTATTAATATTCAGCTCCTCTTTACTTATGCAAATTTCTGCAGCTGTCTTGAATTCCTCCCCAGAAAATGGGTTATTCTTTCTACCACATGGCTGGGCTGCAAATTTTCCAAACTTTTATGGTCTGCTTTCTTTTTAAATATAAGTTCCAGTTTAGGTCATTTCTTGGCATATGCATACGATTATAGGATTTTCAAAGCAGCCAGGCCACATCGTGAACCCCTTGCTGCTTAGAAATTTCTTCCACCAGATACCATAAATCATCTCTCTCAAGGTCAAAGTTCCTCAGATCTCTAGAACAGGGTGCAATGCTGCTGTTTTTTTGTTTGTTTTATTTTTTTGTTTGTTTGTTTTTTCTTGCTAAAGAATAGCAAGAGTGACCTTTACTCCATTTCCCAATAAGTTCTTCATCTCTATCTGAAACTACCTCAGCCTGGACTTCACTGTCCCTATCACTATCAGCATTTTGGTCACAACCATTCAACAACTCTCTAGGAAGTTCCAAACTTTCTTACATCTTCCTGTCTTCTTCTGAGCCCTCTAAACTGTTCTAACCTCTGCCCATTACCTGGTTCCAAAGTCTCTTCCACATTTTCAGATTTCTTTATAGCAATACCCAATTTCTCTGGTACCAATTTTCTGTGTTAGTCTGTTCTCACACTGCTACCTGAGACTGGGCAATTTATAAAGAAAAGAAGTTTAATTGGCTCACAGGACTGCAGGCTGTACAGGTTTCTGCTTATGAGGAGGCCTCAGAAAACTTATAGTCATGGCAGATGGTGAAGAGGAAGGAGGCACTGTCCTCATATGATGAAGCAGGAGAGAGAGAAAGAAACAGGGGAGGTGCCACACTTTTAAACAACCAATCTTCAAGCACTCACTCACTATCACAACAGCAGCATTGAGGGGGAAATCTGTCTCCATGATCCAACCACCTCCCACCAGGCCCCTTCTCCAACACTGGGGATGACAATTCAACATGAGATTTGGGCGGGGACACAGAGCCAAGCCATATCATGAGTTATTTAAGGGATTTAAATTTTTATCTTTTATAAGAAAAGTCAATAATTATAATGAGAAATAGCAGTATCATATTATTTAGAAATATAGAACTACATGTTAAGGAATAAAGCTAAAATAAACAAAAACAGCTGTCTCTGGGGAATCTGACTTAGGACGGGAAGGTAGGAAACTGATACTTCTAATTCTTATCTACTATTTGGCTTTTTATAATTCTGTATATGTATTGCTTTTGGCAACATATTTAAAAGGGAGAAGCAGGAAACCAGAATTTTATTGGAAACTCCCAAGTTTATTATGTGTTGAAAATTAATACAAAATTAACAGATAGAAAGGTAGGAGGACACCTCAGGGTTCAAACAACATACCTCCCTAACTAACCTCTCTATGCCAGATCAGGCATCTGGGCCACAGGAAGGTTTTGAAGGGTAGAAAAGTAATACTTATTGAGCAACTAGTGCATGCTAGCACCATTAGAGAAGATTTTCAGAGATCATTCTGCTTCATCTTCACCACGACCCTGAGGAGTAGAGAAATTATTTTACAGATGAAGGACTAAGTCTCTGAAGGATGAAGAACATAATTGCAAGCACTCGTTTGTATTTCCAATTGTGAACTTCAGAGGACTGTGGACGGCATCTGACAACTGATTCTCATCACACCTCAGATGTGTGGAGTCATTTTACATATGAGAAAATTGAGACCCACCAAGGTCAAGTGACTGACTTTGTTACACAATGAGTAAGCAGCAGAGCTGCAATGTGGCCCCAGCCTCCAATTACAACTCCCTACTCTGAGCCTTTGGGAGACACAAACTGTGTCTTCTCCCTGTTTGTACCCCCAGCACCTCATACACTGTGCATGGCACATAGGAAATGCTCGCTCAAAGTCTGTTGACTGAAGCAGGCAAGGCTCTGAAGGGGTCTCACCTAGTTCATTAGCCCATTAGCACAGGTTGATTCCAGTAGAATCAAGCTCCCAAACTTCCTCTTTCTAGGCGCCATGCATGTGACTTGTACAAGGGCTGTCTGGATGCAGCTTCTGCAAGGGAAGGCCCTTTCTCCAGAACAAGAGAGAACCATTTAGCTCACCTTCAAGTGGCCCAGAAAAAGTCAATTTACAGCTCTCCAGTCCAGGACTTAACACTGAAATGTCACACACTTTAAATTACAAGACAAGAGCATTTTCACTCTCACGAAATAGCAAAATTAAATATTTAATGCCAAAAATAAAATAAAACTGTGGAAACAATTTTGGAGCCCACAGAACTTTCGAAAATGTTATTAACAAACTGTGAAATCAGGGAGATAAAAATCAGACACCCTGAGGGGGAACAGCAGGGCCCCCAGTCCAACCTCCTCACCCTGAGTCATGGAGAGACCAGTTTCCACTCTGTGAGTCCAGGAAGCAGGGGGTATGGAGCTAATGCATGTCTCCTGCTCCACGCTGGCTCTTAGGGCAACACTTGGAACATGGGATGAGTAAATTCTCCAACATCTGAAATTGTTGAGAAATTGGGTTCATTCTCGTAGTTTCCCTTGGCCAATTCCACACCTCTGGGCAGGAATCGGAATTACACAGCTTATCACTAGGGCTTCCACAATAATAAATTTAAAATTATTGCCAAGAAAGAAGTACTTGTTGTATGGATTAAGTACTGTAGAGCATTCACAAAGAGCAGGGTGGATTACACAATATTTCCAAAGGATCCTCTTTCTTGTCTAAGAACTTTGCAGTAATGGTGATGTTAGCAGGATTCTGTTCTGCTCTTAATCAGAAAAATTTGGAGTCAGTTAACTTTATTGCTCACAGAGATGCTTCCTAAGACTAGAGAGATGATGGAATAACATCTAGAGAAGTGTATCTACCCCTAACCATGTGGCAGGGTGGTTACCTATCTAAAGTCTCTTGCCAGGTTTAAGAGGACGAGCATGTGTGAGTATGAGGAGCCTATGGCCCTATGTCCAGGAAACACAGATCTAATACCACCCCCGACCCTCGGATCCTCAGAAAAAAAAAACAACACCAAAGTCCCCAAGCAATAGAATAGGGATAAGAGAAAAGGGTACAATTCTACAGACATTCATAGCTTTCCTCTAACAGTCTTCCTTGTTCTCCTGACACTGGCTCACAGGAATTTCTGAAGAACCTACTGCAGGCTCTCTGGAATATCAAATTTTTCCAGCCCTGCTCTCTGAACACAAGTTGCACAAAACTGCAAGGGTAGTTTTATATTTCTAACCGTAAGTATTAAACCAGGTGGCTACTAGGCCTCCCTAGGGCCAGCAGGGTGATTCACTTCCATTCCCACTTCTATTCCCACTTCTGTTAAATACTATTAAAGACCAACAGATAAAGCACCACAAAAATGGACATTTTTTTAACTCATTCATGGGAATCTCTGATTTTAACCAACATTACAAGGGAAACACTTGGATCGTGGGGGCCGGTATATCTTAGAGAAAGTCATGCAAGCAAGACTGAACTGCCTATATACATCTTCACGAATGTTCTCTGGCAATCTTTGCTCAAGAATCCTTGAAATCATGCAGTATTTCCTGGAAAAATCTCTCTTTCCTCCTTACTCAAACTTGAGGTGATGTAACCATCCTGTGTTAGGGCAGAATTATCAGCTTTAGAAATAGCTTGTCTTACAGGCTTTTTGCATTTTGGAGAAGAGTGGTTGCTGTGCTTGCCTGGCTTTGAGGACTGTCAGTCCTTTCACTGTTCTGCAAATCGACAGTCCCAAAGTGCATTAATGCTTCAAATCAAAATTATCTCCATCATATTTTTTCATATTTGCCACCCCCAAAACATCTGAAATGCTGCTGAGTACATTTGACCTTTTCTGGTGCAATTCAAGCTCAATAAATAAAACTCCACCTCTGGAATCTTTCCATGCAAACGCAAGCTTTATAATAAAGGTTGTCTCTATATTGATGGTGGAATCAGATATGGCACAACTACCCTAAAAGAGAATCTGGGACTCTGTAGCGTAGTAAAAGCCTGCAAATAATTATATCCGAGGTCACCCTTCACTTCCAACAACTTATCCTGTGGTAATTAGGAGTGTTCCTAAAGATGCTTACACCAGCAGTTTTTATGATGGGAAAAATTTGAAATCAATCCAAAGTTTCATTAATAAGACATTGTTTCAATTAATTATTAATCTTTGTATGATGCGTGGATATATATTAAAGGTAATATCAGTAAGATTATCTAATGTACTGGATATACAGTAAGAGACATAGAAAGAGTGAAGTTTTGGCCTGAATAACTTTAAAACATGAGAGTGCCACTTACTGAGTTAGGAAACGCTGGAGGAGGAGCAGCTATAGGGCTAATCAAAACGATGTTTGCCCGAGTTCATGATCATGATCCCAGTTTACACTCAGATGTGCTTACTGGCTCTGGGCCAGGCACAGCTGTACTATTTGACAGTTATATTCACTCATTTAATTATCAGAGTAATTCTTAGAGATAGATTACTATGATTGCACCTGGGATTATGATTTACTTTTTATATCTAAATATTCCAAATATCTAAATATTCTTTTACAGTGAATATGTGTACCTTATATTATAAAGGCAAGTTGAATGTGTGTGTGTGATCACAGCAGTGACAAATAATGATACATGTATCAATTTTAGTACTCACTGAGTCCCTAGTGATTGCTCAATCTAGGTTGCTATGAGATTCACAAGTGATCTTTTAGTTCAGCAGTTTTCAACTTTTTTTTTCCTGCCAGGCAAGATGAGTTCATATGCAAGACTCAGTCCCATGGAAACCCCCAGAGTAATACACAGTTCCCTGTACCCTAGTTGTAATTAAACCCCCTTTTCCTCTCACTTTTAAAAACACTGGACTTCAAATGAAAGAAATAAAAATATTAAAGGGATAACCTTGAATCTGCTCTAATTGTTTTCATGTGAAATTTTGCAACTAGATTACTTTATCTATTATACCTAATACATCTGAACACGTTATTCACAACACATCCCAAAAAAATGGAGACTCACCAGTGTGTCCTTACATCAAGCTGAGATCCTCTGGTTTAGATGATTGTATGAATCAGATTCCTAGATGGTACTCATTTTTTTTTAAGTTAGGATCTCACTCTGTCACCCAGGCTGGAGTGCAGTAGTGCAATCATAGCTCACTACAACCTCAAACTCCTAGGCTCAAGCAATCCTCATGCTTCAGCCTCCCAAAGCCTTGTGATTACAGGCATGAACCACTGCACCCAGCCTGATTTTCTTTTCAACATTTTATAAATGAGAGCTCTTATTTAGTTCTGTCTTTTCTCTCCAGTCACTAGGATTCAACCACAGGTTTGGCTGTTTTGTCCAACAATTTTCATCTATGTGAACACATGCAATGAAGTAGAGAGCTGGAGTGATTATAGCTCCTTACATTAACTAAGGAGACATTTGAGACAGGGGTCCCCACTAACTACCATAATACTCTCCCTTCTAGAGATTTGCGCAACTCTACCTGCCATGAGAATAACAGATTTGCATGGAATTCTGACTGTGCTCTGTTGCTATCTGATATTTTCAGGGTACATAAGTGCAAGATGAAACAATCATATCCAATTTAAAATGAAAAATCAGACTGAGACCTCGGCTCATTATGCTCCTCCATTAATGCTTAGTAAGCTCCCTAATTCTGGAATTTCACCAAAAGCAGTCACATTCAATTACTGTAACTCCAAAATAAATATCTATTTTTATTTTCTTTTGAGAATGTAGAGTGGAATCCCATCATAACACGACTCTTATTAAATAGAATTGGATACGCCTTGGATCAAATTGAGTCTCCTGAATCATGAACATTGGAAATGGAAAGGAATTAGAGATTACATCGTCCAACGCTGTCACTTAATAGATGAGGAAAAAGATTCTCAGAGAAATTGAGTGATCTGCCCAGGACCACACAGAAGTGAGGACCAGAACCCAGCTAACCTTACCCTGAGTACAGGGCTCTTTCCACCCACTAGACTATGTGACCTGCCACTGCCACTGCCACTGCTGATGGTCTCAGTTGGCCACACAATCATTCCCAGGAGAGGACTAGGGAAACATCAACCACAACTGTACCCTATGCCTCATGTCCCGCATAGCATCAGAGCTGGATTGTCAAGGACAGAAGAAAACCCACCCAGGCAGCAGAACTAATACCTAGTGCCTCGTGGCTGGGGATCACGCGGGCTTTCGGCTCTACCCTAGATTCCAAGCTAGATATTGTGAAAGGAAATTTGGAAGGACTAAAGAAAAAGAAAGAGAAGGCTAGCAAGAAAATAAATTGTGCTCATGGATGTGTAGAAAATTAAGGCGACATTAAGGAAATACAGGTAAGAAGCATTTAAGAATCAAGCCTTTGTCTTTTAAAAGTTACTTTCAATAACAACTGTATCAGAGAATTTCTCTCCTTATAAATATTTGCTCAATTTCTAAATAAAATAACATGTAAATCACAATTATTTTCTTGCCTTACACCTTCTCTTGCACCCCAGCTCCAATTTCTTCAACAGGCCAGCTAGTAAGAAAACCCCAGCTTGCATAGCAGTCAAGAGTCAAAAAGCTTATAATAGGAATGGTTTTAAAAATCTAAACTTGGCAGTGCTATCAGCTCTGCAGTAATCACGAGCAACATGTTATCACCTTTGAGAGTATATTTAGATGTGGAAATATCATTTAGACTTTATGTCAACCATATAGAATAGCATTTTCCTGCCTATAACTATTTACCACAAGCTAGTAACCAACCACTGACTTTTATATACACTGTAGAATACTATAAACAGGCTGGGTTTATCTAACAAAATGCTTTACCCTCTGTTTTGATGACAAGCATGACAGTTCCCAGGTAGCCACCCTTTGGAAAGCCTTCCTTTAGGGGTGACAAGTCAGACTGCCATGTCAGTTACAGTGGCAGGTCTGTCCTGGAGTTGCATTTTTGCAGGATTGTCCCTGCTGGCTCAAATTCCTGGTTAGCTATTCCTTGGACTTACTGATTCAGTAGGATCTGCAAATAATGCTAGTAGGTCATATGCAAATCACATCACAGAGAAAACTGCCCCTCTGTTTTAATTACTAATAATGATTGGCCACCTTTCAGGGAACTGGTCAGGATCCTCTTCCTGAGGCTGCCATTTGCTGCACCATCTTGGACCATTCTTCCTCTCTAAGCCTCCATTCCCTCATCTGTAAAATAATGCAAGGAGTGAAGAGGATTGCTCCAGTTGTCTCAGGCTCTGACATTCTGCAGCTTGGTTTTGGGAAAAAGTTGAAGTAATTGAAAACAACTAGCTGTGAGAATATTAAGAGAGACTCTCGTTGCAGGTCAGGGCAATCCCTTACTAATGATAACGCAGATGCTGCCTGAGCTAAGGCTAAGAGGTTGTTCATTTAGATGTTTGTATGAGGATCTGCAATTCTTTGCAGAAGCATTAACATTTAAGTGTACATTTCTGGGCTATCTTTCCCTTGCTGAGTCTTGAGAGTTTTACACATATTTAACCAAGAGCTGGTGTTCCTTCTCAACATGCACCCAGATTATGTTTAATTCCAGGACATATCACACAGTTGACATCCTCCTCAATGAGATTCAGAAAGTGTCAGTTGGCCAGATACAGATTTTATTAATGTAACCTAATTATTAATATCTCCTCACTGGAGTCCAGCTCTTTTACTGATTTGGAATCCTGATACTTCATAATTTCTCAAGCTCTGTTCACTGTCTGCAGAATCAGCTGCCTTCATCATTCTCAATTCACCAGGCCTGCTATTGTGAAAGTACCAGCTATGGCCTGTAACACTCCTCAACCCCAGCTTTCCAAATAAGCCTCCAGAAAATATTACTGAAAGAAAAGGTAATGGCAATGATAAAATAGCTTGCAAAAGCTGCATTCCATCCATAATACTGGATTTATGTGGATACTTTTATAGCAAAATAAAAGCATGCCATATTTTATCAGGGAAACTGTGCCATATTTTAATTCTAAGTGTGTAGATTTATCTTGTGTGAAGCAACCCCAATATATTAAAATCTGGCAATATTAAGTTGGTAAATTCTAGAGTAGTTACTTAAAAATATTTTCAAATTACCAGTAAAGTTTTTATAAAGTAACTAATTAATGTTTATTAATTTTTCCACGAACAGAAGAGTGAAATTAATTTAAGCCTCTGCCTGCACTGAGAGCCCCCAAAACAGATCTTAGTAATTTATACAAGTATCTTATAAAGTATTATAGCTGATATGATCCAAGCACTATTTTAACTTGTACCGATATTAATTCCTTTAATCCTCAGAACAATCCTATGAGATAGATTGGTTAGCATCTCTCTGAGACACTGACAGATGAAGTGGTTTGCCAGAATCATCCTCTAGTTAAGTGAAAGGACTCAGATTTGCACCAGGCACCCTGGCGCCACACTGCATGCTCCTAACCTCATGGCTAAGCTTACATTTTAAAATGATAAACTTGCTTAGTACATTTACAGGTGATATGATTTTTAATTTTTTTAATGTTAGTTTTAAAACCAAAGTACTTTAACTTAGCCCAGACTCACAGCCAGGTCTATGAGCAGTGCTTCCCATGAGTTTTGAACTAGAGGCATAAATTTGTCATGAGTCAATCAGTTGCAATGACAGACACTCACATTGAAGCAAAACACAGACTTGTTGGAGATATCAAACTGAGATATTGGGGTGGAGTTGGCCTCAAGGACTACAAAGGACTCAAAAATTATCAAACTCACTACTCATAGTTCTCAGATCTGACTTCCTTTGCCTCTTGGCCACATTCTCTTCTCTTCTTTTTTTTTAAATATTTTGATTATACTTTAAGTTCTAGGGTACATGTGCACAATGTGCAGGTTTGTTACATATGTATACTTGTGCCATGTTGGTGTGCTGCACCCATTAACTCGTCATTTACATTAGGTATATCTCCT
The DNA here is from genome assembly GCF_029281585.2 of Gorilla gorilla gorilla. NCBI lineage: Eukaryota > Metazoa > Chordata > Mammalia > Primates > Hominidae > Gorilla > Gorilla gorilla. The sequence continues at coordinate 175,012,713 of NC_073227.2, read as the reverse complement.
AATGCTATCCCTCCCTACTCCCCGCACCCCACAACAGGCCTCAGTGTGTGCTATCTGATCTTTGATAAACCTGACAAAAACAAGAAATGCGGAAAGGATTCCCTGTTTAACAAATGGTGCTGGGAAAACTGGCTAGCCATATGTAGAAAGCTGAAACTGGATCCCTTCCTTACACCTTATACAAAAATTAATTCAAGATGGATTAAAGACTTAAATGTTAGACCTAAAACCATAAAAACCCTAGAAGAAAACCTAGGCATTACCATTCAGGACATAGGCATGGGCAAGGACTTCATGACTAAAACACCAAAAGCAATGGCAACAAAAGCCAAAATTGACAAATGGGATCTAATTAAACTGAAGAGCTTCTGCAGAGCAAAAGAAACTACCATCAGAGTGAACAGGCAACCTACAGAATGGGAGCAAATTTTTGCGATCTCTTCTATTCTTTTACTGAAGATGGGAAATGAGATGAGAGGCTTGCATGAGGGAGAAACAAAAGAGCAGTTGCCCAGGTCCCCCAGGACTCATGAGCAGAATGATCACCCGTATTGTCTACTGCAGATTTCTACTACAGAGAAATAAATTCCTATCCAGTTTAAGCTGCTGATATTTGGGGCCTCTATGACCTACAGCCAAACCAAATCTTAACTAAGTCTAGAAATGAAGTAATATTTAAACGTGCCAGGATACAAGGAACCTAAGTGAGGGACCGGGGGATGCTCACTTGGTGAGAGAATGGAGAGATGAGAATTTGTTGTTGTGCTTTCATGGAGAGGACCACCCTGGGGCCAAGCACCATGCTGGGCATCTGGACACACTAACTTGTTTCATCCCCAGCATCAACTCTCTGAATTCTCCATAGCTATGACCATTTCACAACTGAAAGAATAGTCAGGTGACTTAAGTCTTTTTTCTAAGGTCACACAGCTAGGAAGAGAGAGAGGTAGGATTTGAGCCCACGTGGAGCTGTCTCTCTGCTATGCAGCCTGCCTCCTCGGCCTCCTGATGCAGGGGTTTTATTGTGTGTGAAAACATAATACAAAAGGTAGTTATTTCACCCACAGATTAAACACAGAAGACGCCTCAATACCAAGCTTGCCAATCCATTGAAAACATTCAACGTTTCAAGTTCCTTTACACCCAGCTTCAGGAATATGTGCATGGCATCTCTTAAGCTTCTCCTCCACTGCGGGCTGCTTTGCTGCAAGACAGTCCACTTGCCTTTGGGTTAGGGGAGAAGGCAGTTTCACTTTGGGAAATATCCTAACAGATAAATTAAATTCAGAGATGAAACCTTTCTTCCCTGACTGCAGAGCACATTAGCAACAGAGTCAAGCCCAGATCTTGTCGCCCCAGGTTTGCTTCCTTGTAAGACTTGCTTCCACTCCAAAAGTCCTCTCGCCCTGCAGAAATCTTGCAAGAGTTCAATGCCAGAGCTTGGTCAACCACTATTATGGAGCTGACAGATTCTTGGCTCTTCCAAGGTTTTTTTTCTTTTTTTTTTAAATGAATAAGTAGGTCTAATTAGGTTTATTATAGGAACAAAAGTTCTTCTGGAAAGTTAATTCTTTAAAATGGTTGAAATGAAAAATAATACTTCTTCCCCACCCTTCAGAGTCCTCTCTGATTTAAGCAGATGAAAACACTAGCATTTCTAAACCCGAGGCTCTATTTGGGATGTGGAATATAAAGTGCCTTTTCTAGCCATTGTGACAGGAAAGGAATGTACAGGTTTCTCAAAAGAAGATTGCAGGACCCATGCTGATCTAATTTATGTATCTTCCTGCCAGGAAAAAAAAGAAAAAAAACCCTCATGGATGTGGCACTTATTCAATGATTATTTGATATTTTAGATATTCAGGGCATATTTGGAAATATTTTTAAATTGAGTTTTAAAACTTCTATAAAGAGAAAATATACTCCTTTCAAGTCTTAACTTCTGGACAGCCACATTGAAAAGTACTCCTCACATGCAGAAAGAGATTAATGATTAGAAGACAACACACGGAAATGCGACAATTATTAAGTCCATGGACCGATTATAATGTTAGTCAAGAATGACTCATGGGATTGTATCTGGCTTTGGGTTTGGGTGTTAGCAATAATCATTTGGAATAGCTCCTTTTGCAAACCAGTCACCTCATTTTGCTCTTTCTTTACCTCAAAGGAGAGGAACAATGAAAGAGGAGCCTTGCCTGGAGTGCATGAGCACACTCAAGCCAGTGTGTGCTCAATGGAGAGGTAGGGGTGTAGGGCACTAACTGAGGCTCTGGACAAAGGGAAAAAGTCCTCCGTGTCAGAAATCTGCTTTGTGGGAGCTGGGTGGTTTTTAAAGGACTTTGTGCAGAGCTTCTCAAATGTGAATCCACTTAGGAGACACAATATTTTAAAAACTTCTGTAACAAAATAAATTATTTATTAATAAGCAAGCATATTAGTGTTTCATCAGTTCTAGGGATGGGTTCTGTTTATCTCAATATCCCACTGCTGTATTAGCTTCCTAGGGCAGTAATTGCCACAAATGTGGTAGCTTAGAACCATAGAAATGTATGCCCTTACAGTTCCAGGGGCCAGAAGTCTGAAGTGAAAGCGTCAGCAGGGTTGGTTCCTTCTGGAGGCTCTGAGGGAGGACCTGCTCCCCGCCTCTCCTCCAGCATCTGGTGGCTGCCCACAGTTCTTGGTGCTTCTGAGCTTGTAAATGCATCACTCCAACCTCTGCTTTCTTCTTCTCATGGTCTTCCTCTCTGTGTCTCTGTGTGTCTCTTCCTTTTCTCTTATGAGGACACCCATCAGTGAATTTAGGGCCCTTCCTCATCCAGGGTGATTTGATCTCTAGATCCTTGCCTTAATCACAATGGCAAAAACTCTTACTCCAAATAAGGTCACCTTCACAATTCTGGTTTCACATTCTTTTGCGGGGGGTGGGGAATATTTAACCCGCTACAGAGGCAATGATGTCAGTCCCTGGAAACTCCTGAGGTTCATAGTCTTGGCTTCATGTCTAAGCTCTCTCCTTTTCTCTTTTCTTTGTTTCACTTTCTACTTCCCTTCCCCTCTAACACACGCAAAACAGAGTTTGTAACGTGATTACTCCTGCTCCATTGCAGTACTTGACAAACTAAAGTAAGATATAGACACCAATAAAAATAAACACTTTCACAGACTCTGGTTGAATTTAACTATCTTAATTTCATTTCAATGTGCACAATGTAGAACTAGGTTTAAAGTTCTTAAGCATAAAGTTCTTATGCAATCATAAAACAAAAACAAATCTACGAACTAAACACAATGAAAGTATAAAACCAATAAAATTTTAATTTATTCATTCCAAAAGGTTTTTATTGAGTATCTATTATGTACCGGATACTGTCGAAAGTGCTAGAGATACAGTGATAAACAAAACAGACAAAAGTAGCTGACCACATGGATTACACTTACACACTTCAGTATATTGATAATTCTGAAAGAACCAGGTAATATTAACATGCCCAAACCAAACACAATTCACAAGGGACTCTATGAAACTAACTGCTACTAACCAACGTCATTTGAGTTCAGCCTATCTATGCCACCGTTTACCACATAATAACCCAATTCTACAACCTTTTGTCTGTATTCCAGTAACTGCAAACATTTCCTCCATATAATGAACTATAATATCATGTGGTACAATCACATCATTTACATATTAAACCCACCCTTTCCTTTTCTCATTAAGCTTCAACATTTTAACAATAGATCACTCTGCCACACCATCCCATTTTCTTGCAAACCAAATCAACAAGTCCATATATCAAATACTCAAGGAACCAAAATTTTGCTCTATGAAAGTTCCTTCTGAGAGCAAATTTCACTTCAAAGGAGAAATTGTGCCTTTGCAACTGATTTTTAAAATTTGACCTGCACACTCTGGTCTTTTTTTTTTTTTTTTTTGCATGTCCTGGTTTATAGCTTCATCAGGATTCCCTATATTTCTAGAGCCTTAATTCCAAAAGCACACAAGGATGGAAAACATTGCTCCACCCCAATATTTCATATACTCATCCCCTTATTTTTTCTTTCCAGCATTTAGAAGAAACAATGGGATATGTAAAATATATTTGCCAAATTTCAACTTAACATTTTAGCACTTTTGCTTAGCTGTTACCTGCCAGAATAATGAATATCCCAGAAGCACCACAACTCAACCTTAGACAGAAAGCCAGAGACAAGGGGGTTGTAGGGAAAATGCTATTATTCTATAGTGACCATTTATAGTCATTCACACCTCCTTGACACCCTATGCTGTCTGGACCCCTGAATCCCAGGCATCCACAGGAGCAAATGCACCAGAGCTCATCCCTGTTACATAAAGAGTTTAAAATATATATTTTAAAGTCATTTAGGACAATTTTGTTCTTTGAGCATTGCTAGTGTTCAGACTCCTGGGTAAATAGTCATCTGCTGAACAGTGGCAGCCAAGAACGGTTACTATGATTTTGACTTTAGGAGCAACCAACCCAGTGGCAACCAGGCGTGTCTAACAGCACATTAAACATTAAATGCTGTCATTTTGGCAATTACGTGGTGCCAATTCTCAACTACAAATACAAAGAAAATACAGCATCTAAATCACACAGCAGGGTTAGTTACAATATGGTTTATTCAGATGATCAAAAAGAAAAGGCAGCCTTTTCAAAATCTTAGGGAGCATTTGCTGGGCCTTGAGAAGGTATCTATAGACCCTGATTGGGAAACACAGATCCACACATGTGTTAGACTTCCTTTGTCCATTCCTGGTGTCCTAGCCATGCCCTCTCTAGACCTCTTATCCTTGGCTCATGGTCACATCTCTCTTTGCCTTTGTCCCCATCTACTGCAACCCATCCCCTATGCAATAGCCTGAGTGATTGTCCTCAGTTCAACCTACATTTTTTGAGACCTACCATGTACCAAATGCTATGTAAAGTTCTAGGGATACCAAAGTGACAGATATATGATTTCTGCATAGAGTTGACTCCTAAACAACACAAGTTTTAACTGCATGGGTCCATTTATACATGGATGTTTTTCAATAAAAGTTATACCGAGAGTGCCTGCCTCTCCTGTCTCCCCTCACACCTCCTCCATCTCCCCACCTCTGCCACCCCTGAGACAGCAAAATCAAAATAAAAAATTCTCCTACTCCTCAGTCTACTCAACATAAATGACTAGGATAAAGAAACTTACCATGATCCTCTCTCACCTGGTGAATAGTAAATATGTTTTCCCTTTCTTATGATTTTAATAACATTTTCTTTTCTTCAGCTTACTTTATCATAAGGATACAATATATAATACATATAACATACTAAATACTTGTTAATCCACTGTTCATGTTATTAGTAAGGCTTCCGGTCAACAGTAGGCTATTAGTAGTTCAGTTCTGGGGGAGTCAAAAGTTATCCATGAATTTTTTACTGTGTGTGGGGGGTCACTACCCCTAACAATGGTGTTGTCCAAGGTTCAGCTGTATAAGGAACTCACAAACATGTATTCTTAAGGGGTTCTCTTTTTCAACAAGTCATGATCTCCTTCCCTCCTTCAAAGTGTTCTTCAAAATGTTTACTTTACTCATAGTCTTCCCAGACTCCTCTCTTCAGAGCCTCCTCTCAAAAACACCTTCAGAACTCACCTAGCCATAAGGTAGACCTCACTCTCTCAGTGTTCACATTTAAGTTCATATTATTATGCACACATTTTTCTCAATTTGTGCTCTCCTTTCTTCAGACTGTGAGCTCTTCCAAAATCAAAACTTTTATTCACAGCTTCATTCTTTAAATGAATATATCCTAGTACCAACCACTATGCCCCAGGAAGCAAACATCTTCTGTTCTTTGTCAACAAGAGTGAGTCCTTTGTTACCCGATTCAATCTGAAAAGCAACCTCAGACAGTTTCAAAGGGTGAAGTTCTTTGCTCCTTCAGCCTACAGCATTTGAGACAAGCACAGGTAAAACTTGAACCAGAGTCTGGAATTTCAGAAGCCAGCCAATCTACAGAGCTAGGCTGGGCCTTCTGTGCACGCTAACCACCAGGCTTCTTGATTTAAGTCAGCCCTACAGAGCCCCCTGCTCTCCCAGAGTCTGAATTGAGGATTCAGTGCACAGAAGTTTGTTTGCTTCCTTTCTGGTTTTTTTTTTTTATTATACTTTAAGTTTTAGGGAACATGTGCACAATGTGCAGGTTTGTTACACATGTATACATGCGCCATGTTGGTGTGCTGCACTCATTAACTCGTCATTTACATTAGGTATATCTCCTAATGCTATCCCTCCCCCCTCCCCCCACCTCACTACAGGCGTTGGTGTGTGATGTTTCCCTTCCTGTGTCCAAGTGTTCTCATTGTTCAGTTCCTACCTATGAGTGAGAACATGCGGTGTTTGGTTTTCTGTCCTTGCAATAGTTTGTTGAGAATGATGGCTTCCAGCTCCATCCTGTACAAAGGATATGAACTCATCCTTTTTATGGCTGTATAGTATTCCATGGTGAATATGTGCCACATTTTCTTAATCCACTCTATTATTGATGGACATCTGGGTTGGTTCCAAGTTTTCGCTATTGTGAATAGTGCCACAATAAACATACGTGTGCATGTGTCTTTATAGCAGCATGAATTATAATCCTTTGAGTATATACCCAGTAATGGGATGGCTGGGTCAAATGGTATTTCTAGTTCTAGATCCTTGAGGAAATGCCACACTGTCTTCCACAATGGTTGAACTAGTTCACAGTCCCACCAACAGTGTAAAAGTATTCCTATTTCTCCACATCCTCTCCAGCACCTGTTGTTTCCTGACTTTTTAATGATCGCCATTCTAACTGGTGTGAGATCATATCTCTTTGTGGTTTTGATTTGCATTTCTCTGATGGCCAGTGATGATGAGCATTTTTTCATGTGTCTGTTGGCTGCATAAATGTCTTCTTCTGAGAAGTGTCTGTTCATATCCTTTGCCCACTTTTTGATGGGATTGTTTGTTTTTTTCTTGTAAATTTGTTTGAGTTCATTGTAGATTCTGGATATTAGCCCTTTGTCAGATAAGTAGATTGCAAAAATCTTCTCCCATTCTGTAGGTTGCCTGTTCACTCTGATGGTAGTTTCTTTGGCTGTGCAGAAGCTCTTTAGTTTAATTAGATCCCATTTGTCAATTTTGGCTTTTGTTGCCATTGCCTTTGGTGTTTTAGACATGAAGTCCTTGCCCATGCCTATGTCCTGAATGGTATTGCCTAGGTTTTCTTCCAGGGTTTTTATGGTTTTAGGTCTAACATTAAATCTTTAATCCATCTTGAATTAATTTTGGTATAAGACGTAAGGAAGGGATCCAGTTTCAGCTTTCTACATATGGCTAGCTAGTTTTCCCAGCACCATTTGTTAAACAGGGAATCCTTTCCCCATTGTTTGTTTTTGTCAGGTTTGTCAAAGATCAGATGGTTGTAGATGTGTGGTATTATTTCTGAGGGCTCTGTTCTGTTCCATTGGCCAATATCTCTGTTTTGGTAACAGTACCATGCTGTTTTGGTTACTGCAGCCTTGTAGTATAGTTTGAAGTCAGGTAGCGTGATGCCTCCAGCTTTGTTCTTTTGGCTTAGGATTGACTTGGCAATGCGGGCTCTTTTTTGGTTCCATATGAACTTTAAAGCAGTTTTTTCCAATTCTGTGAAGAAAGTCATTGGTAGCTTGATGTGGATGGCATTGAATGTATAAATTACCTTGGGCAGTATGGTCATTTTCACAATATTGATTCTTCCTATCCATGAGCATGGAATGCTTTTCCATTTGTTTGCATCCTCTTTTATTTCCTTGAGCAGTGGTTTGTAGTTCTCCTTGAAGAGGTCCTTCACATCCCTTGTAAGTTGGATTCCTAGGTATTTTATTCTCTTTGAAGCAATTGTGAATGGGACTTCACTCATGATTTGGCTCTCTGTTTGTCTGTTACTGGTGCATAAGAATGCTTGTGATTTTTGCACATTGATTTTGTATCCTGAGACTTTGTTGAAGTTGCTTATCAGCTTAAGGAGATTTTGGGCTGAGATGATGGGGTGTTCTAAATATAGAATCATGTCATCTGCAAACAGGGACAATTTGACTTCCTCTTTTCCTAATTGAATATCCTTTATTTCTTTCTCCTGCCTGATTGCCCTGGTGAGAACTTCCAACACTATGTTGAATAGGAGTGGTGAGAGAGGGCATCCCTGTCTTGTGCCAGTTTTCAAAGGGAATGCTTCCAGTTTTTGCCCATTCAGTATGATGTTGGCTATGGGTTTGTCATAAATAGCTCTTTATTATTTTGAGATACATCCCATCAATACCTAATTTATTGAGAGTTTTTAGCATGAAGTGCTGCTGAATTTTGTCAAAGGCCTTTTCTGCATCTATTGAGATAATCATGTGGTTTTTGTCTTTGGTTCTGTTTACATGCTGGATTATGTTTACTGATTTGCATATGTTGAACCAGCCTTGCATCCCAGGGATGAAGCCCACTTGATCATGGTGGATAAGCTTTTTGATGTGCTGCTGGATTCGGTTTGCCAGTATTTTATTGAGGATTTTTACAGCGATGTTCATCAGGGATATTGGTCTAAAATTCTCTTTTTTGGTTGTGTCTCTGCCAGGCTTTGGTATCAGGATGATGCCGGCCTCATAAAATGAGTTAGAGAGGATTCCCTTTTTTTCTATTGATTGGAATAGTTTCAGAAGTTATGGTACCAGCTCCTCCTTGTACCTCTGGTAGAATTCAGCTTTGAATCCCTCTGGTCCTGGACATTTTTTGGTTGGTAGGCTATTAATTATTGCCTCAATTTCAGAGTCTGCTATTGGTCTATTCAGGGATTCAACTTCTTCTTGGTTTAGTCTTGGGAGGTGTATATGTCAAGGAATTTGTCCATTTCTTCTAGATTTTCTAGTTTATTTGCATAGAGGTGTTTATAGTATATTCTGATGGTAGTTTGTATTTCTGTGGGATCAGTGGTGATATCCCCCTTATCATTTTTTATTGCATCTATTTGATTCTTCTCTCTTTTCTTCTTTATTAATCTTGCTAGCAGTCTATCAATTTTGTTGATCTTTTCAAAAAACCAGCTCCTGGATTTATTGATTTTTTGAAGGGTTTTTTGTGTCTCTATTTCCTTCAGTTCTGCTCTGATCTTAGTTATTTCTTGCCTTCTGCTAGCTTTTGAATGTGTTTGCTCTTGCTTCTCTAGTTCTTTCAATTGTGATGTTAGGGTGTCAATTTTAGATCTTTCCTGCTTTCTCTTGTGGGCATTTAGTGCTATAAATTTCCCTCTACACACTGCTTTAAGTGTGTCCCAGAGATTCTGGTATGTTGTGTCTTTGTTCTCGTTGGTTTCAAAGAACATCTTTATTTCTGCCTTCATTTCGTTATGGACCCAGTAGTCATTCAGGAGCAGGTTGTTCAGTTTCCATATAGTTGAGTGGTTTTTAATGAGTTTCTTAATCCTGAGTTCTAATTTGATTGCACTGTGGTCTGAGAGACAATTTGTTATAATTTCTGTTCTTTTACATTTGCTAGACTCCCACACAATAATAATGGGAGACTTTAACACCCCACTGTCAACATTAGACAGATCAATGAGACAAAGTTAACAAGGATATCCAGGAATTGAACTCGGCTCTGCACCAAGCGGACCTAATAGACATCTACAGAACTCTCCACCCCAAATCAACAGAATATACATTTCTCTCAGCACCACATCACACTTATTCCAAAATTGTTTGCTTCCTTTCACAATTTGTTCAACATTCCCTAGGAGCCCCAACCTAAGTCACATCCTTCCTTAGTTCTGCTTGGCTCCTACTGTTCACATTTTACCATCTAGTAGGAAAAACAGGCCAAGGTTTATATCATGACTGCCCAGGGTGATTCAAAAGATTTGTAACACTCATAATGTCCAGAAGACAAAGAAGTCAAGACCCGCCTGAATTGTGTAACAAAGTAATGCATAAAATAACCCATGAGCTTCTAGCAGCAGAATTTGCAATAACAGAGAGAGAGAGCAAACGAGATGTCGAAACACTCGCTTTAGTTCACTACATTCTAGAAATCATTCTCTAAGATTCTGTTGATGGAGCAGAAGCATTGCATACATTTACTTGCACACACATATGCACATACAATAATAGCAGCAAAAGCTCTTCTAAGAACTCTCCAGATAATGGCTCACTTAATCCTCATCATAACCCTATGAGGTAGGTATTATTATTACTTGCATTTTTGATAGACATGGAAATTTGTCACCAAGATCCCACTCCAAAAAAGGACTCACTTCTCAGTTGCAGGTAGCCTCCAGCTCCTTCAGGGTCTGTCTCAACTGCAGAGCTGTCCTGTCCAGAGTCATGTTCTTCAAACAGGAACCCTGTGTCAGCAGAATGAGTTGGGGAAAGACAGACCTGGCCACTGCAGCCTGACCTGGGGTAACACCGATGGACAATATTCACTCCAGGACTCCCCACTGAGCTATTCCCAATATTGTCAGGCCTGAATCACTGTTTGAATTCTCGCTCGCCCAATTCCCTTCCTCCCTTTTCCTTTTACATGTCCTAATCTGTAATCAATGCCCTGCACACCAAACTCCATCTTATCATCTGCTTCCACACAGCTTAGCCTGGAACATGCATTTTACCCACGAAAGCATTGAAGAACAGGGTTACATAACCAGTAGTATCAGAAGCCAGATTCTAACCAGGTAGTCTGGTTCCAGATTCCATACGTTTCAGACATTTTGCTAATCTACCTTGCAATATGTGAGGGACTTTACGTTCTTCTCCTCCAAAACTTCAATTAGCCTTAAACTCCTTTAGCTTCAGGGCTGTGAACAAGGACTGAGGACATCTCTACTGGCTCTTCCACTGTCTGTATTAAAGTTATTCCATTTGGATTGACTACCAGATAGCCTTGTGGGTTTTCTTTTAAGAGTCATCTCAGTGGCTCCACTAACTCAGAGAAGATACGCTACCACAGTTGTGAAACCAACTACTCACTGAATTAGAAAACCAAAGAATAATCAAGAACTAGCCTTTCAAAGATCACTCAATGAGCATCAATAAGGGATATACAAAAACAAAGTGAATGGCAGGTGTATGGGGAAGTTTTCAAAATACTATTACTTTCATTTTTTCCATCTTGGACAAAAGAGAAGTAAAAATTATATTCTATGTATTTAGGTCCAGAATACAACATATTTATGTGTGTGAAAATACATTAGAAATTAACAAAATTTACTATAAAAATGGTTTTTCATTGGTGTTGCTAAATTTGCTTTTCTGAATAAACTAAAGCTTATTTTGAGCAGAGGTAGGGTGAGGGGGTCTAATTATTATTATCTCAATAATAACAATAGACAATAATAATAGACAAGAGACAATAATATTATTGTCTCAATATGTCTCTTATTGAGACAATAATAATTGGACTCCCTCACTCTACCTCCACACAAAATAAGCCAATGAGAGCTAAGATACCACTTCCCATATGGCAGTCTTTGGGGAGAAAGGCCCGCGAAAAGCTGATCCCAGTAAAAATGAAAGGAATAAAGGGCAATTGCACTAAGGGCAGAAGCACTCCCGGTAAAGGAACCCAGCCCTGCTTGTGGGGAGCTGCCACTGTGAGTGCAGTGGAGTGTCCCTGTGGTGTTCTGAGACCCACCTCAGATCCATTTACCTTCCCTCAGAGAAATAGACCAACCACAAAATGGGCATCACCCAAGTTGTAGTCCAATAGGGGCCATGCATATTCCAATCGATCGCCTAACACATACATCCTAAAAAGAAACACCCAGACTGTGAGAACACTGAGAACTGGGACTAGGAAGAGACTAAGGGTATGTTTTGCAGGATGGGAGGGGACCGGGAGGAGTTGGGTCTGGTGTCATAATGCCATAATGCCCAGACAGCCATGAATACACTTATTTTCTCTTTCAGGGGCCTTGTGGTAAATGCCCCATATGATCATACCAGGTGAACGGGCTAAGGAGAATTGTTCACAGTCTGTGTCCTGATACACAAACTCCTCAGCTAACTCAGAGGAGATATGCCGCCACAGTTGTGAAGTCAACTACTCGCCCAATTAGAAAACCATGGAACAATCAGGAACTAATCTTTCCAAGATCACTCAATGAGGCTACAGTTGTCCTCCTTCTAAACTCTCATACGAATTCACCCTTGCCTCCCATTGGCCTTTTCTCCTTCTGCCTCCTCCTTCAGTTGTGTGTGTGTCCTCACTCTTCTGACAGTCTTTGAGGGCATATGGTTAGAATTCAATGAGTGAAAAATGAAAAATAACTGGTTTTTGTTTTTTTGTTTGTTTTGTTTTGTTTTGTTTTGTTTTGAGACTGAGCCTAGCCTGGAGTGCAGTGGCACAATCTCGGCTCACTGCAACCTCCGCCTCCCAGATTCAAGCGATTCTCCTGCCTCAGCCTCCCAAGTAGCTGGGATTACAGGCACGCGCTGCCACACCCAGCTAATTTTTGTATTTTTAGCAGAGACGGGGTTTCACCATGTTGGCCAGGACCTCGTGATCCGCCCACCTCGCACTCCCAAAGTGCTGGGATTACAGGCGTGAGCCACCGCGCCCGGCCAAAAAATAACTGTTTTCTAAGTTTTTTCTCATACCACTTCTAAGCTAGCTCTGGAGATAAAACAGAGGCGATATTCTAGAAACATATGGTGGCCATTTTTGCAATAGGTCTTAAAGTGGGACGTTGTTTTTATAAACAAAATGACCCCTTAAACACTTATGGTTCCTTTGAGGTTCAAATGAAGGTAATAAATGCCCCTGGGTGTGACTCTCAACAACAGGCCACGGGGATCATGAACATCAGTACAGAGCCTGGATAATGCCTCTTTTGTTGTTTGGTATTGATTGAATTACATTTATCAGCATTGTACGAAGTCCACACTAGATGTTCTGCATACATTGTCTCGTTTGACTCTCACCACTGCTGTGAATGCCACCGCTAGATTTCCCCACTCAGTCTGGCCTTCTGTCCAGCTCTCTGCCTGGGATTCTCTCCTCTCTGCTTGTCTAGGTTAAAGCTTCAAGGCCCAACTCACATCTCCCTCTTCCATGTAGCTGTACCTACTTCTGCTCACCTTGAGTGATCTCTCCTGTGAAACTCCACAAGTCTTACATGCTATGGCACTAATTTGACACCTTGTCTTAGTCTCCTCCTTATCTACATGTCCTAACTCTCTAACTGAAATGAAGGCCTCTTTGGCACAGGAATCAGTGTCCTTCATATATATTCCTGCTTATCATATTTTTAGAAATTTAGCCAGGCATGGTGGTTCTCACCTGTAACCCCAGCTACTCAAGATGCTGAGGAGGGAGGATAGCTTGAGGCCAGGAGTTTGAGACCAGCCTGAGCAATATAGTGAGACTCCATCCCTAAAAAAAAAAATTTGAATAGAAATTTAAGAAATACAATAAATCCAGAGAACAATAGTCATATCACTCAGAATTAACAACTGTCCCCATTTCAAATTATTGCTTCTAGACTCACCACCAACCCCTCCAATCCCCTCCTCATGGACCAGAAAGCCCTACTCTCATGAAGTTGATATGGCTTTTACAAAAACCTATATGTGATATGAACATTGTATGGTTTTTTAAGTATGGAATTTAAATTTTGCACAGGGGGCATCATATTTTACTATTGTTCTGAATCTTGTTTTTTCCACTCAACATTATGATTTTTCCACTACTAATTAATTGCATTCTTAGGACACATACCGAACACCCAAAAAGGATTTTGATAATGATGACAATGGGGAAAGACACCAAGCAAGGAGTGTAGTTACAAATTCATTTGTAATGTTTTCATGAGCTTAAGAGCTCATAGCTAAATATATATTTTTTCATTCCAGGTTCTCAACTTCCTAGTTCTGAGATCTAAGGCAAGTCACCTCACTGGTCTGTCTCTCAGTTTTCTCAACTATAAAATGAAGGATAATACCAGTAGCTAACTTACGTAGTAAGAAGTAAATTAATTAATGCATTTCAAGGTCTTAGAATAGTGCCTGACACATAGAAACCACTCAAATCATGATTATATTTAATAGTAATCATAATTAATATTATTATGAAACTAAATATATAAGCAGAAGAAAATTTGAGTGATATGAATTTTGAACCTGAAGAAAGTAGTTAAGAAAAAGGAAAATGCATTACATTATCAATAGTAATTAATTTTATCTTTAACATTTTCCCAGAAAGCCTGACTCTTAAAGCCAAGGCATTTTGCTTTTTTATTCAGTTAGCTTTAGGCCTGTGGCCAATCAGTTGTCAATCATTTTAACCTCTAAACCTAACTCCACAAAACAGAATATTCTCAGAGAAATATGAAAAGTGAATTTGTTGGCTGCAATTATACCGCAGTTTCTCAGCCTGCACTTTACAGAGTTCTTAGCTGGTAAGGAGAAATCCCCTCTAAAACCACTGTGACAAAGTTATTTTAGAGCTTCAGTAGTTTTTCTTTCTTTAAGCCAGGCTTTTTTTTTTTTAATGTTACTTTTACACTCTCTCTATTTATTTATTTTGGCCTCGGTGGACTAGACCACAGCTAAAACTTTATGGACCTAATAAAATTCCCAACATTCTCAGACACGGGTCGTGATGTTTGTGCACTGGGCACAAAACAAAGGTGCTTTATGAAGAGAATGGGCATGCTCAGAGATCAATGAACTGAGGTCAGGCATGCAGGACTGGGCTGCAGCTGAACTGTGGCACAGGCAGTGTAGGCCCTGGGTGTGTCCCTCACTTCCAAACTTCCTCTCCTCTATCTTCTTTTCCAGACAAGTGACACAGTGCTCTCATACTGTCCCTAGATTACCAGAACCTCCTACCAGGATACTGCTGAGGGCTTGTCCTCCCCAGAATAAACTTTCCATCTTAACCTGCATGCACAGAACTTTCCATCTTAATCTCACATTCATGCCTTCAAAAATTATCTTTCTTGTGCTTCCCTCCCTCATAAGCTTTCTTTAGGTGAGAGCTGGTTAGTCTGATAAAGTCAGTTCATTTGTTTTCTCTACCTTGTAGGAAAGTCCTTTCAACAGAGGCTTTCTGGAGCCAACATCTCAGTCCAAAGCTGTGGTTCTATTGTTGAGGAAGTGGGTAGAGCTTACGGAAATCTTGAAATTATACCACATCAGAGGCTGTCTCATTTATCCACCTACAGGACTAACCTCCAAAGCTTGCAGGTTATACAACACTGCGTTTCGCTGCAGCTGTGCACGAGCCATCAGACAGCATAATTTCATCTTGCATTTCATTATGTGCTTTATAATTTTTCAATACACTTTTTTCTCACTTGATCCTCATGATACCTCTTCCTTGTTAGGTAAAACAAATCTGTCTTCCAATTAGTTTTCTATTTCCTGTCCCAAACAGAAGGTCTCTTACCAAAACGACTAGATGATACTGTTCACTGAAGGGGCTACATTATATCAGCTGATAAACACAAACCTCAGTTAGATGAGTAAAGTGGGAAAGAAGTAAGCAGTGGTTCTTAGTCACTTGTAAGGAATTAATCATTTTAATAATTCAGGTAAGAATGACTATTCCTGAAAGAAAATTTCAATCCTCAAATAGTCAGTGAATATGGCCTTTCCATCTATTAAAATCTGAAAACTCAGTGGGAATATATTAAAAGATTTATTATGCCTTGAGCAAATAAACATTGCTGTCAATCTTCAGATAAGATTCAGAATGAGTTTTTTACCCCAAAAATATTTCAACTATCCACCTGCTATCAGGCATAATGTTTTAAAAAATTATTTTTAACACTAACATCTTGCCATACTTCCTGCCCCTATATTTTGTCCCTCGGTCCTTATGTCTACACGAGTTTTTAATTTAGATTCTATTTCCAGCAGATGTTATACATTTTAGTGTTTGCTTTCTCTTTCATTAAAAAGGACATGTAATACACATTTTCTCGTTTTGACATAAAATTATCTAAATAAAGATGTTCAGAAATCCTGAATTGTTATTCCTTTTTAATGGTGTGTGTGTGTGTGTGTGCACACATGCACATGCACAGTTTCTAGGAATAGGAGAACTATAGAGAAGAAAGCTGTGTTTCACAAATGCCAGAAGAGAACAGGACTATCATCCACTAATTCCTAAAAAGGTAATAGAGACAAGCATTTCAAATCACAATAAAAATTGCTATTGCAGAGCATTTTTAATATTCAAAACCATTCCCTTAATGCTCACTATAAATATTAGCTCACTATTCTAACGAGCAACTCTCTGGGTAGTTTAAGTATGTAAAGATCTGCATTTAGCTGTATTAACACAAGTTTAACTATAGTTCTGTTTAACAGGCTACTAGCTCTTTAATAAAACTGACTTCATCCAAATTTTTCATGTTCCCTTCTGAGTAGAAACACTTCACCCAAATTATCAGTGCCCTCCAGTCCTTTCTCTTCCCTCACTTTTCCAAAAAGGGAAAGATTTCAGTTAACACCCCTGTTAGCTTTAAGTCTATTTAAACATCCCTAAAATATGCAATGACCTCAGTTTCTATTTGAGAAATCCATAAGTTTGGGGAAAAAGGAAAGGACTCTTGAGCTCACCTGGTCGCTTGTTCATTTCCCAGCAAGGTTGATCTTGTTAACTGTAACACAAATAGAAAAAAAGCATAAATGACAACAGAATCTCCATGGCACTTTAAGCCTATAAAATTCTCAGAGTCTGGGAAATTGGCACACAGAGTTATTCTTGGCTTTTCACCTCTCTTGAGCAGAGAAGCTATTTTTTCATGCATCATGAGATACTTTATCCTGATTTTCTTGCTTTTCACTGGATGATCTCTAAGGTCTTCAATGATTATGGAATTCTGAGGTTTTACTCATCTTAGTACCCTGAGGGTTTAGCACAGCAACAAGAGCTGACACCCAATAAATATTAAATGCTTGAACTGAGTGAATGAATGAATACATAAATGAATGTCCAAAATTGGGATTAAACTAGGATTGCAGCTCCAGGAGACAAGAGGAGCAGGGTTAATGGACTAGTGCAAATACCTGAAGGAACATTTTCAAAACTGATGTCATTGGACATTGGACGGCCTATTAATGATATTAGAACTCTGGGATGGTGAGTCAACCTCAATTAATAAATATGTCTTGGAAACTGCACTAAGAGATTGAATTTCCTTAGCAAAGTATTGGTGCAGCATCTGAGCAAGTAGTGTGTAGTCTATGAGACAAATAAGGGTGAAACTGGTCATCAAGAAATGCTGTGTTGAGATTTTCTGTTTTGCAACAGGAAAATTACAATTAACTGCCAACTCATCTCATCTAGCACCTGCACCAGAATCCCCTGAGCACCTAAAGATCACATTTTAGAAATTCACAACTCATACACACACTTTTGGGATTACATCCTCACTCCAAAGTCAACTTTTCTCCTAAATAGATTAGACGAACCAATTTCTCTCCCAAATACCCCCTACTAATTTGGTTAGTAGCAAGCAAAGGCTTTCCCACAGTAGGATCTAAGTCTTAAAATAAAAGAACTACCCACCCCCGTCCCAACTCCAAAAAAAGGCAAATGGTTGATATTAGATTCTTTCTTGAGGTTCCATAGACTGAGCATTAAGACGAGGACCCAAGGCCTGAGAGTTGTGAAAAGAAGTGTTGAAAGGAGAAAGCAAGAGAGTTGGGCACAAAGAAGGAGGCCGCTTACCTCTGAGCAAACCGGGAGTTATATTATCAGGACACCTCAATATTTGAGCACTCCTTCTTCCCCAAAGTTTTAGCAAATGATAGTCACAACCCACAGCCAGGAAACTAGATAAGAACCACTTGCTGGAGACTAAGCAAGAGCTTCCTCCCAGGTGTCTGCATCAAGACTCCAGCCCTAGTCTCACCGACAGCCACACCTCTCCCCAACTCCCAACTTTAGGCCTGTGACAAACAAGAAGGTGGAAGAGCTCAAGGTGCGAGAGCTCTCAAGGGAAACCAAAGCATTCCCCATAAGGTCTCCAGAGGACCTAAATTCCTCTCTTGTTGGCTCCACTTCCTGACACTCCTGGCTTCAGAAGTAAGCACTCCCAGGAGTGGGAAAGAGAGGCCCTTTTTGAGGCTAAGCCCCATGTCAGGAGATCGAGGACTCCACCTGCAGGCTTAATGTCTGTGAGATGGTCACACTCCCAGGGGCTTCCCTACCCCTCAGATGCTTTCATTTGCTCACAAATAAAGCAACAAGTGAAAGATCAATGCTACTCTCAAACAAAGGAGGAAAATGTGTTTTTCAAATGGAGTTTGATGGTTGGCTTGATTTGAGAAAAACTGTTCCTGATTAGTTTATCTTGAAATTCTTAAATTTAAATTGAGCATTAATGGATTGGGGTAGAGGACAGCTTTATTTACATTTATGCTATAACCAACTTACTCTACTACATTAAAAATTAATATGTTTTACCAAAAAAAGTTTCAAAACATATAGCAATATTTTTCCCTTGAGATAAATGCCCTCGTGTACATGAGTGTATCCAGCTAGCCCTATTTGGGTCAGTGCTTGGATATGAGTATTATCAGAGTGTTATTTGAGCTTTGTCTTCAAATATTTTAAAGCATCCATACTCTGCCTTTAACAAAATACATATGAATAAACCCAAGATGATGAAAAAGGATTTATAGAATTTTAAAGGAGAAGAAGAAATCTATAAGGATTATTTAAAAACTGATTAAGTAGAGAAATAACAATTTTAAAAACTGATGAAGTTGAGAACAGTTATATAATTTCTAATTATGGAATTACATATACATAAAATCCTGAGGCAACTAAACTTTTGACTTCTACAGAAAAGTTATCGTCTTTCAATACTGTTTTTACATTTCTGTTTCCAGGTTAGCAAGACTGGAGCCTCCTAGTTTACCTCCCTTTGATTTTTATGAGTTATGTGACAATCTCCAAACTTCCTTCCATCTCTCCTGCCTCACCACATTTCCATTCAGATACACTGTACTAACCAAAACCTTCCTCAAGAAAAAGTATATCACAACTTAAATAGATGGGGTAGCGGTGGGAAGAGAACTCACAAATGAATGCTGTACTAGTAGGTATTGTCACAAAATGGAAATCAGATTTCTTCCCCTAATCTCTCAATAAAACTTATTTAATATGCTATTCATTGTGTGTTTGTTCATATTTCTGCCAATTACAATAAATATTTTATCTGGGAGATGGAAAAATTCAATAGGCTCATTGAGAAGACCACCCTCTCCTCATACATCTATATATCTTTTTCCTTATTGCCACACTTACATAACTATTCATTACTCTAGCACACATTGTTTCCTATTTGCAATTACAAGTATACTTACGTAGAGCATTTCTGGATTTGTAATCCAATGGGCACACAGATCAATGTGGGGGAAAGATTAGGGGGAAGAAATGAACAGAGCCTCAGACATCTGGTAAACCTAATTGCATGCATGAATTATAGTCCCAGAAACAGGAGAATCAAGAAAAAATGGGGAGAAAACTACTTGAAAAAGTGATAGCCATACATTTTCCAAATTTGATGAAAGACATAAATTTACAGATCCAAGGTACTCCATGAAAACCAAGAAGGATAACCACATTGAGACACATCAGAGTCAGACTCGGAAGTTAGGAGTCAGAGTCAGAAGCCAAATATAAATAGTAAAGTTGGAAAGCAGCAAGAGAAAAATGGGGCATTATATATAGGGGGACAGTGCTTCAATTATGAGTCAACTCCTCACTATGAACTATGAAGGCCAGAAGAGAGTGAGCAACATTTTTAAGTGATTTTTTAAAAAATACTGTCAATCCAGAAACCTATACCCCACAAAATATCCTTCAATAATGAGACAAAGTAAAGACATTTTAAGTTAAAAGAAACCAATATAATTTTTCTAGAAAATTGGCAGAGAAAATTAGACTCCATACTACAATGAATCTAAAGAAAGTCCTTCAGGCTGAATGGAAATGATACAAAATGGAAATTAAATACTCAAGAAGGAATAAAGAGCAATAAAAATGATAATGGAAAATATTAAATCAAAACATTATAATAGACATCCATTTCAGGCTATGATTGATAAGCTTGTATCAAACTAACCTTCCCCCATTAAAAAATAAAACAAACAAACAAACTTAAGAAAAGAAACACAGAAGGGTAAGCCAGACATTTGGTGCACATATGCCCTCAAGGCATTTGTTCATTCAGAAGTAATGGCTAAAACACTAAGAAGGTGAACAGAATTTTCAGAACTTTCACAGGGCTGGAGCCAAAAATGGAGTTCAAGATTGCATTATGTTGAATAGTGTTCCCCCCACAAAAATTCATGGTGGCGGGTGCCTGTAATCTCAGCTACTTGGGAGGCTGAGGCAGGAAAATCGCTTGAACCCAGGAGGCAGAGGTTGCAGTGAGCCAAGATCATGCCACTGCACTCCAGCCTGGGCAACAGAGTGAGACTCTGTCTCAAAAATGTAAAATAAAATAATTCATGTCTACCTAGAACCTAAGAATGTTAACTTTTTGAACATAGGCTTTTTACAGTTGTAATTATTAGGTTGATGCAAAAGATAATTGCAGTTTTTGCCATTACTTATAAGGTGGGGCCCTGGTGGGAGATATTTAGGTCATGGGGGCAGATCCCTCATGAATAGCTTGGTGCTGTCCTTGTGATAGTGAGTGAGTTCTCATGAGATCTGGTTGTTTAAAAGACCTTTAAAAACTAAGATGAGGGCATAGTAGAGTAGGGTGGGCCCTAAATTCAATATGATTGGTATCCTTGTAAGAGAAGAGACATGAAGACAGACACTCAGGGCAGAAGGTCGTGTAACAGTGGAAGCAGAGACTACAGTGATGCAGCTCCAAGCCAAGGAATGCCAAGGATTTCTGTGACCACCAGAAATTAGAAAGAGGCAAAGAATTCTTCTTCCCTGGAGCCTTCAGAGGGAGCATGACCATGCCAACATTTTGATTTTGGACTTCTAGCCTCTAGAACTGTGAAAGAATAAATTTCTGTTGTTCTAAGCCACCTTCATGGTAAATATTTTATGGCAGCTAATATAGTTTGGATGTTTGTCCTCTCCAAATCTCATGTTGAAATGTAATCCCTAATGTTGGAGGTGGGGTCTGGTGGGAGGTGTTTG
Source organism: Gorilla gorilla gorilla (assembly GCF_029281585.2). NCBI lineage: Eukaryota > Metazoa > Chordata > Mammalia > Primates > Hominidae > Gorilla > Gorilla gorilla. The sequence continues at coordinate 174,991,538 of NC_073227.2, read as the reverse complement.
GGTCATGGGGGCAGATCCCTCATGCATGGCTTGGTGCTGTCCTTGTGATAATGAGTGAGTGAGTTCTCATGAGAGCTGGTTGTTTAAAAGTGTGTGGCACCTCCCTTTCTCTTTTGATCCTGCTTTCATCACATGATATGCCTGCTCCTCCTTTATCTTCTGCCACGATTGTAAGCTTCCTGGGGCCCTCACCAGAAGCAGATGCCGGAGCCATTCTTGTACAGCCTGCTAAAACATCAGCCAATTAAACCTCTTTTCCTTATAAATTACCCAGGCTCAGGAATTTCTTTATAGCAACGCAAGAACAGCCTAACACAGAAGCCTTAGGAAACTACTACAAAGGTCAACCAAGGAGGAAGGATCTAAGAATCAGTGTGAATCATAAGTAGACCAGTCATCGCAAAGAATAAAACCTAGTTTCAAATCGGCTCAATCCTGAATTGAATTAAGGTAAATTCCCTGTAACCTAAATGCCTGTCAAAAGCAAATATAAACCCTCTTAGAAAAAACATAACATTATCTGTCCAAATTATCTCTATAATTTCTATACACATTACCTATAACTCAACTTAAAATCATCAAACATTACCACAAACGAGGTCTCAGGGCACAGCTTTCTTCAAAAGAGTTTCTACCACTGGCCCTGGGCTTCTGAACTCCCCACATTGTTCTTGCTTGTCACACCATTTTGGAAGTCATATTTTGCAATTGCTATCTAAGAATTGCCACCTGTGGACTCCCAGAGTCCCAGGGTGTGCTCTGAATCTTCCCTCTCTGCCTCCTTTTTTTTTTTTTTCTGAGATTAAGTCTTGCTCTGTCACCCAGGCTAGGGTGCAGTGGCACAATCTCAGCTCACTGCAACCTCCACCTCCCAGGTTCAAGCGATTCTTCTGCCTCAGCCTGCTGAGTAGCTGGGACTACAGGCATGCACCACCCCGCCTAGCTAATTTTTGTATTTTTAGTGGAGACAGGGTTTCACCGTGTTGACCAGGCTGGACTTGAACTCCTGACCTCAGGTGATCCCAAAGTGCTGGGATTACAGGCATCAACCACCGCACCTGGCCTCTGCCTTCTTCAGCAAAAGAACGTGCTCTGCTTTATCTTGTCCCTTTCAGAGTGGAGACCTCTTGTTCAAAAGGAATATTTGCTGGACAGCTCTGAGAACTTCTAGCCCTTACTGCCCTTTGAAACCTCTGGTCTTACCTGAAGAACAACATGGGCTTCCTGTTCAGCTCTGCTTTTGGCAGCACTTAAAAGAAATATGGAATTTTCTTGGATTTCTTTTTCCTCTTACTTTTGATTAAATGTATTTTGAGGTTTTTTTTTTCTTGTTGTTTTTAGCTCTCCTATTTTTGAGTATTTTCTAGAAAATTTAGAACTAGACTTTTCTTTTTTTATTTATTATTATTATACTTTAAGTTTTAGGGTACTTGTACACAATGTGCAGGTTAGTTACATATGTATACATGTGCCATGCTGGTGCGCTGCACCCACTAACTCATCATCTAGCATTAGGTATACCTCCCAATGCTAACCCTCCCCCCTCCCCCCAACCCACAACAGTCCCCAGAGTGTGATGTTCCCCTTCCTGTGTCCATGTGATCTCATTGTTCAATTCCCACCTATGAGTGAGAACATGCAGTGTTTGGTTTTTTGTTCTTGTGATAGTTTACTGAGAACGATGATTTCCAATTTCGTCCATGTCCCTACAAAGGACATGAACTCATCCTTTTTTATGGCTGCATAGTATTCCACAGTGTATATGTGCCACATTTTCTTAATCCAGTCTATCATTGTTGGACATGTGGGTTGGTTCCAAGTTTTTGCTATTGTGAATAATGCCGCAATAAACATACGTGTGCATGTGTCTTTATAGCAGCATGATTTATAGTCCTTTGGGTATATACCCAGTAATGAGATGGCTGGGTCAAATGGTATTTCTAGTTCTAGATCCCTGAGGAATCGCCACACTGACTTCCACAGTGGTTGAACTAGTTTACAGTCCCACCAACAGTGTAAAAGTATTCCTATTTCTCCACATCCTCTCCAGCACCTGTTGTTTCCTGACTTTTTAATGATCGCCATTCTAACTGGTGTGAGATGGTATCTCATTGTGGTTTTGATTTGCATTTCTCTGATGGCCAGTGATGGTGAGCATTTTTTCATGTGTTTTTTGGCTGCATAAATGTCTTCTTTTGAGAAGTGTCTGTTCATGTCCTTCGCCCACTTTTTGATGGGATTGTTTGTTTTTTTCTTGTAAATTTGTTGGAGTTCATTGTAGATTCTGGATATTAGCCCTTTGTCAGATGAGTAGGTTGTGAAAATTTTCTCCCATTTTGTAGGTTGCCTGTTCACTCTGATGGTAGTTTCTTTGGCTGTGCAGAAGCTCTTTAGTTGAATTAGATCCCATTTGTCAATTTTGGCTTTTGTTGCCATTGCTTTTGGTGTTTTAGACATGAACTCCTTGCCCATGCCTATGTCCTGAATGGTAATGCCTAGGTTTTCTTCCAGGGTTTTTTATGGTTTTAGGTCTAACGTTTAAGTCTTTAATCCATCTTGAATTGATTTTTGTATAAGGTGTAAGGAAGGGATCCAGTTTCAGCTTTCTACACATGGCTAGCCAGTTTTCCCAGAACCATTTATTAAATAGGGAATCCTTTCCCCATTGCTTGTTTTTCTCAGGTTTGTTAAAGATCAGATAGTTGTAGATATGCAGCATTATTTCTGAGGGCTCTGTTCTGTTCCATTGATCTATATCTCTGTTTTGGTACCAGTACCATGCTGTTTTGGTTACTGTAGCCTTGTAGTATAGTTTGAAGTCAGGTAGTGGGATGCCTCCAGCTTTGTTCTTCTGGCTTAGGATTGACTTGGCGATGCAGGCTCTTTTTTGGTTCCATATGAACTTTAAAGTAGTTTTTTCCAATTCTGTGAACAAAGTCATTGGTAGCTTGATGGGGATGGCATCGAATCTGTAAATTACCTTGGGCAGTATGGCCATTTTCATGATATTGATTCTTCCTACCCATGAGCATGGAATGTTCTTCCATTTGTTTGTATCCTCTTTTATTTCCTTGAGCAGTGGTTTGTAGTTCTCCTTGAAGAGGTCCTTCACATCCCTTGTAAGTTGGATTTCTAGGTATTTTATTCTCTTTGAAGCAATTGTGAATGGGAGTTCACTCATGATTTGGCTCTCTGTTTGTCTGTTGTTGGTGTATAAGAATGCTTGTGATTTTTGCACATTGATTTTGTATCCTGAGACTTTGCTGAAGTTGCTTATCAGCTTAAGGAGATTTTGGGCTGAGACAATGGGGTTTTCTAGATATACAATCATGACATCTGCAAACAGGGACAATTTGACTTCCTCTTTTCCTAATTGAATACCCTTTATTTCTTTCTCCTGCCTGATTGCCCTGGCCAGAACTTCTAACACTATGTTGAATAGCAGTGGTGAGAGAGGGCATCCCTGTCTTGTGCCAGTTTTCAAAGGGAATGCTTCCAGTTTTTGCCCATTCAGTATGATATTGGCTGTGGGTTTGTCATAGATAGCTCTTATTATTTTGAAATATGTCCCATCAATACCTAATTTATTGAGAGTTTTTAGCATGAAGGGTTGTTGAATTTTGTCAAAGGCCTTTTCTGCATCTATTGAGATAATCATGTGGTTTTTGTCTTTGGTTCTGTTTATATGCTGGATTACATTTATTGATTTACGTACATTGAACCAGGCTTGCATCCCAGGGATGAAGCCCACTTGATCATGGTGGATAAGCTTTTTGATGTGCTGCTGGATTCGGTTTACCAGTATTTTATTGAGGATTTTTGCATCAATAGAACTAGACTTTTCAACTGCCCCTGGAACTCTCCAAAACACAAAATTGTATATTCAATATGATCTCTGCTAATACAAATGTTATCTATTGAAAAATAAAAACAAAAAGAAATACAATAGAATGCTAAGAAATGATGATTGGCAGGTGATGCAATTGCAGTTTATTTCTTATTCTCTAATATTTTATGTCTCTCATGTCTTCCATAATATATATATTATTTTATACTCATACAAATAAAGTGGTAATTATATTAAAGTATTATTTATAAATAAAAGTAAAATTTTAAAAATAAAAATGTAAGAGTAAGAAGGTATATGCTCAGTGCTGCAGAGGCCACAAAAGATGTATAAAAGAGTCCCTGTCATGAAGGATCATGGACTTTGGCAAGGTTAAGAAAAGGCAAGTAAATAATCATTTTAATATAAAGTAAGTTTGAAAATGCCCTAAATCTCAAACAATGGGCCATGGGATTTTAGAGTAGAAGCTGGCACATTAATTTAGAATGATGAGGAAGAATTTCCACTGGGAGGGTCCACATAGATTTTGACTCAACAACATAGTGAGATGGAAGAGGGATGGGGAGAAAAAGTATGGTGATCAATCTAGCCTAGCCCAAGATGTGGCGAGAAGAAAGCCCAGAATGTCAGAATGTGCTTGGTGACTGGTGATTGTCCAGTTTGACTTGAGAGAGAGACCATCGCAGGGAGATGAGGCTAGAAAGATGGACCTTGTGTCTTCCTTGAGTGCCAGGCTGAGACATCTGTACCTAAGTCATGAGGAATGGGAACTCCTTGGTGGTTTTTTGAGCAGAAATGAACACTAAAAGGGGCTATACTCAGGGAAGACTAATCTAGCTGTGGTGAATAGTAAGACTGTTAAGGACATTATAGCAATGAAAAGACAAGAGGTAAGAATGGTGTCAGTGAATGTGAAAGAGGGGACTATTCATTCACGAAATAAATCTTTACTATCTGTTTTGTCCCAGGTCCTGTGCTAAGTGCTAAGTCTACAGTGGTGAATGAAACGAATATAATCTCTGCTTGCTACATAGTGGAAAAGAGACAAATAATTACAAAATATCATTTTGGAAATAAAAACAACCAGCTGCTGCATTACCACATAAAAAAGCTGCAGAAGGGGAGTGATCAGGGAAAGGCATCCTTGAAGTGATGATACAAGAGATGTAAAGATGAGGAGTTGGCTCTACAAAGACTGCGAGAAAAGGGTTCCTGGAAGAGCAGCCAGCACAGAAAAACTCTCAAGAAAGAGCTTAGTTCATTTGAGAAGCTAAAAGGAGGGCTATAAGGCTGAGCTATATTTACTGATGGGGTGAGGATAACGTTGGACAGTAAGGAGGTACCTGGTCATACAGGACTTTGTAGGACAAACTAAGGATAATGAGAATGGTATGCTAAGAAAGCATCCAGGTTGAACAGATGGCAGGAGTACAAGAAGCTCAAGGGAACAAAGCAATGATTAGAAAACTCTGGTGTCATTTTGAGCTCTCCAGGAAGCAGACACACCATCATGGAATCAGAAATGCAAGAGATCTGTTGCAGAGAAATCCCATGAAAAGGAAAGCAGAGATGAAGCAAGAGTAGTCAGGGAAATCCTTCAGACCATGACACAGATCTGACATCTGTGAAAGGAGAGGGGCAAATGAAGAAGGATTGAAAAGGAAGAGCCCGAGGTAGCAGCGCACCTCTGAGAGTCTCAGGCCAGTGCAGGAAGGCAGAGCAAAGCAGCCTGTGAAGGAGTCCCATGTAGGCAGCAATGATCGGTTCGCATGCTCTTCCTGAGCTCAGCCACTGGCTGGAGATGGCCCATGCAGAGCAGAGCTTCAGCATGAACACTGCCACGGATCCTGAAGGTACAGCAAATGCAGGCTGCCAGCTCACTACACTCCTTGCAGCAAGTTCTCACTTAAAGGGACATCTGAGCAGGGCACCTCCCAGGCTCTCGCATTTGGTAAATCTAAATGATCTCTTTGGGGAAGTTATAAAACTAAGTTCAACTAAAATTTCAAATAATAGTTAACAGAGAAGACAGGAAGAAGGAGTTTGGGTTAAAGCATGTTATGATTTGACCTTCTTTCAGAAGAGGATAGAGACATGGATTAATGTTAGGTCACATGAAACATGCATATTGAAATTTTAAGGGTAACCTTTAAAAAGAATATAAAGTGTATGCATAACTTTTCAGATCAGTAAAAGGACCAGAGGAACAGAGAAAACTTGATCACCATAATCAAAGGTGGGAAAACAGGGAAAGAATTAAGGAAAGCAAAGTGAATAGAAAGCAAAGCATAGCTCAGAGAAGCTACGTGGAGGAAATAAAGTGGAAAAGTACAGGCATGATTATTTCCTGGTCTTTCATAGTAAGGAAAGCAATATCTTCTAAAATTGATAATTTATCTAGAAGGAGCTTAAGTATTTTATAAAGATAAGCAATAGAACAAATACAAATAGCATAAAACAAAAAATGTGGAGGGTAAAAGTTGGGTAGTATAAGCAAGCTAATTATTCTTCTTTCATTGTAAGGAATGAATAAATGCTATCTAAGGTTAACATGTTAATTAGCAGAGGTATGAATATATTATTCAGAGTATTGGGGTTAAAGCATAAGAATTAAAAATACAAATGGTTAAAAGTAATTGAGTTTAAAGAACTACTGAGGATGGAGGAGTGGAGGTAAACTTTCACATTTATTTTTTGTACTTCTGCGTTTTAAAATTTTCTGCCAGTAGATGATGGGAGCAAAGAAAGAAGAGTGTTCATAGATGGCTCCATGCTGATAGGCCAAAGAATGAGTAGTACCTTTAGCAAAAACAGAAAAGCCAGAAGGAGTGGGTAGGAGATAGAAGAAGATATATTTCTGTCTCACTTGTTAAACCACTGTGTTCAAATTTCTGTTTATAAATCCATTCAGCAAAGAGCTCTTTAACTCATTGAATGCAGAGGCACAGGTTCACAGGCAGGCTAAGAGAGATAGAAGCTACAGAAAATTGGTTTGATTTTTATGATAAATAAATATTGCCTTGACAAAGTATTTGTTAAAAGGTTCTGGATTCCCAGCCCTTATTCGGTCAGGATCATTCCCACACAGGGCCTGTGGTTACCCTTCTTGCTCTGAGACTCAAAAGAAATTTCAGAAGGAAAAGATTGAGAAACCTGCTTTGAATTACAGCATAGCTAGGCAATATTTTTCTTAGCCAGTGGGTTTTTCTCTTTATTGTGCTTTGGAACACATTGGAAGAGGACATTGGAACGCTGGAAGGGAAGGAGGTCTCTCAAGTTCCCAGCTCTAAGTTTAATAACTTGAATATATTCTGGTTAAGTCATCTTCAATAACTTGTATCCATTTTGATTGTGATTTTTATTTTCTGTAAAGCTATTTTCCAAATTTTAAACTCCTCATAATAGCATGATCCTCAGAACAATGGATTTTGTTATTGTCAGTAAGCCTTCATCACCTCCAGGTTCCAACATCACTAAGTTGGAACCACAGATAAAAAATTATTCCACGGAACACTGAAATCTTGGGAAGGCTGTGATCTCTTTCTTTGGTGATTGTAGAAGGCATTTATTCAGAAGTCCTAGGTAAGTTCTGGGCCCTCGATTAATAAACAAATGGACGGGTGGGTAAAAAAGAATGAATTGAACATGGAAAACCACCCATCATGTACAAATGCTCAATGATGTGAATGAATAATGGATGAGCTGGCAGCTCACGCACCGCATGTTAGACCGAGTGCTATGGCATGAGCTCCATGACAGCAGAGACCTCTCCTGTTTATATCTGTGTCCCCAGAGCTTAAAACACTGTAGCTCAATCAACTAAAAAGCAAAATGAAAATGTGACTGTCAGTGGATATTTTAGGGGGCAAATGTTATGAAACAAAAATAAAACAAAACAAAAATTCCACCTTAACTCACAAAAGGTTATTTTCCCATCTATCTGGAAAGCTCAGGTTAGATCTTTAATAAAAATCAAAACTTTTAAAAATTGGTTTTAAAAACCTTAAGAGGAAGGTCTGTGAACAGAGAGCAGTAATTGATTTCTTTTTTTTCTAGCTTTATAGAGGTATAATTATACATAAAAATTGTGTATGTTTACAGTGTATAACTACATATATATATATTATATATATACTGTGAAATGAGCACCACAATCAACTTAAGTGATATATCCATCACCTCACATAGCTATTTTCTTTTTTGTTGTGGTGAGAACATTAAAGATCTACTCTTTTAGCAAATTGCAAGTATACAATACAGTATTATTAACTACAGTCACCATGCTGAACATTAGCTCTCTAGAACTTACTCATCCTGAATAACTATGACTTTGACCAACATTTCCCCATTTTCCTCACCCTAAATCCACCAACCACCATTTTACTTTCTATTTCTTTGAGTCTCTCTTTTTTAGATTTCACATAGAAGTGAGATCACATGGCATTTGTTGTTATGTGCCCAGCTTATTCCACTTAACATAATGTCCTCCAGGTTCATACATGTTGTCACAAATGACAGGATTTCCTTCTTTTTTATGGCTGAATAATATTCCATTGTGTATATATGCCACATTTTCTTTATCCAATCAACCTTCAATGGACACAGGTTGATTCCATATTTTGGCTGTTGTGAATAATTCTGCAATGAACACGTGAGTGGATATACCTCTTCAAGATATTGCTTTTATTTCTATTAAATATATACCCACTCTGATTTATAGCAACCAGTTTACCTCCAGTTCATACCACACTTCACCGAGGAAGACTCGTTGACTATCACATCCAGACTACTCTAATAAGAAGCATCATAAGACCCTGGAACAATTTGCCCAAAGAATCTTGGCTATTTTCTATCTGCTTTTGGTAATTTCTATGAAAATTAATTCTGGAAGATGCCAAATTTTAACTTCTATGCAATTCTCATAATTCTATTTTCACTGTTCACTTTACAACAAAACAAGCCAAGGTGACCACACCACTCTCCAAAGGAAGAAGGGTAAAGTTAAAACCCATTCCCAATAGGATCTTGGATTAAACTTAAGACCTGAACTTTGAGAATGTTTAACTCAGGGAAATCTGACAGTATATGTATCTCTCTGCTGGATTCCACATGTCAACATATACATTTTCCATACAGCTGTGAGTATATTCTACCACTATATGCTTAAAATCTAGTACTCTTTTTATTGCTCAAGAAAACCAGAAGATATTTATCCTCACATGATAATGGCTTCGGGACACAGGGGGCATTGGTGATGACCTCCAAATGAAACACACCCAGTGCTCCACGGCCACCCTTCCCCAGCCCAGCCCTGATGTTTCCCAGAGCATCTTCTGGTTACACTAACTGACAGCAACTTCAGACTCGCACATGGAAACTTACTGTTGCAGTTAGACTTTATCATCCCGTTGTTTCTTCCTGTGTAATACAGATAATCAACCACATGAAAACAGGGACTGTGCAGAGCAAATACTATCAGATGGTCCATCAAAACCTACACTCATCAACTCCAAGAAATATAGATCAGCCTGTATTTCATCAATCTAACCTCGCAAACCCAGCCAGTGGCTATATATCTGGATTTCTTCATCAATTCACATTGCTTTTTTATTGCTGGTTTGGGCAGTTTTTTCCACTGGATAAGTATTTGTACTTACATATATTTTTTAATTTGATGAAATTTCTTTGCATGAAGTCTGATTTTGTATTTCATCATCTAATTCTAAGATATCTTGCTTTATGAACTTGAACATGCTGCTTTTTAAGGGAAATTAAAAAATAACATTACCAACTATTTCCAGGGACTTTATAAATATTAGCTTGTTTATATATTTAAAAAGCCTACATGATATTGTTGTCTCTATTACGTAAACAAAGAAAATGAAAATAATAGAAGTTAAATAAGTTGCTCAAAACATTACACCACTGGTAAGTGTTGATACAGGAATGTGAATAGAGATCTATCTGGCACCAAAGCCAGTGGTCTTTCTACTCCACCACACTGCCCGATCACAGATCTGGTTACATTGGGAGAACAGGAAACATAACAAGCCTATGAAGTACTAAGTGTTATCATTAAATTAGAATTCCACATAATACTTATAACAGGAATAATCAGGGTTCTCCTTATATTTTCTCCTAAATGTGCACAAACACAACTGTCTCAATGTCTTCGGGATTAGATGAGAGTCTATTTGATTTAGTAAACTATTATTAGACATTATTAGATTACATAGAGAGATACTATTATTAGATTATGTAGAGAGACACTATTGTATATGTTCATTGGAACTGGGGTTAAAAGACCTTTGAAAAATCCAGCTTCTCCATTTGATATCTGTGTGAATTTGCACACATTACTGATTATTCAGAGTTCTCTTATTTGTAAAATTGTGTTTGACAGAGAAGGACAATGCTTTCCAGATATACCACTCCACCTCCCTGCAGTCAGGGTGAGACCATGTGACTAACTCGAGCTGGTGAAATCTGAAAGCACACGACTTGAATCTCGCCAGGTCAAGGCAGGTACAAACCAGTGTATCTCCTCCAGCCCTCCCTCAGCTGAAGCAACCTCAGAGGCCACATGTGTCAGATGTTCTATTTGGTATAGCTGCAAGATCGAGGTGGTTCATCCAATTACCATCACACTTTTCCTGAGGGAGAAAGAAACCTCTGTTGTGTTAAACCACTGACATTATCAGGGTTTCCCTGCTATGGCAGCTACAGTTAACTAACCCAACTAGTGCATGGGGATAATAGTTTCTGTCATACTACTTTAGATTATTGTAAGACTGAAAGAAGAATATTGAAATAAATATTTGTTAACCTTATCTTTACATGGATTTATGTAAGCCTTTATATAAGCCTTTACATAGGCTTATGATTGTTATTACACACATTTTTAAAATCTGACTTTATTACTCTGAGTTTTTTATAGTGTAATGATAATGTAAAAATTGTTTTAATTATCTTAACAATTATTTGTAAAAGAAAGTATGCTTCTGACCTGCTTAATATGTTGTTTTAAGTAAAATAAATGTTTTCTTTACCTTGTGGACACTATTTTCTTGTTCAACAAGCTTCCACAGAGGACAGTATAAACACAAGCTTTAGCTCAATTCTTATTGAACTACTACAAATATGCATGATCTTCTTTCTTAATTAATGAGGCCTCAGTGGAGTTTACTTCCTAGGGAATTGCTCTCTTTTTCCTGATCATGTAGACAGCAGAAGATGGGAGAGTTGGCGTGCCCAATGGTTTTCACGAGATTAACGCCTACAGAATAAATGCCCTTCATGCATGTTAACATGGTACAGGACCTGGCTTTCAATCCCACTAACTATTGGCCTTGTTTGAAACAATGCCAATTCATTCACTAGGTATAAGAAAAAACAAGCCATGGCAAGTGAATGATGTCATGTTCCCTTTCTCTCTGTCCTTACATATTTTTACTTGAATTTAGTGTTGAGAATAGAACTAAAGTCAGAGACCAAGGTACAACAATGACCTAAATTCATGCACAAAAAGATACTACTTAGAGCTACAAAAAGGGCTTGTCTGGAGTTTGGGGAGGAGGTTGCTGCATTGAGAAAGAAGATAAACACAAAGGGAGCAAAGATAAAATATACAAAAATAGGTAGCAAATATTCCCTGTGAGACTGGGTGTGGTGGCTCATGCCTGTAATGCCAGCACTTTGGAGGGCCAAGGCAGGCAGATTGCTTGAGCTCAGGAGTTTGAGACCAGCCTGGGCAACATACCAAAACCCTGTCTCTACAAAAAATACCAAAAAATTAGCTTCTCTTAAGAGGCTGAGGTGGGAAGATGGCTTGAACCCAGGAGGTCAAGGCTGCAGTGAGCCGTGATCATGCCACTGCACTCCAGCCTGGGTGACAAAGTGAGACACTGTCTCAAAAAAAAATAAAAATAAAAAAATATATACACACACACACACACACACACATTTCCTGTGAAACTTCTCCTCTTAAAGCCTTCCTTGTTTCATTTTGAAGAGGCAGGAGGATTCCAAACCAGTCAGACATGAAATTTGCTTCTTTCTCATGTTTCAGTTATTGGTTCATATAATTGAGTAAATAAGGGAGACGACACACATATGACACTAAGTTGTTATTATACACACACGAAGTCCCAGAAAACAGGCTAGATGCTTGCTTTCAATGACTCAGTTTTAAAACTATCAAGAGCCACAACAAATCACAATGAAAGGCAGCAGAACCAGTGGGAACTGAAGAGAAAAGAGCCATGGAGAAGGGTGAAGACAGGGCAGGGAAGAGAAGGGGAAGGAGAGCAGGGCAGGAAAGGGGCAGAATCCGCCACAGCACAGGCTGGGCTCTGCCAGCACCAAGGTTGAGCCTCATTCACAGCAGAGTTAATAGGAAGGTAGGAAGATAAAAGCTTCTCTGAGAAACCACGTTTTCTCTCAACAAGAATATCTGAATTAGGAATAAAGACATTCTCTGCTTCCTAGACTATTTTGCAATTACAAAAAAAGAAGAAGAAGAAGCTTCTATAAGCCTGCCAGAAATCTAGCTGACAAAAGTTCAAGAGCTTTTTTTTTCTGAATTATTATGCATACACAGTTTTTTTGGAAAAATAAAGCAATCCATTAAAATTAAAAGGGTTTTAAAATGTTGGCAGAAGAAACATTTCATTGTCGCAACAAAGAGAACGCTGTTGAGAAATGCTTTACAAAGTGGGAGCTAAGGCAGTTAAAAATTGATTTTCAAAGTGGTTTGGTTTTGGTCTACGTCACAAGCCGGCCCTCACATCCCACTTCCTGCTTTCCGATGTTCAGGCCTGGCCAGAGAAGCCAGGTCTCCTAGGGTACATGTGGTGCAGAGGTTGAAAGCTCAGGTTCTCTGGGCCATTAGCCTAGCAAGCAGCCTAGGGGCAGACAGCACCTACAGGGGAGGCTCATTCAGGGCTCATGTCTGATCCTGAACCGATAACCTTTGCCTTGTGCCCAGAGCTGACCCCTCACATCCAGAAGCAGCTGGGGCTCCCTTCAGTAGCTCCTCCATAATACCGCTGGATAAATTTCAGCAGAAAACTCAGACACAGGAAAAGGATACAGCAGCTTAACCTGGATTTTAAAAATAACTGCCGTTTTAGGAGTGGGTACGTGTTCTACTAGCTAACAAAGTGGGAAGCTTCCATTGCGAAGCCCTCTTAGGCCACCTAATCCCTGAGGAATTTGTCTAGTTTTTCCTCTACCTCCTTCAGATCCCTGTGCAATAGCCCAGCTTTGAATCTGAAATGAAGCCCACAAGCAAGAGCCCTTGCCCATCTTTGTACAAGAAGGTGATTGCTTAGCACACACAAAACCACTACAGCTGGCCCCCTGCTCAGCCCTGTCCTGCCCTGAAACACATCCAAGCCTAAACAGTGGATGTGACACGTGATACCATTGATTGACTGGCCTCTAATCACCTGCTGTCTTATTTCAGCCCAGTTATGGCCACATTCACAGCCATAAAGCAGCGATGGCAAATAGGTTTCCTCTTGTGGGACAATTCTAATCGTTAGCCTCTTACTTCTAAAATTTGTGTTGAAAAGTGTTTTGAGGACATATCTGCATTCAGGGAAAAGCATAACAAATAGGGGGAAATATATCACTTCACTTGAAAATTAGGGGTTGCAATTTTGTGACGAAACATCAAACTAAAAGGGAGAAGCGGCAAACCAGTTGCAGGTGAAATGAAGGGAAGGCAAGGAGGAGATGACTGGTGCAGGTTGTCACTTGGTACAGCTTTTCAGGAGGGAAATTTGACAACACACATGAAAAGACTTAATGATGTTCTCTAACGCAATCCTTTTACCTTTAGGAGCTTATTCTAAAGAAATCACTATGAATGCACTCAAAGATTTGTCTACAAATATGTTCATCGGAGCATTGTTTATCACAGCTGAAAATTAGAATCTACCTAAATGTTTAAAAAGAGAGTACTGACTAAATTATGCAGCATACATACAATAAAATACTATGCAATCTTTGAAGCTATACTATAGAGGACTACTTAAAAGATATGGAAAATATTCATGATATATTTTCATGAAAAAGCATTCAAAAATAGTATGCATAGTGTGATTCAAATTTATTTTAGAATATAAAGCTATATATGTATATATGTTCCAAAATGCTAGCTCTGAATATCCTAAATTTTCTACAATGATTAAGGGTCACTTTTGCGATAAGAAAGTAAATCTTACCTGTTTTAAAGACAATAATAGACAAGCTATAGAAGCCCTGAATATGAGCATCCCACTTTATTTCCCAAAACTGTAACTTAGGTGGCTGTAAAGTGGAAAATACATACAAAATAAATAGAAAAATAGGTAAGTTATTCAATGTATGCTACTAAAAATACAAAAATTAGCCAGGCGTGGTGGTGGGCACCTGTAATCCCAACTACTCAGGAGACTGAGGCAGGAGAATCACTTGAACCCCAGAGGCGGAGGTTGCAGTGAGCCAAGATCACTCCATTGCACTCCAGCCTGGGCGACAGAGCAAGACTCCATCTCAAAAAAAAAAAAAAAAAAAGAAGCCTGAAAGTATCCCAGAAGCATATCCAGGCTCCAGCTGGCTGTCTCAGCACACATAAGCAGTTAAATGGACCAAGACCAGTTTCGTCGGTGTCAAAATTAATCTTTTTTTTTCTGGTGCTTAACTGTCTGAAATAACCACCATAACATACTTAGAATAATGACTTTATCAGGATCACTGCTAAGTGACTTAATAAAAAATAAATTGTCCATAACACTGAAGGACTCTGAGTACACATTGCTAAGAAGTGGTTATGCAATCACTCAAATGTGAACTGCAAGGTTTTCCTTGAGAAGACTGTCCTGCCTTTTTTAAACAAGTGAAATTACATCATACAATCTAACAGACTAATGGCATTGCTCACTATATAAGATGGGGAATTTGCATTCCATCTTGAGCACCACTGAGCCCTAGGCTGCTTGGTGGCATGCAGTTCCTACCTCAGCCCCAGCGGTGTGATTTCTAAACTGTGGCAAATAATTCTTGGTCACCTACTTATTTTGCCCCTGAAAGATTAATATGGTTGAGATCATGTCTGAAAAAATGTTATTTGGAAATCTATCAATACTGGGTGCCTTTTTATCAATCAGCAAATTCTCTTTTCCTCTTGTTGAAGTTTGTACAATAAGTTCAATAAACAAAATTCTTCTTCTAGTTTACTATTATCTCATTTTCCAGGAAGATTTAACCCTTAAGTAATTGATGCAAGTGTATTTGTACATACCTATTAAAAGTTGTATTGAGTCTACTTATGAAAAAGCATGAGCTAGCTTAACCTAAATTTTCCCATAAAGGGGGAAAAACAGGCACGTTGATTTAAGATCAGATTCCTACTAGATTATGTGCAAGTGAATGGCTAGTGTATGACCTGCAGTTAAAGTGAACAGTCATTTTTCTAATTAAAATATCCAGATATCCAAAATGAAAGGTAAATTAAAGAGGGAAGAGACTTCTAGTCCCACAATCCCAATTAGCAGAAAAAAATAGAATTTCCAGACTTAAAGAACTACAAGAATCTTAATTTTGAGAATGGGGAATTTGAAAGTCAAATAAATGAAGTTAGCTTTGTGGGCTACCAATTTATTCTTGGCAAAATAAAATGTCTTGAGTGACCCATCCACAACAGATTTCTTAAAGCTGACATTTTATCTGAAATGGGGTGTTCTAGAAGAGAAGAGAGAATTGTTACCCCAAACCCTGAGACATGATATTGGGTATCCCTACAGGAAAGGATCTCCAACAGCCCAAAAGTACCTATCTCTCCTTCCAAAGACCCTGAATGCACTACCGAGTATCTTCAGGATGATGCTCCTGCAGCCCTGCCAATATATTCACTTCCAATGTCTTTATTGGAAGGGGGCTCTTCTGGTCACAAGTTTGTTGAATGCATCCAGTGATATTATTTATGCTTAATGCCAGACTGCCTGGAATCAACAGCTTAAGTGCTGCAACAGGGTACAGATCATAATATTCGGGAGCAGAGGTGCTACCTGGAATCTAAATCTGAAAGGAGCCGGGCACATTCCTCAGCCCCAGGCTCAAAACAAACAAGCCCAGTACAAACACATCCCATCTTCCCATCTCACCACATATCGCCATATATCTCTCAAACTTCCTGAGCCCAGTACAAACACATCCCATCTTCCCATCTCACCACATATCGCCATATATCTCTCAAACTTCCTGAGCCCAGTACAAACACATCCCATATTCCCATCTCACCACATATCACCATATATCTCTCAAACTTCCTGAGCCCAGTACAAACACCACCAGGAAAGTCTCCGATAAGGGGACAGCCATTCAAAGTTTTACTGAAAAAGCGGGAACCAAAAGAATTCCTTTGTTCCCCTGTAACTCTCAGGCTATAAAAAGCAAACACTCGCATTGTTCAGGGCCCTCTTGTATGCTGTGGAATGGAGGGACCAGGTTCGAACTTGTAGTAAAGATCCTTGCCGCTTGGCTTTGACTCTGGACTCTGGTGGTCTTCTTTGGGGAACTAATGGTCTGGGCATAACATCTGGGGGCTCGTCCGGGATACCCCAAGCCCACCAGACCCCTGGTCAACGGATCTGCTAGGATCGATCTACTGATAGGTGAGCTGGCTCGTCTCCGTTTGTCTGTCTGTGTCTGTTGTCTGTTCTGAATCCGAATCTGTGACTCGCGAGGTCTGAAACTGGAGCTGGCACAGTCCTGGTGGACGCGCTATAGGACGGCCAGCGGAGACCGGTGGGAGACGTCCCCTGGCTCTCATCTGATCTATATTGCGGTCTGAGCTGCCCCGGCTTGGCGGGCAGCAGCTGCCTCTGATCTGGGCTGCCTCAGCGCGACCGCGACCCAGGCAGTTAACTCTGACCCGGGCTTCCGGTGCGCGCTTGCGATCTGAACTGCCCCGGTTAGGCGGGCAGCAGCTGCCTCTAATCTGGGCTGCCTCAGCGCGACCGTGACCCAGGCAGCTAACTCTGACCCGGGCTTCCGGTGCACGCTTGCGATCTGAACTGCCCCGGTTTGGCGGGCAGCAGCTGCCTCTGACCTGGGCTGCCTCAGCGCGACCGGGACCCAGGCAGCTAACTCTGACCCGGGCTTCCGGTGCGCGCTTGCGATCTGAACTGCCCCGGTTTGGCGGGCAGCAGCTGCCTCTGACCTGGGCTGCCTCAGCGCGACCGCGACCCAGGCAGCTAACTCTGACCCGGGCTTCCGGTGCGTGCTTGCGATCTGAACTGCCCCAGTTTGGCGGGCAGCAGCTGCCTCTGACCTGGGCTGCCTCAGCGCGACCGCGACCCAGGCAGCTAACTCTGACCCGGGCTTCTGGTGCGCGCTTGCGATCTGAACTGCCCCGGTTTGGCGGGCAGCAGCTGCCTCTGATCTGGGCTGCCTCAGCGCGACCGGGACCCAGGCAGCTAACTCTGACCCGGGCTTCCGGTGCGCGCTTGCGATCTGAACTGCCCCGGTTTGGTGGGCAGCAGCTGCCTCTGATCTGGGCGGCCTCAGCGCGACTACGATCTAGGCAGCTAACTCTGACCAAGGCTGCCAAAGTGCGCCTGTGATTAGATATCATTAAGAAGTCAAATCAGATTTCCTTTACAGGGATTCAAACCCACATTCCTTTATAGGAAGAGACTACAAATTATTACAGGATGGGTAATACCCAGAGCACTCCCCTATCTCTCCTTACGAGTAATTTCAAAGAAGTTAGAGCAAGGGGCCATGATCTTGGTATAGAAATCAGGAAAGGAAAGCTAATTACTCTGTGTCGCTCCGAATGGCCTGCCTTTGATGTGGGGTGGCCACCCGAAGGGACCTTCCGACTTGCTGTCATCATTAAAGTCCAAGATTTTCCTACCTGGGCATGCGGGCCACTTAGATCAAATCCCATATATCCTCATATGGCAGGACCTTGTTGAGAACCCGCCTCCTTGGCTGTCCCCTTTCCAATTAGCCTCTGAACCCTGTAAGGCACTGGTTGCTCGACCACTAAAATCCAAGCAGCCAACTGCCCCCCCCATCCTGTTCTACCTGACAGCGGGGACCCACTGTTCACAGAACCCCCTCCATACCCCTCCGGGCCCCAGGCCCCAGCCCCCCTGGCTGAGCTGCGGGAGGGAGCAGGCGGACGAGAGGCGGCCGGCACACGCGGGCCCGCTGAAAGGGAAAGTAACTTTGAAGGGCCGGCGGGGCGGACGCAAGGGCGCACTTCACGGACTAGCCCCCCTCAGCCGCCTGACTCCACGGTGGCTTTACCCCTTCAGGAAATAGGACCCCCAGATGACACAGGAATCCCCAGGCTCCAGTACTGGCCATTCTCCACCAGTGATCTGTATAACTGGAAGACTCAGAGTGCTTGGTTTTCAGACAACCCCAAAGATTTACTGGCTTTACTGGATAGTGTCATGTTCACCTACCAGCCCACTTGGCATGATTGTCAGCAGCTCCTCCGAATCTTGTTCACCATGGAGGAGCGAGAGAGAATACAGATAGAAGCTAGAAAGCTGGTCCCGGGGGACGACGGTCAACCGACTGCCAACCCCGACCTCATAAATGCAACCTTTCCTCTGACCAGGCCGGCGTGGGACTACAATACGGCAGAAGGTAGGGGACGGCTACACCTGTATCACCAGACTCTAATGGCAGGTCTCCGGGCAGCTGCTCGCAAGCCCACTAATTTGGCTAAAGTATATTCTATTCTGCAGGGGAAGACAGAGAGCCCAGCTACCTACTTAGAAAGATTAATGGAAGCTTTTAGACAGTACACCCCCACAGATCCAGAGGCTCCAGGAAGTCAGGCAGCTGTTGTAATGTCTTTCGTAAATCAGGCAGCCCCAGATATTACGAGAAAACTCCAGAAATTAGAAGACTTGGAGGGGAAGCGGATTCAGGAACTCCTTCAGATAGCCCAGCGGGTTTACAATAACAGAGATACTCCAGAGGAAAAGCAATTTAAGGCCACTGAAAAAATGACCAAGGTCCTGGCAGCAGTGGTACAGAAAGAGCATCTACAGCCAGAGTACACCCAACCTAGGCGGCCCCCCCGGCATGATAATCTGAGCAAAGACCAATGTGCCTATTGTAAGGAGGCTGGCCACTGGGTAAGAGACTGCCCCAAAAAGAAACCACGAGGACAGGGACCCGGACCCCCTAGGTCTACACCCGTACTAGTCACTCAAGATGAAGACTAGGGAAGACGGGGTTCGGACCCCCTCCCCGAACCTAGGGTAACTTTGCAAGTGGAGGGGTCCCCAGTCCAGTTCTTGGTCGATACGGGAGCACAGCACTCGGTCTTAGTTAAAACTAATGGGAAATTATCCTCCAAATCCTCGTGGGTACAAGGGGCCACAGGAGTTAAGAAATACCCATGGACAACACAAAGAACAGTAAACCTCGGAGCCAAGAATGTAACCCATTCTTTCCTGGTCATCCCTGAGAGCCCCTGTCCCCTACTGGGGAGAGACCTGCTAACTAAAATGGGAGCACAGATCCATTTCCTCCCTGAGGGGCCCGTAGTGACCAACTCCCACAATCGACCCGTGTCCGTCCTGACTATAAACCTAGAAGATGAGTACCAGCTCCACCAGGAGAAAGCGGCCCCTGACCAGGACATAGCAACCTGGCTCCAACAATATCCAGAAACGTGGGCAGAGACAGGGGGCTTAGGTCTAGCAAAACACCGTCCTGCCTTATTTATTGAACTAAAGCCTGGGACAGACCCCGTGCGGGTACGCCAATACCCGATGCCCCTAGAGGCCAAGAAAGGGATTGCCCCGCATATCTGCCGGCTCCTTGACCAAGGGGTCCTTCGCCCATGTCACTCACCCTGGAATACTCCATTGTTGCCGGTACGAAAACCTAATAGTGGAGAATACAGACCTGTACAAGACTTAAGAGAAATCAACAAGAGGGTTGTGGACATACATCCAACTGTACCTAACCCGTATACCCTCCTAAGTACCTTAAACCCTAAACATCAATGGTACACTGTTTTAGACTTGAAAGATGCTTTCTTCAGTTTGCCTTTAGCCCCTCAGAGCCAAAAGCTCTTCGCCTTCGAGTGGAATGACCCTGATAGGGGCATAAGTGGCCAACTGACATGGACCAGGCTGCCGCAGGGATTCAAAAACTCTCCTACCCTGTTCGATGAGGCCCTCCATGAAGACCTGGGTGAGTACCGATGTAAACACCCTGAAATAATTTTACTACAGTATGTTGATGACCTCCTAATTGCTGCTGAGACCCAAGAAGCTTGCATCCAAGGGACCAAGGGTCTCTTACAAGCTCTGGGGAATCTAGGCTACCGAGCCTCAGCAAAGAAAGCTCAAATCTGTAAGCCAGAGGTAACATATCTAGGGTACCTGCTTAAGGGAGGGCAGCGCTGGCTAACAGACACCCGGAAACAAACTGTTCTGCAGATCCCCAGGCCACAATCCACCCGACAAGTGACAGAATTCCTGGGGTCGGCAGGATTTTGCAGACTATGGATACCTGGGTTCGCAGAACTGGCTAAACCCTTGTATCAGGCAACACGGGGGCAACAGCCATTTAATTGGACAGATGAAGCCAAGTTGGCCTTCCAACAGATTAAAACCGCCCTACTCTCCGCGCCTGCACTAAGACTACCTGATTTTACCAAGCCCTTCCACTTATACGTGGATAAGAATAAGGGTGTTGCCAAGGCGGTAATAACTCAGAACTTAGGCCCCTGGCAGAGGCCAGTTGCCTACCTGTCAAAGAAGTTAGACCCAGTAGCTGCCGGGTGGCCCGCTTGTCTCCGAATGATTGCGGCCACGGCTCTGATGGTGCAAGATGCTGATAAACTTGTCATGGGGCAAGAATTGCGGGTCGTTACTCCACATGCCATCGAAGGTGTACTCAAACAGCCACCTAATCGATGGATGAGTAACGCCCGGCTCACCCACTACCAAGGACTACTACTAAATCCTCTCAGGATAATTTTCCTGCCCCCAACGACCTTAAACCCTGCCTCGCTGCTGCCCAACCCGGACCTGGATGCCCCACTCCATGACTGCACCAAGATACTAGCTCAGGTGCACGGAGGTCGAGAAGACCTGCAGGACCGCCCACTTCCTGATGCCGACCTCGTCTGGTTCACTGATGGGAGCAGCTTCATGCATCAAGGCCAGAGGTACGCTGGAGCGGCAGTAACTTCAGAGACTGAGGTAATCTGGGCGGAACCCCTGCCCCCGGGGACATCGGCCCAGAAGGCCAAACTGATAGCGCTCACCCAAGCTCTTACCTTAGGGGCGGGGAAAAAGCTGACAGTATATACAGACAGCCGATATGCTTTTGCAACGGCGCATATACATGGGGCCATTTACAGGGAGCGAGGGTTACTGACGGCTGAAGGAAAAGAGATAAAAAACAAGCAAGAGATCCTAGCCCTGCTAACAGCCCTATGGAGGCCAGAAAAGTTAGCCATTGTACATTGCCCAGGGCATCAGAAACTAACTACTCCAACTGCTCAAGGCAACTTTCTGGCAGACCAAACTGCAAGGAATGTGGCGAAGGCTCCCAGCCAACTCCTTGCACTCCAGCTCCCTGACCCGGGCCCCTGGGACTTGCCATATTTCCCTGAATATTCAGAACAAGATCTCCAGTGGATTGACAAACTTCCCCTGAAACAAATCCAGAATGGGTGGTGGACTGATACTAATGACCAAACCATCCTACCAGAAAAACTAGGACAACAGGTATTAGAACACATCCACCGAACCACCCACCTGGGGGCCTGGCGGATGATAGACCTGATCAGACGCTCCAAGCTCAAAATCAGACATATAGCTGAGACGGCCAGCAGTATCGTGACAAGTTGCAAAGTCTGCCAGCTTAACAACGCATACCCCCAATCTCAAGCTGCAGCAGGAACAAGGCTCAGGGGAACCAGGCCCGGTATCTACTGGGAAGTAGATTTTACCGAAATAAAGCCAGGAAAGTACGGGTACCGGTACTTACTTGTCTTTGTAGATACTTTTTCAGGGTGGACTGAAGCATTCCCAACCAAAAGAGAAACTGCTCAGGTCGTAGCAAAGAAAATTCTGGAAGATATCCTTCCCAGGTATGGCTTCCCCATCCAGATAGGGTCAGATAATGGGCCCGCTTTCGTCGCTAAGGTAAGTCAGGACTTGGCTTCCATCCTTGGGGCAAATTGGAAACTACATTGCACTTACAGGCCCCAGAGTTCAGGACAGGTAGAAAGGATGAATCGGACCTTAAAAGAGGCCTTAACTAAATTGACTATAGAGACTGGCGCTAATTGGGTAGTCCTTCTCCCCTATGCTCTGTTCCGGGCCCGTAATACCCCTTACAAACTGGGCCTTACCCCTTACGAAATCATGTATGGCAGACCTCCACCCCTGGTTCCTAGCTTAAAAGATGACCTGCTTAAGTCTGAAACAGAAAATGTCTCTGAATTCTTATTTTCCTTACAAGCCTTACAGAAAATTCACCAAGAAATCTGGCCCAAGCTGAAAGAGCTATATGAGACCAGTCCCCCACCGACACCCCATCTGTACCAGCCGGGAGACTGGGTCCTGGTTAAGCGACACCGACAAGAGACCCTAGAGCCCAGGTGGAAAGGACCACTCCAAGTACTCCTGACCACACCCACCGCCCTGAAGGTAGAAGGCATTGCGTCGTGGATCCACTACACCCATGTCAAGCCAGTGGACCCAACCTCCGACCTTCTGGGGCCAATCACGGCGGCAGCTGAAGCACCGGACACGTGGACTGTAGACAGAGCTAAGAACAACCCCTTAAAACTCACCCTGCGCCGGCAGCATAGCTCACTGCAAACATGCAGTTAGGTAGTCTAACTCTAATATTAGTCGCCCTAGTGGCCGCTGGGGAAAACATAAAGCCAACTCCTAATCCCTTTGTCTGGAGATTCTGGCTTTATGAAAACCAAACCCACCCTGGGCAACCTCATAAGCCCGGGAAATTAGTGGCCAGTGCAGATTGCCCCTCCTCAGGGTGCAATAGCCCAATTTTACTAAATTTTACCGATTTCCCAGTAGCCAAACCAGTGGCACCAATAATATGCTTCGAGTATGATCAGACTGAATACAATTGTAAACACTATTGGTGGCACCAAAGTGCCGGCTGCCCTTATAACTATTGTAACATCCATAAATACCAATGGTGGGGTGGAAAAGAACAGATAGATCCCAGATGGCCCTTCCATCGCAGACGAGATAGAGACCTTTCATATACATGGATAGTTAGAGACCCCTGGAACTCCCGCTGGACCACGCCTCAACACGGGGCTGTATACTACTCCTCCGCCTCCACATGGCCTAGCAGTCACCTCTATCTGTGGCGGGGTCTAGTGCAGGTACGGCCCCCGGTCCATGGAAATATCCAGCGACAAGAAAACCGCCTGACACAAGACTTACATCCTTTTTCCTGGTTAAAATTATTGCAAGAAGGATTAGAACTTGCCAACCTTACAGGACTTCACAGCCTGTCTGGCTGCTTTCTGTGTGCCACTCTAGGGCGTCCACCGCTAACCGCTGTCCCCCTGCCATGGGGATCCTCCACCTCAGCCCAAGCTAACAACCACCGAAACCTCTCATATGCCCCTATCCCTAACGTGCCACTATACCTAAACCTCAGTCAAGAAAAGTTTCCCTACTGTTTCTCAGGAACTAATTCCAGCCTCTGCAACATGACTGCAACGCCCCCTAACATCACCTTAAGGGCTCCGTCAGGCATATTCTTCTGGTGTAATGGAACATTATCTAAAAACCTATCAAGCCCCTCTGTTACCAACCTACTGTGTCTTCCTGTCACATTAGTTCCCCAGTTAACTCTGCTTACTGCCGGCGAGTTCCTAGGGTATACCGGTAACTGGACTAGTGCTGTTATTCACCCAGACCCTAGACCGAGACCTGCACGAGCCATATTTCTCCCCCTCATTGCAGGAATCTCCCTCACCGCATCCTTCATGGCGGCCGGACTGGCTTGGGGAGCCCTAGGTCACACCCTTATAGAAAGTAACAAGCTGTACCAACAATTTGCCGTTGCTATGGAGGAGTCAGCTGAGTCCCTTGCCTCCCTCCAGCGGCAGCTCACGTCCCTAGCACAGGTAACCTTGCAGAACCGGAGGGCCTTAGACCTACTCACTGCTGAAAAAGGGGGAACGTGTATGTTTCTAAAGGAAGACTGTTGTTTCTACATAAATGAATCAGGGCTCGTGGAAGACCGGGTCCAACAGTTACACAAGTTAAGCACAGAAGTAAGAACATGGCAGTTTGCTTCAGCTGCAGACCAATGGTGGAACTCATCTATGTTTTCTCTGTTAGCCCCCTTCCTTGGACCCCTACTGAGTCTACTATTTCTGCTTACCGTAGGACCTTGTGTTGTTAACAGAATTTTGCGGTTCGTTAGAGAAAGGTTTGACACTGTACAACTCATGGCCCTCAGAGCCCAATACCAACCTGTAAATGCTGAAGCAGAATCAGACTTATAAGACCCAAGATTGGCTCTAAAAATACCTGAAAAGAAAAGGGGGGAATGAAAGGAGCCAGGCACATTCCTCAGCCCCGGGCTCAAAACAAACAAGCCCAGTACAAACATATCCCATCTTCCCATCTCACCACATATCGCCATATATCTCTCAAACTTCCTGAGCCCAGTACAAACACATCCCATCTTCCCATCTCACCACATATCGCCATATATCTCTCAAACTTCCTGAGCCCAGTACAAACACATCCCATCTTCCCATCTCACCACATATCGCCATATATCTCTCAAACTTCCTGAGCCCAGTACAAACACCACCAGGAAAGTCTCCGATAAGGGGACAGCCGTTCAAAGTTTTACTGAAAAAGCGGAACCAAAAGAATTCCTTTGTTCCCCTGTAACTCTCAGGCTATAAAAAGCAAACACTCGCATTGTTCAGGGCCCTCTTGCATGCTGTGGAATGGAGGGACCAGGTTCGAACTTGTAGTAAAGATCCTTGCCGCTTGGCTTTGACTCTGGACTCTGGTGGTCTTCTTTGGGGAACTAATGGTCTGGGCATAACAAAACAAACCTAAACCCTTTATTTTACTTCTATGCCAGGCTCCAGCTCATACTACTCAGACATTTAAATGCTTTTTTTCCATAATAACACATACGACGGGATTTTCATGCTTGTGTCCATGTGTAAATTTACTGTCATCTTATAAGAGAGAAGTCTACTTGTATATATATTTATACTTGGCTTCTTGATTGCTAAATCTAGAAGCAAATCTGTATACATGGCATATAATTCAGCCTGAAATCATTT
This sequence comes from Gorilla gorilla gorilla, assembly GCF_029281585.2. Lineage (NCBI taxonomy): Eukaryota > Metazoa > Chordata > Mammalia > Primates > Hominidae > Gorilla > Gorilla gorilla. The sequence continues at coordinate 174,966,345 of NC_073227.2, read as the reverse complement.
CTAAAGCTAAATTCAGCTTTAGCTCCATTGGTTGCCTTGTAATCGTGCTTTTGTTTTGTTTTAAAATAGCACTGATAATTTTTAAATATCTGATATTAGTGTTTCATGAAACTGTTTTCCCTAACCTTCCTTAAAAACATGAATTTCAAGGGTAACAGACAAAAATAATAGAATTTATGCACAACAAACAGAAAAGCATGTGAGTATGTGTTTTTGTGTGTAAGTGGGTGGGTAAGTGAGAAAGAGAGAGAGAGAAAGCTACAGGGTAGAGAAACGCCCTCAGACAAATATCTCAGCCGAGTGCTTGCTCCAAAAGATATCACTTGAAGAACTTATTGAGCAGTTTGTCATATGTTTCTGCAGGTAAACAATGGAATTCTACTGCTGCTATGGAAAAATACCTAAGTCCATGTGGCTTGGTTTTCATAGAAAATAATAAACAGGGCTTCTCCTCAAAGGAGCATCAAAAAGAACATGATGAAACATTCAACTCTCCTTCTATAAGATAAATCCCTATGAAAGTGATAGTTCAGCTTGCCAATGCTGCCGCTTGTGCTGGTTCAGAAACTGCCATCACTTCAGCAGACGGCCAGCCCTCCCTAAAAGGGAATAAATCAGAAGGCATAGGTCTTTTCTCTTTGGCAGCCTGACCCTTGACCCCCTTTCCTTCTCCCAGGCAGAGGTCTTTTAAAATTTCTTTTCATTTTTGTTCTGGATCACTGCCTCCATTTGTTCTGACTCCAGAGTGGCTGAGCTTGTCGCCAAATCCAAAGGCTCCAAGAGAAAGCCTGAAGTTTCTCTAGCCTTAGAGGATTTCCCCACAGGCATCTCTTTGTAAAGAGATCAACACTTCAAAATTATGGTAATTGCTAGCCCTGTTGCTAGACATTGTTATCAGATGCCTTAACAAAGAAGAAAAATGTTAACATAGCACAAGTTTGTTTTTCTTAACATTTTAATAATTCTCTTCCAACATATCTTGTTTCTTTTTCAATTTATGTAGTACGCATTTTAAAAGATCGGTCTAAAAGGGTCTGCTCGACTGTCAAAGAGGTCTATGCCACACATGAAAAAAGCAAGAAACCCTGGCAGTGAAAGATTTCTGACCAGAGTTTGCTCATGGTTTAAATGGAGGCTGATATGGTTGGAAAAATATATTGTTTTACTTAATCTCTTTTTCTCCAAGTCGTTTTCAATATTGTCCAATGGATGTTCCATTTTATATTCAAATATGAAACTTCCATCTTTTTCTGGTGAGATACAGAAACAAAAGCAGACGTTTGTTTCCTGAGTTTGGATTGAGAAATAGGTTTCTTAAAGCAAGTGCTTCAAGATGCACCTGAGAAGTACCCCCATCACCCTTGCTGTCACTTTAAACAAGGCATGCTTTCTCTGTGCCTCCAGGTTTAGAGGTTACAGCTAGGTGTCCACATGGTCTTCTGAGCTCTCCTATTCTGCACAGTATCACACAAAGATAGGCTAGATCCCCTCTGAGAGGGGAACAGACATGTCTTCATTTACTGGGACAGGCTTCAGTTAAGCCATGCTGCTAAACTTCATGGTAACTTCTAGGTTAAATTAACTGTTTACTACCTTCCTTTTACAGGCTTATAAATACGGTCGGTATGGATTTTTTCCCACAACACTTGAATACAGGAAATCTCCGATTCATTTGTTTTTCTAAATCAAATTAAATCTGCTCTAAGCTCTTACCCAAAGAGCCTAGTGACAAACTGGGCACTCAGTATTAAGAATCCCTCCCCACCCTCAAAAGAATCACACTCAAATATGGGGCGCTAAGGAATCATACTCAAATATGGGGTGCTCTTAGTGCCAGCAAACTCTGAGCAAGGTGTCAGTTTTAGGGTTGCCATCATTCCCACTGTTCCTTCCCCTAGCTGATGCGCCTTGGCTCCCAGGAAGCCCAGAGATTGCCCCTCAGTGGGCATTCCTCTGACCATAGCCTCGACCTCAGAGAGCCTCACCACTGAGGCTGAAGGGCACAAACTACCCCATTGTCAGGCCTCTCATGCCCCCACAGAGGGGCTGCTGCACAAACACAGACAGCCTCCAACCCAATCGATCCACACTCTCCTCTCAGAAAATCTACCCTCCGCGCAGTGTGCCTGCTATGGCCTCTGCCTCCTAAAGTACCATCCTCCACCCTCTCCCCCCAGCAGAAGAGCCAAAGATATCCTCTCGGTGAACCCAGGCTTTCAAAAACCAGTGATGAGTTGGGTGGTTGCCTTTTGGGTGACTGGAAATTTCTCCTTTTAGCCTGTAACCCCAAGGCCCCTGAGCTATGGGAACATAAATGCCTGGCTACATTACGCGGATAAAAGTAAAACCCTACAGCAATAGAAATGAAACCCAAATTAATATTCCAGTATGCAGATAGCCTGCATACGAAAGAAAGCACACAGGCTAGAGATGCATTTCAGGAGAAGATTAATTAGGTATGAATGTTTAGCTATAGAAATAGAGCTATTGTAGGTACAAATTGTAAATTGTATTTTGGATTTGAATTGATTCATTATCTGTTAAGCATGTACACACACACACACACACACACACACACACAAAATACACTTTGGTTTTTACCAGTCTCAGAGTAGAGACCCAGTGAAATCCAGTTAGCAGACAAAGGTTACCATTATTTTGAATGAAGCATCTTGGAGAGGCTATGCAGCCAATGACGCATCTGGACATCATACTAGGTAACACAACAATTGTTTAAAGATAGCAACAACAACAACCCTCATCATGCCCATTCACGGATCTCTACTATTCTAATCAGGCCATGATGAATTTCTAACTGCATTCCCACTCACAGATGAAAAATATTTCCACTCTATGGTCATTACTCACTCTTAAAAGATTAACAAAAATGAATACCCACCACAGTAATGAATGTAATTCACTGGAAGAATGGTTTGAGAAAGCTAGCCACACTGGAAAATATTACTTTTTAAATTAATGACAGAACTGAAGATTATTTTCAGATTTGGTCAGCATTTTTGAGAAGTAATGATTAGCTGGGGTGGGAAAAATTCAGATTAATATAAAGTGTTTGCATGTTATGAGGCAGGATAAGCTCAACCCAAGGCTGGGACTTATTATTCAGCCTCTCACCAACCGCTTTACTAGCCAAAAGGGACACACAAGGTCAGACTATGCTGTAAAACTTGGGGGATTAATAGAACCGCTACATTAAGGTCCCAGTTACACAGACTCATCACAAATAAGAGCTAGTAATAACAGCTAACCTTCACTGAGTGCTGACTACACCAAGCCACTGGGAAAAGCACTTTATGTATACTATTACATTTATACCACATAACCACCCAATAAAGGAGGTATTATTATTATGGTGGTTGTTGTTATTAATCCCACTTTACAAATGAGGATACTTAGGTACAGAGAGATTGAGTAATTTCCCAGTGGATACACAGCTGGTACATAGTGGATTCAGGATTAGATTCTAGAGTATATGTCTAAGAGCCTATTCATTTTAACCACCATTCAATGCTGTGGCAAGGATGAAAAATGCACACACTTACACATACTCGCTTGAAACTCCTCACAGATATACACAAGCATACATTTGTGTAATGTGATGCATCACTTTTCACAGGCTTTATACTTAATCTTTGCCTGGTAACAGGTCGGTGAGTTCATTATCATAGTTCATTCTCACCTAGTGACAATGACAGCTAACCTTTATATAGCATTATATGCCAGCCTCTGCTCTAACACTTCACATGTATTCATTCATTGAATTTTTTTTTGAGACAGAGTCTCACTCTGTTACCCAGGCTGGAGTGCAGTTGTGCCATCTCAGCTCACTGCAGCCTTCACTTCTCAGGTTCAAATGATTCTCATGCCTCAGCCTCCCAAGTTGCTGGGGTTACAGGCGCAGGCCACCACACCTGGCTAATTTTTGTATTTTTAGTAGAGACAGGGTCTTACTATGTTACCCAGGATAGTCTCGAATTCCTGAGCTCATGATCTGCCCACCTTGGCCTCCCAAAGTGCTGGGATTAAAGGTGTGAGCCACTGTGCCCAGCCTGAATTCTTAAAGCAATCTTATGAGGCACTTATTATCGTCCTCATTTCACATATAAGGAAATTGAGGCATAGAGAGGCTAAATGACTTGTCCAAGGTCATAGAGCTAGAAAGTAGCAGAGACAGAATTTGAAGCCACTAGGTTATACCACGAACCTGAGGAAACAGGCACTATTAAGCCTGTTTTATAGTTGCAGAAGCAAATTCGATAAGATTGGAGGTGACTTGTCTCAAAAAGGTACTGTCAATTTATTATTAGTTTTAGAAAGTTACAGAACATTTAATAAAATAACATTCTATTCTGTAAATGTGTGTGTGTGTGTGTTCTCTGCTTGTAGTAGGACTAAATAGTGGCTACATGTGTATGTGAATACATGCAAACATCTCCATACATATTCTCACAAAACCCTGGCTTTCTCTCCACTCTGTGTCCCATCTCACACTGTGCTGCTACTAAACCCTGGCCATTCTTTAAAGACCGGCTCAAAATTCTCTTCTTCACAGAAGCTGTGCCTGGCTATACGAGCTCCCCATGTTCTATTCCTAACCCCACAAAGAAAAATCATCACTGTGTCACATGTATTTGAGCAGTGCTGTCAACCTAACCAAAAGGTCTTTGAGAGGAGGGCCTTAAATGTTTTTTAAACACTCACTCTCATCCCCTGCACACTCCCGCAAAGCCTGTCTGGCACATACAGTGCTAGGGCCACAGAAGAGAGCTGTAAGACCCTGATAATGCGTTACTGATTTCAGGTAGGCTTGCCAATAGTACCAAGTATAAAATTCAGTCAGTCAGTCAGTCAGTGATTTGACAAGCAGAGAACCAAAAAAGCCCTGCCTCATGAGTGTATAATAATTCCAGTGAAGGAAACATATAAGAAAATAAACAAGTAAATGTATCTCATGAATGATGATGACAGGATTGGGGGAAAACACACAGTAAAGAGGATAGGGAGATGAGGCAGGTAGATGTATATATATACACATATATAAACATATATATAGAATATATAGTTTATAAATATATAAACTATATATAAATATATAAGCTATATATTTATATATATTCTATATATAAGTTTATATATATGTGTATATATATACATATACATACAGTAGTCAGAGAGGCATTTCTCGCAACATTGAGCAAAGATCTGAAGGAAGTCGAGGCATGAGACATGCAGATCAAATATGTTCTTACCTGCAAAGCGCTTAGAACAGACCTGGCCCACAGTTAGCACAGTACAAGTGCTATCTCTCCTTATGGGGAAAGCGTCCCAGAAAGAGGGGTTAGCAGGTACAAGGGCCCCAAGGTGGGAGCATGCTCGTATCTTTAAGAAATTGCAGGGCAATCAGCATGGCTGGTGCTGAGTGAATGAGGATGAAGTAAGGGAAGTGATGTGTTCACAGAGGTAATGGATTCAGGGGATGGAGGAGCAGATTCTAGTTGTTGACTTCTTCTTCTAGTCCTTCTAGAGTAAGGACTCTGGCCTTTACTCTAAGTGAGAAAGAGAGCTGTTGGAGAGATCTAAGGCAAGCAGTTACATGATTGACTTATATTTCTAAAGGCTCACTCTGCTTGCTATACAGAGGCTAAAATGAAGGACTAGTAAAGGCAAGGACTGAAGCAGGGAAATGTGTTGGGTGCCAATAGCAATAATGCTAATGAGAGATGGTGGAGGATTAGACCAGAGTGGTGGTTGTAGAGGTGGTAAGTGTCAGACTCTAGATATATTTGTAAGATAATTCAACAGGATTTGCTGATAGATTAGATGACCAGTATAAGACAATGGGAGCATTCAAGGATAACTCCAAAGTTATTTTGTTTTGCTTTGTCTGTCTTTGTGTAGACAAATAGAAAGAGGGCATAGCCATCTAAGAGATGCAGAAGATGGCAGGAGAGCAGAATTTGGGGTCTTAGGGGGATGGGAAATGGAAATCAGAAGTTAGTCTGGGATGTATTAAGTTGAAGTTGGCAATTAGGCCTCCAAGTAGAGGTCTTGAGTGAGCAGTTGTATACACACCCAATGGGCAAGGAAGAGATGAACTAAGCTGTTGCTAGCTGATGAGTAGTGTTTAAAGCCGCGAGACTAAATTAATTCACATAGGAAGTAATTATGGGAAAAGAAATGGAGAGGTTCAAAGACTAATCCCTGGGACACTCCAGTACTCAGAGATCTGAAAATGAGATGGAAGAAAAACTGAGAGGAGAGGAAGTGGACACAGCCAACACAGAAAGCTCAAGGTCTTTCTGGAAAGGAGCAGAGGAAAGGAGATGAGGAATCATGAAAGGGTCAGAGCCTGGCCAACATGGCAAAACCCCATCTCTACTAAAAATACAAAAATTAGCTGGGCATGGTGGTGCACGCCTGTAATCCCAGCTATTCGGGAGGCTGAGGCAAGAGAATCAGTTGATCCCAGGAGGCAGAGGTTGCAGTGAGCCAAGATTGTGCCACTGCACTCCAGCCTGGGCAACAGAGTGAGACCGTGTCTCAAAGAAAAAAAAAAAGGAGAAAAAAAGGAAAGGGTCAGGATGCTGAAGATGAGAGAAATGGCAGCACATTTGTAGGCTTGCCTCAGTCTGCTACAGCTGGCATGACAAAGCACCACAGACTGAGTGACTTAAACAACAGACATTTATTTTCTCACTGTCCTGGAGAGTAGAAGTAAAAGATCAAGGTGGTGTCAGGGTTGGTTTCTCCCGAGGCCTCTCTTCTCGGCTTGCAGATGGCCATCGTCTTTTGGTGTCTTCACATGGTCTTCCCTCTGTGTGCGTCTGCATCCTGATCTCTTTATTAAGGATACCGGTCATACTGGATTAGGGCCCATTCCAATGACCTCCTTTAAACTTAATTACCTATTGTAAAGACCCTGTCTCCAAATACAGTTACCTTCTGAGGTACTGGGGGTTAGGACTTTACATATGAATTTTTGGGGAACACAGATGAGCGTGTAACAACTGTTGAGAAAAATCCCAGAGAAAATTTCTGAAATGATATTCTTTTTTTTTCAACATTTATTTCAGGTTCAGGGTGCATGTGCAGGTTTGTCACATGGGTAATGCGCGTGTCGCTGAGGTTTGGGGTATGAGCGATCTCATCACCCAGGTACTGAGCATGGAACCTGATAGGTAGTTTTTCAAGAATAGTCTGGAATAGGCAAAGAGGGATGGGATCGGGTGCAAGAGAAAGAAGCAGGCTGAAGACAGGACAGGTTATTATCTCTCATAATAACAAGAGAGAAAGCAGAAAACCTTGATACAGATACGGGAGGGTGGATGTGCATGGTGGGGAGCACACAGAAGTTCTCTCCCAATTACTTCCATTTTCTCCGTGAGCTGGGCAGCAAAGTCATCACTGGATCAGGCAGGTGGGAAGGAAGTGCCAAAGGTTGAAGAGAGAGAAGGGCTATAATGATCATATCAGATGGCAGGAGAGAGAGCTGACTCTAGGGAGAGGTAGCATAGTAGCTGGGCAACACCAAGGGCCCACTTGAGGTTAGCCAGCCTGGGCGACCTCAAGGTAAGCAAGACCAGTTTGCAGGGATGTGTTTCCTTCCCATGATGTTCTGTTGCACAAGTTCAGCCCCAGAGCATGCAAATAAATGGATCTCACCAGGATGCTACAGGAGGGAATGCCAGGCAAGTATGACAAAAGTGGATATGGGATTTGTGGGGTGGCTATGATGTCAGACCATGGCATCTGTGCTGAATGAAAGGCATGTTTTTCTCCCAGGGCTGCTATAACAAAGTATGATGAACTGAGTGGCTTAAACAATAGCACTGTGTTGTCTCACCATTCTGGAGGCCAGAGATCTGAAATCAAGAGGGCGTAGGGTGGGTTCCTCTTGAAGGCTGTGAGGAAATGGGGAAGTGGATATGGCCAAGAAATTGGAAGTTTGGGGTGTCTTTTTCACAGAGGAATTATTTAATAAAGTATACTAACAGAACTTTGGTTAGGAAAGACTTACATAGAAAGAGATGGAAAAATTGGTGACAGAAGTCAGAGGGAAAGTTAAAGGACAGGAAGAACTTGAGGGACAGATAACATCAATAACGTCACATGCAGAAAAGACACAGATGCAAATGAGAGCAAAGTGCTGAATGGGAAAAGAGGAAACCTCAAGACTTTAATAGACAATCCTGTACCTTCAATTGTAGTCTGTGCCAGCCCAAAATGGGCCAGCTATATTTCAATGAGAGGCTGTCAGTCTCTGATTAAGAGCACGGAATCTGTCCACAGGCTGTGTGGATTCAAATCCCTCTCTGATGCTTAAATGCTCTTGGCCCAGCAAGACAAGCTCCCTTCATTTTATAAGGAACTCTTATCTAAGACAAGTCTTATCTTCCCCATCTATAAAAATGCAGGATTTGTTCTGTGGTCTTAGAGAGTTTCCAGAGCTGCCTGTATCCAAGAGAACTTTCCTATAGCCATCACCAATCCACCCAGGACCATTGCTGGTAATCTCTATATACTGTACACATAAGAATCACAGACCCTGATCCACTTCCTCCAAGCATCTTGACTGAAGATCGGTGTTCCCAGAGGATAGCAACCTCATCTGAACCTGGCATTTGTGGTCCTTAACTTTGCAGGGGGAGGCATCAGACCACCCTCCTACCTGGCTTCCATCCCTCTGTAGGGTCAGAGCACCCTCCATGAAGCACAGAGGCCAAGCTGGACATGTTCCTGGGTAATTGAAGAGAGAGGGCCCTGTAGCGGGGTCATTTATAAGGCACCCAATCCAGTTTCTACATCAGACATTCTGTATGCTGGTAACATCCTGTGAATATTTTCAGGCTGAAACAGTTATCTGTTTGTGTATCCATCTCCCTCACTCAGCTGCGAGTTCCTTAAAGGAAGGCACTGCATCATTCATCTTTCCAGCCCCAGCCCCTAGCCTGCCTGCAATCGATGCTTACTGAATGGTGAGGTACAGTAGCTTCATGGTTCAGTGACAGACTGGATTCTACTTCCACCACTACCACTCAATAATCAGTTGATACCGGCTTTATTTCCTAACTTTTCCAATCTTTATTTCCTCATCTGTAGAATGGGGATAATAATAGCATCTTCCCCATGGGGTTGTTCTAAAAAATTGTTTTAAAGTAGATGATATAAAGGAATAATTCAGCACAAAGCTGGCATGTTGTAGACATCAGAATGTCGCATATTATTGATAATGGTCATTGTACTGAATATGCTGAACATCTGGATGTTACATGTAGTTTATTATGTCAAATAGATTAAAAAATAATCTTAGAGAAAAACTACCTAACACAAAGGGAACCCACACATATTTCTTACAGGTTAAATACACATTTCATTCAGTGTGTGTGGCATCCTCTCATCTCTCTACTTGCTCACAATCCCAAACCATGGATTTTTTAAAAAGCAGAGCACAAAGGCAAGAAATTCTAATTTACTAGAAAAAAAAAACAATAGATCACCTTTTAAAAGAGTTATAGGCTATGTGGTTACTATGGAAATAAGAACAGTCCAGACCTAGGAAACTGGTGCTAACATAACAACTACAAATAAGCATTTCAGAATACAACAAAGAGACAAATACATTTTTTCCTTTTCTATTCAAGTATGTGGGAAAGGATGAATATGCTCCAATCATCAGCTAAACCTGGACAATGTGCAACTTAGAAATTAGGTAAAGATGGTTGACGTTCCCCTTTTATAGTAAACTAGGTGGTCATAAAATGCAAAATCCTTTATTCTAAATATGCTACATTTTAACAGGCTTAAGACAAGGAGGAGAAACGAGTCTCTTTCCTTCTCTTTTTTGTTTTGAAAGACTAAAAGGCTAATGATGGTGCAGGCTGACTCTGGTATATCTGTGGGAGGTGAGAGAAGGATAAGGGTTCAGCCATTTTCTTTTGCTTTTTAAGTAATTCTTAGGTCATGCTTTTTGAAGTTACAAAGTGTGCTTAATTTCAGTGTTTGTAAAATGCCAGTAGAGGATCTAACCTCGCAGGAGGGTGTTTTGAAGAGTCGGGAGGAGACAGAGGGCTTGCCTAGTACCACTTTCTATGATCTATAAAATTATACTTTGAAGAACATTGAAAAGATGGGCTTGGCATGTGCTGGCCTTCAACCATGGTTGGTGTATAAATTAGAGTTACCAGGCCATCGTGAATTATGCAAACTGTTAATATTCTAGGAAAGAGTAAAAAATTATGAAATGCTTCTCAACCTCAGAAATACTGACATATAGGACACATAATTCTTTTTTAGGGCGAAGTGCTACATGTACATGTATGATGTTTAGCAACATCCCTGTCCTCGATCCACCAGATGCCAGTAGCATCCTCCACCCGAGTCATGACTACAAAAAATGCCTCTACACATTGCCAAATATTCCCTCGGGGGCAACTTTGCCCCTAGATGAGAACCACCGAAATATAGATATAAACTCACAAATGATCAATAGAAATTTTCCTTTTTTCAAAGTATTTTGCCAAAAAAGTTACTTTTTTTTTTACTAAGAGGTTTCATAAACTATGAAAATCCACATTTCTCAATACTTGCCATACCGGAGAAAGCCTTATAATGTTTCGTCACCAAGTAGAAGCAATATTCTTGGCAGATTTCCCAATCCCAATATTGTCAAGAGATTCACCAAAGTTTGCATCATTCCATAACAAAACCCAGATACTTTATTAAGTTTTGAACCCTATCCCATCCCACTTAAACATCAAATGTCCGTGATCAAAATAACCCAAACTGCATAACTTTAAGATTTGAGTTGTGGGGCAAGCAGTACGAGGCAGGGATTATAGAAATAAATCTTGTGAAATTTATTGAAGTCTATAAGGTACTTGCTGCAGGAATAACCTTGCATATTTTTTCCAAAGAACAGCACAAAATTATTAATTAGATAATCATTTGCATTATTAGCTCTTGAGATGATGCCCTTAGATATCTGTGGAGTACTGGGATAAACAGAGATTATGGATCACTGACACTTATTTCCTTTCCCTCTTGGAGTAATCATTATCCTTTGGATTCATCCACAAAAGTCCCCAACCAAACATGAACACTAGGAGAGTTTGTGAAACAAATCATTAGGCTTCTTGGTTCTAGACTCAAACTGCTCTAGATCTTTTGAGTCTAGAACCAAGAAGCCTAATGATTTGCTTACAATTAAATAGTTAAAACAATTAATGATTCTTCATCATTAATTGTTGGTGGTTAGATTGCCTTATATCTATGGTCCCTTCCCACACTTACACCATGTGTATTTTGTTTTAGAAATCCAAGTCACCAAATAGAAAACAGTGGGAATGGTAAGAATTCTTAAGACTCTATGTTCTACTTTGACACTTTTATCATACTCATATTCAGATTTGCCTAGGCCATGAAGAGGTACTATATTCATTTCAGACAAGACAAAAAAAATCTCTCTGGAAGGACTTGGGTCACAATGTCGTCTATCACAGTACAGAGGAAAGTCCTCTTAGTCTATTATCACAGGGCCATGAGTTTATAACCCTGTGGGGAAAGAGAATTCAGTATAGAGAAAGGGCAATCCCAAAACTCTGGCCTGGAGAATTGTGAGAAGATGTGAAATAGAGACAGAATTATGTTTTCACCAAAAATGTTATTTGTGTTGGTTCTGTTACATGTATAAGAATTTAATAAGCAACTGTATTTTTGAAAAGGGGAAAGGAGATTATGTACCCGATAACCTAACTTTTCACATGAGTTGGCACATACGAACATTTGCCCTTTTAAAGAGGAAACCTCCCAAACTGAAAAAACTAGAAGACTCAACTCAGATTCCTCCTTCTCAAGGTTTAATTCTTTGGTAGGTTGTGCCAGTGCTATTAGAAATACCTAGAATATGACTTTATCCAAATGCACAGCCACTATATCATTTTGGCCATAATTTTGGCCAAATTCATCAGTTTCTTTCTTTATAATGAAATGATATAATGAAATAAAGAGAGAATATTTCTCAGATTCCTTGGAAACCGACTTGATTGCAGAAAAACTCTGCTTATAAAAATAAAAATGTGACCCAAGCTAACAAAAGCAGACACTGTGCTTTTCACTACATGGCATTACAGAAACTTTTAGTTTTTATTTCCCTATACAAGAGGGTCACACATACTTCCAAATAAGTTCTTAGCTTATAGCAGACTCACTGATGAGCCCCAAAGGTAAAGAAACCAAAACTGGCAAAGTGTCTTCACATATGGTGTGGAATTCAGAGACCCTACCTTTAAGGTTTCTTCCAGAGGTTTAAGGAAACTCCTTATGATTACAATAGGACCTTACTCTTTTCTACCTTTTTATACTCCTTCCTCACCTGGCCAGATGTCCCACAGCTTTCAAAACATCCTATTACTTTATGTATATCTATATATATATATAGTACTACATATTTTTATTGGGATCTTTCAGTATACTAGGTCTTATTTAGAGCTCTTGGATTTTCATTGTTTAGGTTGGGATTTTACTTTTATGAGGTGTTAGGGCAGAGAAGGAGTGTGTTCTGTTTTCATTTTGTTTTTGTTTTGATTGCCACACACTCTTCTAACCCTTCCCCTGGTGTTGACCCCTCTGAAAAGATGATAATCTCATTTCCTGCATCTTAAGAGAAATTCTTAACAGGTCAAGAATCTTTAGTCAGGGTTTACACAGTTATTTTTACCTTCCCTTTCCTACCAATGACATTAAACCCATGATGAGACAAAATGTGATACAAGCTTTTTCAAATATGCTAGAAATAGGCACATGGTTTCAGTTCTGTTCTGGAATATTCTGTTCCAAAGAATTGCAGCTTTCCAGTCCTCTTTATTTGTTAGCATTGTATTTCTAGAATGTCGAGCAAATAAAGCTTTTCACTGGGCCAGTTTTAAAAAGATAAATTTAACTTGAAAGTAGATGAACTGAATTATGTTTTCATTAAACATTAAAATCTTCCTCCTGAAAACCCATGAGTTAAAGAAAGGGACAAGGACAAAGTATAACAATAAGTATTGTCAAAGCCACTTGATTTCAGACCCAAAATGGGAATCTCCTTTCTGTTCTGATTCTGAAGCTGAAGAAAAGGACCAATTTAATCATGTAATCCCCTACTCTACCCTTGTGGTTGAATCTGGATCTGTGTGTCAGGTAAGATGTCTCCAAGGAGAGCAGAACAGTAGTTTTCTTTATTCTTGGAACACCTGTTAAGAGGTTATAGGGAGTTTTATATACAGCAAGTAGAACTCCAGTCTTCTCTCTCAGGGGGAAAAAAAAAGCCTCATTAAAACATATCCTTTGCCAAAGTTTCATTGCTCAAAAGAGTCAATGAAACTTTCAACCCTTAGGCACTCTGCAAATTTTGCTTTCAACCTTTCTAAGAGCCTTCTTGTAAATTCTAAGCTTAAATATATTCAACATTATTTTCTAGGCTAATGTGGTCTCTGAATTAATATCTGTTTAACTACATAATTAAATAAGTTATTTCTTAATGAGCCAGCACATTATAGACATAGTTTTCTATCAAAGTATATATATAGTCATCTCACAAGTGTAACCAAGGTTAGAATAACAAAATGTTCAGGAATATCAACAGGTAACTATAAATAGAATAAAAATATCACACTTTCAGTAATGGGAAACCTCCCATCAATATGGTAGACTGCATTGACACAGTACATTCTACTCCAAAACACATAGAAATGCTGAATAAAAGATAAAATGACCAAAAAATAAGCTGGGGGTGAAAACAAGAAAGAAATTTCCACGTGCCAGAAATAGAAAAGACCTCAAAACAAGAGTGAGGAGCTGAAGGCCATGACTCACAGGGTTTCAGTCTCAGATGTAGGCCCAAGAGGCTGGCATCTGGGGTAACACACTCAGAGAGACAAAACATGAGAAATTAAGCCCGAGAAAAAGGAGGGCTTGAAATGAGTCTTCTGAAAACTCCCAAGAGCATAAGGACCACCCATATTTAAGATGGGAAATAGAACACCTCTGTGCACTGGCCTGGACAAGCGTCACAAATCTTACCTTCTCCCTGAGCCGGTGGATGAAAGAAGTGATCTCTGAGTCATTAAAGCCTGAACCCCAGCCCATGCTCAGATGTGGGGTCTAAATTCTACTGCTAAGTGGAACAGAAATTCAAGAGTAACACATTAACATAAAAAGTGCCCTGAAACACTGAGCTCTGTAGGGTCCTGCAACCCCACACCACTCTACAAGGCCACTTCAATGGCCCAGGGTTCCTAGGGCTCAGGAAGCGCCCTCTGCTGCAGATGAGTTAACAAGAAAACATGACAAGCCACGGAGAGAAAACAAACCACCAAACAATGGGAGACTTGGCACCTCAGGAATTAGAGATAGTAGATCTATCTGGAAAAGAAATTAAGATAAATGTTTATAATATTCCAAAAAATAAAGAAAGGAAAGGAAACCACAGGCTGTGACAATGTCTTCCGATTTTGAGCAGATTTTTGTCCATCAAAAGACAGAGGAGAGGGAAGAGAAGAATCATTCAGCTTTGAGGGAGCACATTGCATGGCACTTGAGAAGAGATCATTTGTCTGGCCTGAATAAGCAGTTTGCTTTCAGACAACAGAATACCCACTTCAGGAAGTACTGTTAGTTCATATGAGTGACACAAGGAATTAAGTGGTTACACAGTTGTTTTCCTTGAGCTGGAGAGACTGCACTGACAAGAGTAAAAAGACATTGAAATCTTCTCTGACATTTTGGCAAGCCCCAGGCTGAAAGTTTTATTTGCCATATACCAGCTCGAATCCTTTTCCAAACGCGAGGCAAAGGCCTCAGAGATAATTTTCTATTCTTTTCTCTTCCTTTCTAGTTAAATTGCTCATTTGTTATCTTTTATTTTCAGCACCGATAAACTCTATAAAATTTTTTTCAAATTGTGATGACCAAGTGGTTTCCTCTTTCCCTTGTTTCTGGTAATCTTCAAAGTAGAAATTCCCTAAGCAGAGGCAAGATTGCTATTCCTAAACAAGTCAGCTGTCTTAATCAGCTCAGGCTACTGTAACAAAATGCCATAGACTGAGTTGCTTAAGCAAGAGAAATGTATTTCTTGCAATTCTGGAGGCTGGAAAGTACAAGATCAAGATGTCAGCCAATTCAGGGTTTCTGGTGAGGGCTTTCTTGCAGACAGATGCCTTCTTGCTGTATCCTCACATGGGGGATGGAGGAGAGATGTTCTCTCTCTGGTGTCTGCTTATAAGGACATTAATCCCATTGTGGGGGCTCCACCCTAATAACCCCCTGTAAACCTAATCACCTCCCAAAGGCCCCACCTCCTAATACCACCACATTGGGGATTTAAGGCTTCAACATATGCATTTAAGGGAGACACATTCAGTTCATAGCAGCATGCCATAAGCCTGGATTATAATCTTACTCTGGTTTCTAACTCAATGCCTGATAGTGAGCAAGTTATCATTAGTTTATCATCAGTGACACAGGAAAAAGTAACATTTTTCCTTAGAAGGTTGTTGAAAGATTAAATGATACAATGATCTCAGAAAATGCTGGTTTCCTGTCTACTTGCACACTTTCAATTAATAATCTTGAATTGGTTTGGTTCATCTATTAATTATAAACTACTTTTCACCTGAAGAACAGTCAAAAATATATGATAGAGTAGATGACTTTGCAAAATCTCTTTGGACCACCTCAATCCAGTTATTTTATTTATCACCTGCTCTCAAAGGCTGGGTAATTTGCAGTTTGGCCATAGCTTAACAAGACATGTAGGGAAAAGTGGAGCCTCCAGAAAAATCCTTAAGGACTATTACATAAACTGCTTCTGGAATAAAAATTGAATGTTTCAGAGGGTAGGTGATTTTCACTTCATCTTATGAACAAAATATATAACAGAGGATTAAATTGCACCATCTACCTAGGAAAGTAACTCACCTAAGAAAAGGTTCTGTTCCTGTCATTATAAACATAATTATTTCCTTCAAGACAGAGAATAATCTAACCCCTCAAAAAAAGCCAGAAATGAAACCTCTGTGGAAGTGGTAAGTACAGACCCAACATTCAGCAAAACAGGCAATGTTGACAGACAATAGTCCATTAAATAACTAGTATGGTGTTATTACATAAACACAAATTTCCATTTAGGAGAAAAAACCCTTGAGACAGGATGAAGCCTAATAGTCATTAGGAACCTGTGTATAGAAATAATTAGCTGTCAAGAACTAGACATATTCAGTTGAATCTCATAAAACCTACAGAGTAATAGTGCTTCAGGTTTCAACCTAAAATGTTTCAGAAAATTCACAGAGGAACCCTGGAATTAACAACCAAACAGAACAAGAAAACAATGGAATTAGCTTAGAAGAAATTATTTTATAAATAATTTCAATATTATTCCCCTGAGAGATACATTGTGTCATGCCATATATTCACAATGTCATACGTCATACCACATCATTCATAACACCCAACGTCCAAAATAATCACATATCTATAGAAATTCTTCAAGAGTTCAGCTTAATTTCTATTGTTGTTATCACTTAAATATTGTTATGCTACCTTGATAGACCCTAAAGACTTTCTTTGAAACTTTACAGATTAAATATCAAAGAAATTCCATGTTCTTCCATGACACAAAGTAAGATTAATCAAGGGATTTATTGAATATGTAATGTTCCAAGGAAAACTAGGCCTACAACTTCCAACCAAATCTCTGAGGAGTCAATGCAGAACCAAAAAAGAAAAAAACACTGAAACTATTTGCCTATTCACAAAATGTTTCCATCAAGAGTTCTTAAATGATCAGGCTTTACCATCTGGAACCAACTGTCTTGTGATGGAGAAAACGATGTTCTAGAAAGGTTGCTTTGTGATCAAGTGGATCAAGAAGAAAGGTAGGACCAACTCTTAAAACACGTAGAATCCTGTACAGAAATGAGAAAGGGGAAGGAAGATAAGAAAGCAGATAGTCTTTGGCCAGAAATGAAATGAACAAAACTGGAAGTTATATTCTAGCCCATTCAAGAGCCATCTAAACTGTGGTAGACCAAAAATTACCACCACATTTACTCCTTGGGTTTCTGATACATAAGAGAAAGATAAGCATATTATTATTGCCATGAGTAATCCTCTTAGAATATACATTCCAGGAGGGCAGCAGCTTCTTTTCTCTTGTGCCTTTCACAAGGTAGATCCTCAGCTATTTATTACACGGATGAATGGCTGGAGAAACGGAGGGAGGGAAAGAAGCGGGGAGTTGATTTCCATTGAGCTGCACCCCTGATTTGGACACCTCTCTCATCTTTTTTTAGGTTGACACCAGCCACATCGAAAGAGGCCCTCAGACCCCAGCACCTTGACTTGGACAGATGTGGGAGCTCACTTACCACAGGCCGAATGTGGACGTGCAGCAAAGGAAAAATGCATTCTGTGGGTGTGTACAGTATGGACGACAGATCCATTCCAGATCCAGTTGAGGTCAAATCTGACCCCTACTATGTGAGCAATTAGGATTTTTATAAATTTCACTATTTCTGCCATTTTTAAAAAATTAAGTATAATCTTTACTTATAAAGAAACTAACCTAATCTTTAAACAGAGTTTTAAACTAAACTATAGAGCTTGTCTTCACTTTTGTTTTCCTTTTTTTATTAAAAAAAAGTGAGACAGAAAGTTTTTAAAGGGCAATACTTTATCATGAATTCACATATATGTAAAGAAAAGCACATAGACAAATTTGCATTTATGAAAATGATCATTTAAATTTTCTCCTTTATTTTGTTAATATGGTGAATTACATTGATTGATTTTTAAGTATTAAATCAATCTTGCATTTCTGGGATAACTTCCACATTGTTATTATGTAATATTCTTTTATGTGCTATTGATTTAATTTGTTGATATTTCATTGAGAATCTGGTCCCTATGTTCATGAGAAATATTGGTCTGCAATTTTCCTGTCTTTTCTTTTTTTTTTATTTTTGGTAATATCTTTGACAGGTTTTGGCACCAGGGCTATGTTGGCTCATAAGACAGGTTGGGACACATTTTCTCCTCCTCTATTTTCTGAAAGAATTTGTATAAGATTGGCATCGCTCCCTTAAATATTTGCTAGAAGTTACCACTGAATCCATCTGTACCTCAGATTTTCTTAAGGACAAAAACCAGTTTTGATATCACACTCTATTCTGTCTCAATTACTCAAAAGAATATACAATAAACGCTTTCTCCTAGTATCTCATTTACGACCTTTGAACCACTGTTACTCAGAGAGAGATAGTAACTGTGCACAATAACTGGTGAATTACAAGACCAAAAATTGACCTGATTTTCACAGGAAAAATGTTCAATCTCTTAATTTGGACGAAAGATAGCCTAATTGTGCCAGAGAAGTAGAAGCCCTATTAGGTAATCCATACCTCTGTCCAGCAAATCAAGGCTTGTACATCAATGCTCTCAATATTTTCCAGAGCACACTCAGGATAATTTGTCTTTTGTGTCCCTGGCAGTCATGACTACTGCCCTGCTCCTATTTTCCAGCAAAAATAAAACATCACTGAACCTGCCAAGGCACTGAAACTGGTTCAAGGAAATAAAAACTGTCAAGAGCAGGCAGATTTGGATTATTACAGATGTCCAAAATTTTTGTTTTTAATCTCTAATTCCCAAATCCAAGTGAGATTTTCAAGACTCTATGTGCATAGTTAATTTATGGAGATGACCGCACACACACACCAAACACACACATTTTTGATTCGTCATTTTGTAGTTTTCCACTCTCTATTAAAAGTCTTCACACAAAAAAATACATTTGTTTCACCTAAAGAACAATGAAAATGTCTTAGTTTGAATGTATTAAAAGTCATTCACATATGTTCCTGTCAAAAGCTAAGACATGGCTGTAAAGGAATAAGGTAAAGGAATAAGGCTGAATCATAATGAATGAACTAAAACATACTCATTTCCCCTGTTGGCTGCCTGCTTATTCCAGTGAGTTTCCATTTTCCATTTATGTAAGGGACCCTTCTCTTAGAACTGCCTTCCACAGCTACACCCGTCCTCCTGACAATCTTTGGTGGAGCGATGAGGATCACTGTGAACAGGTGAGCCAGGAATGGCTGTGCTGGGTATTCTCCACTCGCCCCTCCAGATCACTCTCCATGCTTCTCTACTCTGCTCTGTGTCCTAGCAGACTGATCTGTATGGGCTGAAGAAAGGAGGGTCCCTGGGTCTCCAGCTTTCCATCAAGAATGGACAAAAGGAAGCACCATCAGAGTTTTGAAGGTAAAGAGGAGAGTGAGCTCAGAGGTGTGGCTGCCTTCTCCTCTGTAGTCCCCAGGTGCAGTGGGAAAGCTCTTACCTACATCTGACTCAACATGCCAACAGCACCTCCCTACTTTTATCTAATCCAAACCTAGGAAAGGTAAAGACTCCTCCATCCCTTATTGGTTCCCATTATCCCTTCCACATCTTTTATAAATAGACCTTTGTTAAAAGGTCCTCAATTAAACACACACACACACATTATGTAAGTGAGCAATATATTTCTTGCTTGAACCCTGACGGATAAAGAAGTCAAGTCTGCATGTGGGTGATTATGCTGGGTAACATGTCTTCTCATACAAAAGATAGTTAGTCGGTACAATCTTGAAATAATTTTTGACATTGCCCATTCCTTACTCCAAAGTTCTTTCCAAAAGAAAAGTTCCAACATTGTTTAGAGCAGGGGCATGATCATCCAAGCATCTCGTCTCCAAAGGTGACTACTTTGATGGAAGCCTTATTCAGTTAGCGATTAAAGTTCTGGACGCTTATTGTTTTTAATGTCTCATGACATTAGCATTGCATTTTATGACATCTATCCATCACTTCCCATAAGAAAATAGGTACCTTGGAAATTTTGAGTGGATAATCAAATTTTTTAACTACCCAGGTCCCAATCGCAAAAACAAGAAATGTCTGTTACACTAAAAAGGTGAGAAAGAAAGAGATTGATTTGAGGAGAGATTTGGCTTCATGGGATACAGGGAAATAAATAAGATTATTTCCAAAAAACATATTTCATTAAGTAGACACATGTAAAATTAGTTTCATGTTGTGAGGAACAAGTTGCCTATGATTTTAGTCACAAAATATGCAAATGCTTGAAGAATCATTTATTTCCTTAGACTCCCCAAGAATCAGCTTTCTTTTTTAGAATATTGACATTTAAGAAAAACTTGAAACCTGACCGGCTCGTTCTCTACTTAGAGTCAGTAAGTTTCATAAAGTTGGTGATAAGCTATTCTCTTTCTTTTCTCTATACATAGTGTACTATATTGTGCTATTATTGTTGCTTAAAATACTTCATGAACATTTTGAATGTTCTCGGTGTTTTTAATATAGATTTGGACAATCATAGAAATTAAAGATGGAAAAATAAGATTCTTCCTCTTACTATGAACTGTAGTCCTCAGTCCAGGCTTGATTCTCCTTTTCTGATTAATGAAGCTAAAAGAAGGGAAAATAAGCCTTCTAGGCAATTGCTTCCATTATCTCAGTATTTCTGGACTAGCATTATCTTTTTAATGGAATGCCATTACTCCACTGATTTACCCCTCACAAATTATGTCTCTTGCTCTTGGCATTACGCTTCAAACTTATTGGTCAAAAGAGGTTGTGTCTCTATCAACTGCAGTTTATTTGAACAAAAGATGTCATTGCAATTAACTATGATATCAAGATTGGCTTAGAAAAGACAGAGATGTGGAACTCCCCAGTCCACTCTGTTTGAGACCATGGAAACAAGGAATTTCAACCTTTTAGTCATATTTAATTTATATGATAGAATTATTGGTACAAATATGGTTTTTTAAACAATTATATATATACATATGTATGTGTATGTATGCATATATATATATATATATACACACACTTCCTTTAATCTTCTCAATAACTTGATGTTTCTAGTTCTTTTTGTTTGCTTGCTTTTACCCAAAAGACAAAATGGATTTTTAAATCTAATATTATTTTGAAGATCCTCTTAATTTTGCTTTTCTGTCTTACGTACAGCTCCATATTAAACTCATGGAGCTAAGAGTAAGAGAGATGGTGTAAATCATCTAGTTGCTAACCACATTTCACACATGAGGAAACTAAACCCAAAGGCTGATTCATCATTATCCCTTTCAAACTTTCATCTAATATTTACTAACAAGATATAATAGACTGTGCTTTTGAGAACAACATTTGAAAAAATATATAATCTATCTCCCAGGAGTTAGGCCAAATATTTTTTAAACAATTCAGAATTCTACTAAAATGTCTCATTTGTTTCAAATCAGAGTTATTTCAAAACCAAACTCATTAATGAGTCTTCCCCAGTCCAATGTAAATAAACTGAGAATAATGCAAGACTAATTTGCCCTTATCATATGCCATGTTAACTAATTATATTTTCATATATTTCTCTTTTCCTCCTAACCAAATTTTAAACTCTTTATTCTTTCTTTCTCCCAATAAACCTTGCTCCTGGCTTTCCATGTAATCAGCTAGACTTCATGAAGAAAGTTATTGGCAACCTAGAATCCACAGCTCTTTATTCCAATTCCTTAAATGGTGATGCCAGCATTGGTTTGGGGAAAAAATGCATTTAATTTGCTTTAGAAATACACAGAGGAATAAGGTGATTGATCTTAGCAGAAAGAAGCCAACACATGCCTGATGAAAATGTAACAGAACTTAAAAGCAAACACATGATTTGAACACTGGCATGGGAAGAACTCTAGTGAACCCCAACTACCCTCTTTGAGTGGTCAGAATTGTCCTGTTGAGTGTTCAGCCTAAGACTAGCATTTAGGATCAATCAGTACGACAAAGAAGGTAAAATCCTTTCACTTCAACTTAACCTATAAACTCACAAGCTGAGAACATTTTCTCATTTTGACTAGAAAAACTACATAAGGATGGTTCTGAAGGAATAGACTTATTATTCATTATAAATGCCTCATATATAGGTCCTGTGACATTTATTTTTCTGCTTCTTTGTTTAAATAAACAGTGGGGTCTCCATCATAAGAACCTTAATTTGTCTAAAATATTAATTAGTTAGACCTAAAAATGTTTCCCTCTTTATTACTTTCTGACATCCTTTGGAAAGAATTTTTAACCAATAGGAAAAAATTAAAGTTTATATTGGAGAACATTTTCTCAAGTCCATTTGGCGAGGTCAGTAGGTTTGGAATTTGGCAGTGCTTGTAATTTTTAATTTCACTGCACTTTGAAATTTTGCTGACTGAATAGAACTAACTAAAGGAATCAGAGAATGAATGAGTATAGGAATTTTTCAAATATTGCCTAAAAGATGGAGAAAACGACATCAGAGAATAATAGTAAGTTGAAAGACAAGGGAACCATTCAGCAGATTAAACAGAATTTTAGAAAGACAGGTACTGACAAAATAAACAGTATGAAAAGAGAGACCCAAAAAGAATTATTTTATTCCTCATGGTTATAACTGTTACTTCTCTCTTACAGAACACAGTCAATATTTAGATGGACTAAGGGATATTTTAGTAATAAAAGTATAAATCAGGATTAAAAGTGTAAGATGAAAAGTTTGAATGATTTACAGAAATTTTTCCATGCCCTGACTACAAATGAATAAAATTTTTTGCATTACCTGAGATATGAGACCATTTCCTCTCTCAATAGACATCTTCATTTCCAAGGTGGGCTTCTCAGGGAGGTCATGAACCTCATAATTTTTCACAAACTGAGAACGTCTAAGCACAATGTGACATCCTGGAGAAAGAAGATCAACCATATAGAAGTGTCAAGGGTCACATCAACATGGACTAAATCACTGTTCCAACATATAGAATATTTTGGTAAGAAAAGACTTTGGGAGAATGATTGATTTGAATCTGAATTTCCCTCTAGACATATTTGGAGCAAGTGCTGTTTGGCTCTGGGGAAGGAGCTTCCTGTTACAAATCAAGTTTGGTCAGAAGAGTGAACTCTCCGATAAACATGGGACACCTACAGTGTCAGAGACCACAGCAAGTGACCAAGGAAGCTACAGCTTCTCTTCAACCCCCTTCAATCACAAGCTCAAACACAAAAGTAAAGGATAAATACCATTTCCAAGGAATTTTTCTGTAGGCATATTTACATGAGAAAGAAGTCTTACAGGGTAGAGAACACAAAGTAAGAATTTGCCATTGTGAGGAACTAGCCTTCGCATAGCTTAAAAATTCATTCTAATTTAGCTCAATAGATCTTTTTTTGAGCCTCTACTATGTGACAAGCTTTGTAGTACAATTTGAGGCTCAGAGAAGGAAGGAAATCAAAAACAAAAGAGCAAGAAGAAGGGCAATTTGCACCAGGAAATGGAGATAAAGTCAGACAAAATACAACCTGCACAGTTTCAGTCTTCCAATGGAAGATCATTGCTAGGGGTACAATGTTTTGGGCTTGAATAATTAGCTCAGAAATGCCTATTCTACTCTTTGGTTGGGACCCCTGGGCCCAGACTCCAGCAATAGTCCCCTGGTGCTCACTAAGCATGGTTGTCCTCTCAAGGGAGTTAATGAGACCAAGAACAGCTTTCTCATAGCTGTGTCTGGAAACTTCATGGAGAAAAACAGGGAAATTTAAATGCATAATAGGCAAAAGGAGACATGAAATTGGCAATACTCTCTCAGAAGTAATTGTAACTCTGAACTAGGGAAAGGGTATCTGACAATGTAACTCATGAAATTTATTAGTCAAATTCATTCAATGTGGCTCAGATATGAGTGTAGCCACATGAATGAAAATAACTAATAAGCAGGAAGAGGAAAAAAGAGGGATGTCTCCTGCAAATTTGAAATAATGGCTACTAGGGTGCCATTAAGTCTTAAGATTTGTTGGATTTTCTTTATGTCCTAGGAGTTACATACCCTGACTCTGTGGGACTGCCTACTGAGTATTTCTTCATGGATGTGCCTCAAAGCATCTGAAACACATGTCCAAAACTAGATCCATTATTTTAACATTCCAAAATAGAGTGATATAATTTATGTTTGCTCAAAGGTCTCTAGAAGCTCAAACGTGGGAGAACTGACTACATTGTGTGTAGGTGTCAAGGAAGGCTTCATAGAAGAGGCAAACCTTGAGCCACGTGTTGAATAGTGAGCAGGGGCTCACAAGAGGAATGGGTGCAGGAACAGGATTGCAGGCAGAGCAGAGCACACAGAAAGGCAAGCAGGCAGGAAGGGCATGAGGTGTTTTAAGAATTTCAAAGAATGTAGCTGGTGTACGGGTGGTGATAGAAGATGCAACAGGAGAGGAAGCAGGAGTCATATTATAAAAGGCCTTTATTAAATTGAAATTGTATCCAGTAGTCAATGGGAACTTACTGAAAGATCTAAAGAAGGAGAGTTAAATGGTCACATTTGTGTTCCCAAGAGATCCTTCTGGGAGCACTGTGGAGAGTGGCTCAGAGGCATGCAAGACTGACAGCCAGACTCAATAAGAACTGGAATAGAGCCATGTAATCAACACTTGAGAGGCATGGGCAGATGGGAGCAAGAGCACTATCTGTGGGACTTCACAAGATAGCAGAATCTGGGAATAAAGGAGAAGGAGCAATTAAGAATGACACTCAAAATTCAAGCTTGTGTAAGTGGTTGGCAATGGCCCAAGGTGCCAAGGCCTCCAGAAAAAGAGAAGAAGGAGCAGGCTTTGGAGTGGGGCTGGAGGCAATGAGAACTCTTTGGGACATATTGAGGTCCCAGTGGGTCTTTCTGGTAGAAATGTCAAGGAGGAAACTGGAGAGGGAGATCCGGAGAGCAGAAGAAAGGTCTTACCAGAGGTAAGGATTTGGGAGTCATGGGCCTGGCTAGGGTCAGGCATGGGACTAACAAGCACTCCTAAGTGAGGCTCAAGTAAGAAGAGGGCTGAGAACAGAACTCTGGGGGCAAAAGCAGTTATGAAGCAGTCTCCTTGGGACAAGTTTGTATAGAGACCCACCTCTTCATCCATAACAAGCTGGCATAATCGGAGGGAGAAGAGTGTGGATAGTGGTTCCAAGAGAGGGTTCCCACTCTGTGAAGTTCTGGGATTAGGAAGATGGAGCCTGGCTCTACTGTAAGGGGTCTTTCAGCAACACAACTATTAGAAACTAGGTGCACTTAGAAGAATGACTTTTAGGAAGCCTGTGTAAAGGCTCCCAGCATAACTGCACCACCAATGTAGGATTGAAAGTGCTCCACATGGAACCAGAAGTGAAACCTAAAAATTAATGGATGAAATTATAATGTGTGGTGATATGTGCAAGCTTGTGTGTACAGTCGATCCTCATTATTCACAAACTCTGTATATGCAAATTCACCAACTAAAAATGTATTTGTAACACCCAAAATCAATACTCACAGCACTTTTGTGGTCACTCATAGGTACGCGTGGAGTGGCCAAAAAACTGAGTCCCTGACGTGCACGTTCCCAGCTGAGGTGGAACAAGCCAACGCTCTGCCTTCTTCTTTCAGCTCTCATGCTATAAACACATCTCCTCTTCACAGTCTATGCAATGCCAAGCTTTTCATGTGTCTGTGCTTGTTGTTGGTGACTTCTCTGTGTAAAACGGCCCCTAGGCACAGTGCCGAAGTGCTGTCTGGTGTTCCTAAGCACAAGAAGGCTGTGCTGTGATGTGCTTTACAGAGAAAATATACGTGCTAGATAAGCCTCATTCTGGCGTGAGTTACAGTGATGTTGGCCATGAGTTAAATGTTAACGAATCAACAACATATATTAAATAAGGTGTCTTTAAGCAGAGACACATACAAACAAGGTTATGTATTGATTGCTTGATGAAAATGTTGTGACCAGAGGTTCATGGGAACCTAACTGTTTCCTTTAGGAGCAATGATATTTATGGAAACTTACAGAACATAACTACTACAAATAACAAGAATTGACAGTGTAGGGATAAGGCTGAAATAAGCCAAGAACTCCTAATTTACTCAAAATGGTTTGTTATAAGCACAAAAATTTAGGGGATGGGCAAGTTGTTGAAGTTTTGTTTGGGTTTCTCAGGCCTAAACCAAGAAACAACAATGAAACGATTTGAACCACCTGATCATTCATTGCAGTCGCATGAACTGAAGATGGAAAAGTACATCATGGAGTCCTGGGTCCTAGCTCACTTTATATTTGCTCTGTGACCTTGGACAAGCATTTCCCCTCTCTGAATCCTCATGCCTCACCTGTGAAGTAAGGCAATGACACCATATGAACTCTCAGATCCCTGTCAGCTCTGACAGTTCATGATTCTGCAACCAGTCTCAATGCAAGAGATAGTTTGTCATGAATTATGGCTGCAGGACTCCATAAGGCTTAGAAAGAAGTATTTACTGGAAGTGCATTTCCTGCATTTTCCAGAGCAGTGTGAAGACCGAATCATTAGATTCTTGATTTAAGGGTTCTTCAACTCTTATCTAGTTTTAACTTCAATGACAGAAATGAACCCAAAGGAAAACTGTAAAACTGACAGAGTAAAATAACCTCCATTATTTCAAACTTAATGGAATTAAAAATAGAAACAGCATAAAGAGAAAAGCGTCTAATTGTAATTATTTAAAACAAATGGCTTGAGCGATGGAAGCTGGACCCAAACGATGTGCACGCCAGGCTGCTCTGAGTCCCTTGATTCTCTTTTAGGTTTCCCCAGAGGACCTCAGTATATCTCACCAACAATTGCGTGCTCCATTAAGCACTTGGCAAAGGACTGGATGGACATGTGTAACCCAGACGTTTCTGTGGAAGATTAGTCCTCCCAGATGGAGTCCTCATCTTAAGAATGTGTGCAGGATTAAGATGTAATCCATTGCTTCAAAGAACACGATGATGCACAAAATAAAATGCTCAACTTTAGTTTTCCTCTAAAAGAATTCTTTAACTATAGAGGATACATTAATAAACAGAATCCTCTATTTAATGAAAGGTCACCTCTCTTTCATCTAAATTCTCAGAGGGTAACTCTAGGAAGTAATGGGAAATGTTGAAAAGATTAAACACATGCACACACACACACACACATACGCACACACACACCACCTTGCTTTATCATTTTTTTTAACCAATGAGAAAATTTCCATAGCTACATGTAGGCCCATACCTAACATCAGTGGTGGTCCAGCCACCTTCTCTTTTCCCATCTGCATCCTACTTGGAGGGGGTCTTCTATGCTTGGGTGCACACCAGCACATAGTGATAGCAGTCAACATTCAAAATGGCAGACCTACAAGAGAAGCCCTCACAGGCTCTGATCATGGACTCAGAGACCCTGGGCCAGGGAATCTGAAGTTCTGGGTCCTCAGAATATGGTCTGAAAGCAGATGTGGGCTCCAGATAAGCATTTCCCTTGGTTCCTCAAGCTCTTCATCCCATGGGGTGGGACACAGCTAACCTGGTATATGTGCACCTCTCTCAAGATGCCATTTTTTTCTCTCTCCACATATGATAATGCACATGTCTTTGCAACAATTTCCTAAACAGCCTTCCAACTTTAAATGTCTCAGCACATCAAAAGTGGCCCCTCTTGGAGGATTTGAAGCACAACAATATGTTGCAATATCTGTGATATAGCTGTAAATTCATGAAAACACACTGGAATGAACTTCTGGGGCTGAAAGTAAAGTTTCTCTTATACAGAAGCAGCTGAAGCCCTAAAATAAAGAAAATTAACATTTCGCTGAGAAACAACTATATACTCTTATTCACATTTATGAAATAAAGAAAAGCATAATCACTGCTCTGTCTCCATTTAATAAATTTCCCTGGAAGCACCATGAAACCTCTATGCCCCACGCTTGTCTTTGGCACCTGGCTCAGTGTCTGGCATGCAGTGGATGATCAATAAATATTTGTTGAATAAATACATTTAATTCATTCTTTTAATCTGCAGAACTTCAGCGCCTTTACTGTAAACAATTGGTTTAATTTCAAAACCCACAAAATAAAATAGACCTGTGTTTCCTATCCCATGTCTGTTTCTGTGACTGCAGATGTTTTTAATCTTAGGAAATGCATGTAGCCACATGGTGTGGCATTGTTTACTCAGCTATTCTTCATTATGAGAACTCAGTTTGCTTATGTAGTACTCTTCAAAAGATTATGTGAGCTTTCAGCTTTTGGCTTCAGGCAACAAACTGGGCACTGGTAGCAGCAGCAGTGAGAAGACAGTCGCTAGTCAGAAGGGCCCAGGAGAGTGAGGAGACCCCGTCAACGTCTTTCCTTCAGAGCATCTTCACGACACGGCATCTGTTGGCATCAACCAAGATCCACGGCCTTTCTTGTTTGTTTACTTTGCTCTTGTCATCTTTTCCTCTCTAAACTTCATGGCATTCAGACATCTACACACCAAGCCAAGTAACTGCTGCAGCAGAGGCAAGAAGACTCTTGAGCCAGCTAGGATCTGGGGAACAGTGGAAAGGTAGGATCTGTTGTGTTGCTTTGCCCAAGATAAAAGACTTTAAAAGCATTTAGATATTTTTTAGTGGATACTTATAGTGCCATGATGAAAGTTAACACCTACAATAAAGACATTTTTAAAATTATAAACTTAGTTAAGAGACTTGTAATCACACTGTGATTGTGCTTTGTTAGATGAAAAGAAGTAAGGTACAAAACTCCATACAGTACACTCAGGGCTGGTGGTCACTCCAGACGTGCTGGTGTGGCCAACCTGGCCTAGTACTAGTAAATAGTGTCCTCCTGCTGCACTGGCCCATCCTCTAGAGTCCCTCAACCATCCCCACCATCCAACCACTGAAGGGTTACAGTGGATCAGCGCCTCTGATATACAGGTCATTCAACATTTTAAATATTACTGAATATGATCCTATGTTTTAACTTATATGGGTGTGTGTGTGTGTGTGTGTATAAAGAGAGAAAATACACCATAATGCATGGCAGTGATTATACTGAGAGCTGGAATTGTGAGTGATTTTTATTTTCTTCTTTATGTTTGCAGGGTTTCCACAGTTTTCTACAGTAAGCATATATTGCCATTATGGCCAGAGGAAAGAAGAACAAGAATGTTATTTGTTAAAAGAAAGAGAGGCTCTTAAAAGAAAATAAATCATCCCACTATTCACTCATACCTAATTCGTTCCTGGTAGCAATTTACTAAATTTCATATACACTAAGGTTAATAAATACATCTGGGTGCCTACTATGAACACAGCATACAGAATGCCAGGTAATATAAAACAGGACCTCTGTCGAGGAGTTCACGATCTAGTTTGGTGTTAAGACACATCACATCTCACACACACACACACACACACACACACACACAGCTCTTCCTATCTTTCTTCAAATATCATGGTCCCCAGGAGGCCTACCCTGACCATCCTGTGTAACACTGCAGCCCCACCTCCACCTGGGCACACTGGCTTCTCCTTACCCAGTTCTAATCTGTCTTTCTCCATACCACACAGCACCTCCTGAAAGAGCCCTGAAGCAGCAGTGCAAGCAAGTGTATTTTCAGTGCCCAGTGAAGCTATAGGCTGTCAGGGGAAGCGAAAGGAACAGAGAGACCTAAATGCTGCCAAGAAAGTGCTATGGAGGAAGTAAGACAAAGAGATGAGGAGGAAACAGTCAGCCTTGAAAAAATTAGTTTACCTAATCCTCAAGCCCCTAATCTGGAGGGATAAATCACAAACAGCAAGCCAATTTTTTTTTAATTGAACGGCACCTTAGTCATCAGAGTAACAACCTCACTTCATTGTAATTTCAGGTACAGGGAAATTTAATCCTATAATTCTAGTGGATACAATCTAAGGTTCCCTAACCAAAAATTTGACCTGGACTTGAATTCAGGCTTCACATGTGTTATCTCTGTGACCCGGAGAAGGTTATTAACACCTCTAAGCCTCAGTTTCCCCACCCATAGAGTGAGGATAATAGCAGAGCCCACTGTAAGGGATTGAATGACAGGGTGACTATGGAGCCCTTCACTCAGTGCCAGGAAGAAAGTCAGTGCCTGACTTGGCAAATGGGGCTTTGTTGAGAAGGAAGGAGCACAGACCTGAAGCTGAGCAAGTGCAGCTCTGCATGCTTGTCCTGTCCCTCCCTCTGCCTGAGAAGAGGCAGGTGTGTAGAAGTGGACTGAGCTGTCTCAGTGCAAAGCTGTAATGACATAGCATGCAGAGACAGTCCCATTATCTGCTGCTGTATAAGACATGCATCTTTACTAACTTCCACTCCCTCCCCTCCTGGGAGAGCCTTCCTTTGTTTCTCCAGTCCCTATAATCTCACCGTGCATGGTTGACACATGCTAGCAGGGCAAGCGATGAAGCTTGGGCGGACTCACACGCTCAGTGAGTAAAGATGTCCTCTGTGTCCCAGGGACATGGAAAAATCCAATTGCAAAAAGCTGTGCTTTCCTCCTACCCCCACATTTGCAGAATATCCCTGGAAGTGCTCAGTCTGTAGAAAGAATAACCAAAGTGACAACGTTCCCCTTCAGCTATTCAGGAGAGCTTCAAAACAGTCATTTTGCTCTGAAAGGGGGAAAAAGCCTCCTTAATCATACCAAGCTATGATGGATGTCTCTGGGGTTGAGGGAGTTTCAAGTGCTCTTAAGAGACAGTTTTAAGGTCACACAGAAGAAGGTAGTAGTCTTTTTAAGAGGTCAATTTGACCCTAACACCCAGGTCTCAGTGTTTTCCTAAGCAAGACACCACTCTTCTTGGTAGTCCTTAGAGACATGAGCAGAACACATGTTCCACAGATCTCTTGAAATCAGTTTCCCCTCTGTGGGACAACAAAGATCAACTGTCTTCTTTGGCCCAAAGGGGAATGGTTGTTTGTGGCATCATGTCACATGTGTTAGCATCTTCTCTGTCCTCCCTGTGCTTTGGATACAGGACTGTAATCTTGTGGAACATTTATATTACACAGTGCCACAGTTGATCACTTAGAAAATAAATTTTACTCCTACCGTTGCACAGCCCCTCAGGTGACATGTCACCTAGTTACTACAGTCTGCATATCCATCTTGTCTTTGTCCTTTTAATCCAAGCAAAACCCAAAAAATATCATGAATCTAAAACTAAAAGAAACCATTCTCATTTCCTGGCCCTAGAACTAAATGCATTTTTTAACTCAATTTTGAACCAAGGCTCTTTTCTAAGCTCTCTTGAATCTATCTAAAGCAGAAGCAAATCTAGTTTCCTGATTATTAATCTGGAACTAAACTAGAATTTTATTTTAATTTATTTATTTTTTTATTTATTTGAGATGGAGTCTTGCTCTGTCGCCCAGGCTCGAGTGCAGTGGCTTGATCTCAGCTCACTGCAACCTGCGTCTCCCAGGTTCAAGCAATTATCCTGCCTCAGCCTCCCTCCTGCCCAGCTACTGTTGGGATTACAGGCACACACCACCACATCCGGCTAATTTTTGTATTTTTAGTAGAGACGGGGTTTCACCATGTTGGCCAGGCTGGTCTCAAACTCCTGACCTCAAGTGATTCACCTGCCTCAGCCTCTCAAAGTGCTAGGATTACAGGCAGAAGCCACTGTGCCTGGCCTTAAACTAGAATTTTTAAAACTCTTCTCTAGCCTGGGTGACACAGTGAAACCTCATCTCTACGAAAAAAAAAAAAGCCAGGCATAGTGATGCATGCCTATAGTCCCAACTACTTGGGAGGCTGAGGTGGGAGGATCATTTGAGCCCAGGAGGCCAAAGTTGCATTGAGCTATGATGGCACCACTGCACTCCAGCCTGATCAACAGAGCAAGACCCTATCTCAAACAAAACAAAACAGGACTCTTTTCTGAACTAAATGTGCCCCAAACCAACTCTTCATGCCATTTGAGTAAAGCAGTTATGAAACATCCTGGTGTCACATGCTTCTTTTGGAGACAGTGGGGCATGGAGGCCTGAAAACAATTTGATATTACTAGAGTAAAAAGTACAAACAGTGGTGGAAGATGGAACTTTAATCTACTGCTCAAAGTTTAGTCAGTGATCTGAAATAAATCGGACTAGAGATCCTCGGTAGTAATATGCCTCATTTGGGTAACATCAGAAATAGGTCAGGAGTCAACACCAGGTAAGTCCATCAGAGGCCAGACACAGGCAAGAGTAAGGATCCAGTGGAAGTTATGGGCTGGGTGGGCAGGAATGAACCAGGCAGATTATGCAGGAGGCCAACTGAGGCAGGATTCAAGAGACTGGATCAGGAACCTGGAAGCTAGCAGGAAATGGAGGAAGAAAGAATAAAATGTAAGAAAGTCATCAAAAAAGGACCAATGTCCAAAAAGACCTTAATAATGATGGGACATTCTCTGGTTACAGAGAAGATGATAGCTGAATGGCCTAGCCAGGATAACTTAGGCTGAGGTGCCAGGAGATGGCTGCCACAGTTTTCTAAAGTCTAGCCTAACCCACAACTGGGCTTCCAGAAAATATGTATACCCCATATGTAGTATATGCACTTACATGCTTTTGTATGAATGAGTTCCTGCAGATCTGAGGTATAGGTTTGCTATTATTTTCCTATATGTATGATGTACAGCTCACTCAGACAAGAATAAGTCTTGTAAAATAATGTCTCTAAGAAGTGCTGCACTATTCACCATAGCAAAGACATGGAATCAACCTAGGTGCCCATCAGCAAATAATTGGGTAAAGAAAATGTGATACATATACACCAGAGAATACTACACAGCCATAAAAAATAATGAAATCATGACCTTTCCAGCAACATGAATGCAGTTGGTGGCCATTATCCTATGCAAATTAATGCAGGAACAGAAAACCAAATACCACATGTTCTCATTCATAAGTGGGAGCTAAACGGTGGGTACACATGGGCAATAAATATGGCAACAATAGACACTGGCGAATCCAAAAGGGAGAACAGAGGGAGGAGGGCAAGGGCTAAAAAACTACCCACAGGGTTTCCATCCTTCTACTTAGGTGATGGGATCATTTGTACCCCAAACCTCCTGCAATAAACCCATGTAATAAACCTGTACATGTACCCCTGAATCTAAAATAAAAGTTGGAATTATACAAAATAAAAGAAATGCTACTGATCTGGGTTTTTTCCCCTTTTGACATTAGACTCTTGACTCTAATAATTGGAAAAATACCACGGGGTATTTCTTTTTAACACTACTGCAAGGGTTCTTTAATCCTAAACTTAATACGGGTAACCGAAGGATATTTTAAGACCAACAGGAAATCTAATCTTCGTGCATCTCCATACCCAAGCATAAGACACACGCAGAAGGTTCTGATACCAAGCAGGCTTGAATTCACTGAGGAGCAGCTAAAGAAAACTTGTGGTGTCATTGGGACCCTTTTCTGGATGTCTCACATATTCTTGTCCCCAAAGCGGGGTGTGTCCTACACATTTATTTTTCTGGAATCACAATTCATATCAAATCTCCTACCTACTCAGAAAGAAGTCAATGATCTCCCACCAACAATTAGAGAAAATCTATACTCTGGTATACCTTTGGGCTTCTTTTCCACTATCACCTTCCACAGATCTTTCATATTAGCCATGCAGAGCTACCTGCTGTGTTCAGCCAGATCTCACACTTTCCCCCCTATATGCTTTGCTCATGCAGTTCCTCAGCCTGGAATATCCATTTCCCATTCTGTTCCCTGGGTTTAAGTCCTACCTATCCCAAATCATAAGCCCTTCCCTTGACTATCGCTAGTTCCTAGCAGCTTAATCCCTTGAATTACAATTTGCGACACTACTCCAGTAACATTTCTGCATGTCCTGCCTTTGGGTCAGATGATCATACTCAATTCAATCCCATTTAGTTTTGAGGAAATTTGTCAACTGTATAGGACTCTCGGGGAGGAGCACTTAACATATAAACAAACGCCAAAATGAGAACAAAAGAGATAATACACTTTTACAATGGTTTGAAAGTGTCGTCTTTTGAACATGTCAAGTTAGGGACGTGTCTCAATGACATCTCCACTCAAAAAGAATGTGACTTCAGGAGGAAAGTACCTGAAGGGAGTTTTTAGGGGTGATGGAACTGTTCCATAACCTGATTGTGGTAGTTGCAACCCAAATCCATAAATGTGTTAAAATTCATATAACCGAACACAAAATGAATTAAAAAGCCCATTTTACTATATGATTTGTTATAATTGTTTTGCCAGAGAAGTTAACTATGCATCATTAGTCATTATTTTTCTGAAAATAGGGTCAGCCAGGGTCTGATTTTGCATTCACCCACTCCAAGGAGATAAACAATATTTGTTGTGTGTTGGGAAGAAAGAAGAGGGGGCTGGCAGAAAGAAAATGTTTTATGCCAAACAATACTGTACAGTTTTAAAACTTGGGCTCTTAGTATACGTAGCACCAGACTTAATTTGCAATTTCCTTTCTCACATACCTTAAAACAAGACCTTAATACAAATATAACATACAGATTTTATATACAGATTTTCTTCATCTGACCTAGACCTTTATATTTATTTTCATTCATTATTTCTTATCTAATTAGTTTAGTTATTTCAACTAAACCTGCTGCAGGTGACGCAGGCAATTTGCTTCAGAGCCATAAAACTATACATGCTTTTATTGTTACTACAGGTTTCCAAAGTATGCAGTAATTTCATCAATTGCCTGACATGTTTTATCAGGTTAATAATTCATTTCTATATTATTCATGGTTTGATGACTATGGTAAAATCTAGATATGTGAATCATACATTTTCTAACATAGTATCTTGGCTGTTGTTTCTTTACATTAATCTAATTTCCATCCTCACCTAATTCTATAACAATCCTAATTGAAACCCACAAGGGGTAGTTAAAATTCAGGCTCAACTGAAAAAGGATTTAAATGAGTTCTTAATGGAACCCAGAGACCTGCCAAATTTAAAAGCTGCCTAATTCCTAGCCAGGTTATAAAAGACTTTCAACAGTAGAAAGGTGCAGCCCAGAATCTCGGCAGATCTTACTGTGCTCCGTGGTGGCCAGACCAAGTTTTGGGTTTTTTGTTGCTGATTTTGTTCTTTTTCTCTTCAAAAAAGCAAAGACAAACACAACGTTAAAACTTTCCTCATGTTAATTTCCTAAAAAGCACTTTCTCTCAGCCAGGTTATACACATTGTATGTTTTATGCTATGTCTCTATTTTGCATAACAGCAATTTAAGGTGCAAAATCAACAACAAAAATGATGAAAATCTGGGGTTTGGAAAATTCTTAGCAAAGTGCTCATGCAGAATTAACTTCCATAATTAACTTCCATATGTACTCTTTGCATATGAAGTCACTGGGCTTTAGAAGGATAAGATTCTAACTTAACTCTCAAAAAAAAAAAAAAAAAAATAAGAAAAAAAGTTTCTGCTAAAGACGAAATTATTACCTCAGTTCTATGCTTCAATTAAAATTGCATTAATGGAGGGCAATTTGACCTAGGGAAAATTTAACACTGGCCAGGCTAAAACCAAAAATCAATATACAAAAGTGGGGGAAGGGCAGCTTTTTCCAATCACTCACATCCAAACTTTCACAGCTTTAAAAGTACTTCACCATTTTTTCCAGTTTTGGCACAGTACTTTTCTTTCTCTAGGAAAAAAATTTTAATGGTGAGATACAAGAATCCTCTTCTGTGACAAATAATTGTGTCTTTCCTGGATTTCTTCTATCAATTTCTCACTGGAAATTTTTAGATAGAAAGTTTGAGGAAATTCCTGCCCAGAAAGGAATATAACTATGGAAACTTTAAAACTCACAGTTTCACAGTAAACCATACAAATAATCACAACATACAAACAAGAGAGAACTTTCTCCAGTCAAGACATTGCATCGTGTAAAGCACAATGATGAATGATCACTGTAAAGTAGAGATTACATTTGGGGCCTCTTTTCTGTTGCTGCCACCCCAGATAGCTAGCATACTGCTCTGTTAGAGCATATGAGACTCAGTCATTGTCAGTTCAGTAAACCAGCCATGAAGCATGTCCCATGTCCATCACCTAGAAGTAACCAGAGCAGGAAACAGAACTGAGAGGTGCTGTCTCATTTGATTCTCTTTTCCAGCCTTCTGCATGTGACTGTCACTGGGTGATATGGTTTGGCTGTGTCCCCACCCAAATCTCATCTCAAATTTTAATCCCCATAATCCCCATGTGTCAAGGGATGGACACGGTGGGAGGTGACTGGATCATGGGGGCGGTTCCCCAACACTATTCTCGTGATAGTGAGTGAGTTCTCACGAAATCTGATGGTTTTATAAATGGCAGTTTCCCCTGGGCTTTTCTTTCTTTCCTGCTGCCTTGTGAAGAAGGTGCCTTGTTTCCCCTTTGCCTTCTGCCATGATTGTAAGTTTCCTGAGGCCTCCCCAGTCCTGCAGAACTGTGAGTCAATTAAACCTCTTTCCTTTATAAATTACTCAGTCTTGGGTAGTATCTTTATAGCACTGTGAAAACGGACTAATATACTCAGGGGTGTGCCAAAATGGTTTCTTCTGGCAGACTTTCATATTTTCTTAGCCTGACAACAATGATCTCATTATTACTGACCCATCATCATGAGAATAAAGCCCACTTTAAACTGTTGTTTCCCACAGAGGTGATGGATTTGTGCAGATCCATCCATATTCTCCTGGGCTCATTTGTGAGTAGCTGGTAGAGAAAAGGCATAAGCTATGGCCAGAAGAGGGCAAAACAGGTGACCTGTGTGGAGATCAAACCTATAGTCTTTTTAGCATGTTCTACACCTAACCCCTCTGAGAGGCCTCAGGGAGCTGAATAGAAGATAACAGTAATAAGACTCGGTCATCAAGAAAGACAAGGAGCTGGGGAGATGAACACAAATGAATAGGTACTTGATGTGCACAATAACCAACTATGTCTTTGGGAGATAACATGGATATTAAACAGATGATTAAATCTTGTAAAGTATATAATAGTTCTGTGAATGTTATGATCTTTGTTTTCGAAATTAAGTCAAGAAATAATTATATAGCAATTTTAAGTAAAACACACACAAACTCTCAAAGTGTCTTTGCCTCAACTAACAGCAGTTAGAAAACTTTTCTAATTACTTAATTAATAAGGAACTCGAAATTAACTTTTAAAACTAAACTGCTAGAGCTATTTTTATGCCTTCATGTTTATATTTCAAGCAAACAAGTCTTTGGACATAAATTTCCTTTGGGAATTGCCTCGGTTGTCTGCTTTGTTGTGTCGGCATGGTGTTGTTGAAAGGGAACTTTGTGATTCTCCACTTCAAACTTTCTGTTTTATAGAATGAGAGGACTTGGATGGCTATGCACTCTGGTGAAGGAGGACCAAAAGCTTGAACACAGCATCTGATTCCAAGCTGGTGCTCACTGCACTACAGCAAGCTGACTGCACCGATTTATAGTAAATTAACAAAAGAGAGGGAAAAGGAGACAAATCTGTCCTTTGACTTGACTACCATGAGAATGTCATTTTATTCTCTTACGGTTTCTGTAACTCAGATCACAGATAGATCCATCCATGCCTGTTCAGCTTGAAGTCAAGAATATGTGGCAGTCTACTTGAGAAATAGAAGCAGCATCAAAATAGATACTGGAAGTGTTTACTTTACAAATCACGTCTTAAGTTAAAAATTGAATAATAGCTGGGGATCCACAGTCCTTCAACCCAGTCATCCCTTCAATGTTTCTGAGAGCAATGCATGTTCAGAAAGGAAGACCAGGAAAATGCACCTTTATTACCCAGAGGCCTTTGCGCCAAAGCCCATGATAGTTCCACTTATGTCAAGGCCAGAGAAAGATTAAGTGGTCTCTTACCCCTCT
The DNA here is from genome assembly GCF_029281585.2 of Gorilla gorilla gorilla. Classification (NCBI taxonomy): domain Eukaryota; kingdom Metazoa; phylum Chordata; class Mammalia; order Primates; family Hominidae; genus Gorilla; species Gorilla gorilla. The sequence continues at coordinate 174,928,503 of NC_073227.2, read as the reverse complement.
ATTTATTGCCCCAGCCTACACTGAAGTCTCCTCTTCATCTTATCACTCTGATGGCAACCAAAGCTTAGTCCAAGGAAATATGCCAAGGGAAATGAAGGGAAAGCAAGAATTTGCCTGTGGGGTCTAGGACTTGTCTAACTTCCTTCCTTGAGGCCTCTTTAGGAAGGAAAAGTCTAAAACAAAACCAACACAAATTCAGACCCTGAACTCATTCTCCAATTACACCAAAGCTCCACAGCCTCGTACTGTGGGCCAATCAATATCCTTGACCCTAATTCATTCTCATCAGAACTGCTCCCCTTGACTTGCCCTGGGGAAGAAAAAGCTAATACAAAACCTTGTGCTCCCACTGAAGTCAAATCCCCCATTGAACTCTGTAGAGTGTAAACACATTCCAACTGAGACCAGATTTAAATAGAAGCCTACAGGCTAGACAGCCAGCATCACCTCCTCCTGATTGTGAGTAATAGAAATTATCCCTGATTGCCTTCAGATAGCCATTTGCTTTTGGCAGGCATAGGAGATGAAGAGCACCTACCCTGTCTGCAAATATATAATAAAATCCTTTACCTGATCTGAGAACCCTGAATTTTTGTCCTAATTTTCTTAGCCCCCAGAACATCCATTTGGAAGCAGGAAAAGAAATTTAGTTCAAACCATTGGGGAAAAGAAATATAGTTTAAACAACTGAGGGAAAAAAAAAAGACAACAACAACTACAACAAAAATAAAGCCCTCTTATTCCTTCTCTTGGATTGCAGTTTACTTTCAATCTTCCTTTGTTAGCCTTAGTGCATTTTGGCCTCTCTCTCCCACAGGAGTTCAAGCTACCGTGATACCATGATAGACTAAACAAGGAGCAAGAGCTATTAGGGTCAACACATGTCACTTGGTCCAGAGGGCATTTGGCCAGGTTCCATCCTCCCCTTTCACATAAACCTACTCTTACTTCCTGAAACTTTTTTCCATTCATGCTTAGATCCATTTGGGGGAAATTTTCTAAGTAAAAACTGAATTAAAAACTGAGTAGAAACTGACAGGGAGGAAAGCCAACATATAAATAGTCTCACTTTGCCAATTTCCTGTAAGAAAAGTGATTTTTTGGCTGGATGCATGTCTCACGCCTGTAATCCCAACACTTCAGGAGGCCAAGGTGGGCAGATCACCTGAGGTCAGAAGTTTGAGACCAGCCTGGCCAACATGGTGAAACCCCATCTCTACTAAAAACACAATAATCAGCCACGTGTGGTGGTGGGTGCCTGTAATCCCAGCTACTCAGGAGGCTGAGGCAGGAAAATCGCTTGAACCTGGGAGGCAGAGGTTGTGGTGAGCCAAGATCGTGCCACTGCACTCCAGCCTGGGCAACAGAGCAAGACTCCGTCTCAGAAAAAAAAAAAAAGAAGAAGAAGAAAGAAAAGTGATTTCTCACTTTAAAAGCTCCAACATTGTAGAGTAAAAGCCCATATGGTGTAGGTTCTGGGTTTGTATGGGTCATGTTGGGTCTGTGACTCTCCAACGGTTGCTGCCAGCTGAGGGAAAGGGCAACTTCATTGAAATATGTTATAGGTTGACCAGATTTTGCCTCTTGCAGCCCCAGAAGAGCAAGAAAACTTCATTTAGGTTTCACATTAATGATAGATAGCCACTGAGTCAAGTGTGGGACCAATCATATAATGCAATCTGCATATTATTTGGAAGAATTGAATCCAGCCTATTCACATAAAGAATTGTCTATTTCCCTGTCTGATTCATTGGCTGCCATTACTCCCATGTCTCATAAGAGTTATAGTTTAACAAACTTTTTCGATCCGTGAGATACAAGTACATTAAAACCACCAAGATGGCCATCCTTCCTAAGAGCTGAAATGACCCTTTTTACCCATTGGTAGACTCTTACCCATTTTCAACTTAGGGGAAAATTTCTTACTGGCTGCCCTTTTCTAAGAGGCAGAGCTGAGAACAGGACCCCAATTTCCTGGCTCTTGTGTTCCTCTTGGCTTTAGAATTACATACACCCTTTTGGTGTGCCTCTTTGGCTCCAGCTATGTTATTAAATTATTATTACCTAACAATACTCCCATTAATCACCGTGACAGATGGAAACCAGCCCTGGTCGTGTTCTCTGAACTCAATGTCAAACAGTCCCAATGCTAATGGAGATGACGCCAGCCATGAATTAGCTCTAAAAGCTTCTGTTTATCCCTCCACCCCCTTTCTTATTACTTTTCATTGCAATGCCTTTTTCTTGTCACAAGACTCCATACTTCCATATGGAATGACTCCTTGTGGAATTCTGAGAAATGGTTTTCTGTTGACAGACACCATATAATGATGATAAACGATGGACAAGTCAGCAGTCTAAAAACTGTTATTCCCCTAGCAGCACACTTCCAAATACATGGAGTATTTCTACAGGCTTAAGCAGCAGAAAGCTGCAAGCCTGGAAAAAATTCTCCATTCAGCCTCCTTTCACAGACTAAGGAACAGAAGTGATACTAAACAGAAAATGTAAATCACCTGTAAGGTAATACGCCCCAAATGATGCCTTAAAGTGTTGAAGGTACATAAACAGTTTCTTTACAAAAGAGCTTTGTCCGGACTTAACTATGAATGGGGATGTTAGTTCTCCTTGCTTCCTCTGAATAAATTACAGCTTGTAGTAAGAGTGCTACATAATAGTGAATGTCTTCCTCTGAAAAGATGCATATACTTTTTAAACTTTTAGTCGAAAGCCATTTGACATCCTACCTCTTAAGAAACTGCTAAATATGTAATTCTTCACAACTAACAGGTTATTAGCAGAAAAAAATATATATGATAAATATGCATTTCAGCAGCCCAGAAAAGCATAGGACAATTAACTAAACTTCCTCTACTGCTCACATTGAAGGATGCTAAAAGCATTTCAAAAGATGCCATTTCACAGTCTTGTTGGATGAAGATTTTCTACCTCACGGATCCCACTGAGAGAGAAAAAGAGAAAGTATCATGAAAGAGGAAGAGGACACTCCAAAAGTTGCTGCTGCTCTTGCTGTTGATATCACTATTGATATCTTGCTACTGATTGATTCAGTTACTAAGTACCATAGGCCAAACACAGCTTTAAGGTCCAATACGGTAGCCACTAGCCACATGTGATGATTTAAAAAGTAAATTAATTAAAATTAAATAAAACTTCAACTTCAGTTTTTAGTACAGTAGCCATATTTCAAGTGTTCAACAGGCACATATGACTAGAGGCTGCCATACTGCATAGTGCAAATGATAGAACATCTTCATCAGTTCACTTGGACAGCACGGGCAGAGAGTAATCATTTATTTATCCACTCAGTAAACAGTTGTTGAATGCAGTGGTCACCAAAACAAAGTTCACGCCCTCAAGGAATTCACATTCTGCAAGAGGTAGACAGACAAGAAACAATAAGACAGATAAATGGACAAGATCATTTTACCTAGCATTAATTGAATACAACCAGGTGATAGGGTAGACAATTGACTGGACTGGAGGTGAGGTGGAGATGGGGGCTAGTTTTAATTTTTTAGTTTAGTTTTAATTAGGTAGCCACTGAAGCCCTCATTTAGGAGGTAACAATAAGCAGAATGTCAAATGACAAGAAAGAGGCAGCCATGGAAATCCAGGTACAGGGCATTCCATTCAGAAGCAAGAGAAAGTGCTCAGGCCCTAATGTAGGAACCATCTGGAGCATCCAAGGGACAGGAAGAAAGCAAGCTGGCTGGCATGTAGACAGATGCATGGTAGGAGGTGACATCAGACCTATCAGCATGAGCCAGGTCCAGTAGGGCCTCGCCAGTCATGAGGGAGGGTTCAGATTTTATCCTTCAAGGAACCAAATTATCACTCCCTTCAACCTCTCAGTTTAGAAAATATGCTTTGAAAAATAACTCATTCGTTATTTCTCACCAAAAGAGATTGCCCACTGAACTATAGACTTAAAAATTATAAAAATGGTAGAACTTATTAAAAAAAAAATTACCCTCAAAGGCATGGCCCAGATTTGCAGGCAACTGCTGCTAGGAATAATCAAACCTTATACTTATTCAGCACTTGCTCTGTAAGTCATGCAGAATTTTATGAACATCTCATGACTTCCTCTAACATCTTTTAGGAAGTATTAGTATAGTTCATAGAGAATGAGTAACTACAAAAAAATAAAAAATAAACGACAGCGAATGGCTTAGAAGCAAACTCCACACCAATAGCTCAGTGCTTGAGATTGCACAACTTGCAAGACTACCCAGATAAATAGCAGAATCACCCTTCCCATTTACAAGAGAAAATACGATCATTTACTTCAGTTAGTAACAGCATAAGAACAGACTCATATATTTCAGTGATGGAAGGAAACCTGTCAAATCCCTCTTTTACAGTTGAGGAAATTGAAGAGAAAAGGTAAGCTACTTTTCATTGGCACATGGCAAAGGGTTTTCTACTATTATGTAGATGAATTAATCATTTTCAAAAAGAGGTAAAATTGGTTTTATTCATGAACTAAGAAAGTATATGTGCACTTTAGAGATGAAATTGATTGTTCAAAACTCCATGAAAGAGCACACTCTCTGTCTCACCTTTTGTTCTGAGTCTGTGAGCTGGAATAGTACTGTCATACTTCCACAGACATGAGGCTGCCAGACAAAGTGCTCTGAGAGTGCAGGTAAGTGTGAAAGGATAGACACCAAAGGGACCCCTGGATTTCACATGAAATCTCAAGGAACAGTTGGAGGGTGTACACAGGCAAAGGCGATCCTCATGAAAATCTTCCTAAGATATACAGACGAGTCCTGTCTACCACTAATCTTGCCTTCTGCAAAAAATCGGGGTAAAACAAAACAAAACAAAACAAGCAAAAGTGAGTTTCTACCTTATTTCTCTTTTCTCCTTCTCTCCTGACTGTGTCTCGCACAATCAAACCTCAATGCTTCCTTCATTTTCCTTTTTCAACAGAGGGGCTAATTACTGTTCAACTTTTAGCACACTTCTTATACTGGCTATTTCTTTTTTCAAGCATTTTATACAAAACTCTCAAGTTTGAAATTACAGAAACCTAAAGTAAATAAGAAATACTTGTTCTGCTTTTAAGAAACCTTGTTCTAATTAGGTGGTTCATTTTTAGGTCCAGATGCTAAGTTGAAAGTTTTTTTTTTTTCCTGAAAGAATAAGATGCAACAAAGTTATGATTTTTGGAACATTTTCTCTGTCTGACTCCCTGTAATGTTTGTTACCTGGCTACTGCTTGTGGAGAATGAGCTGAAAGAGATCATGAAGGGTACATTGTTAATGACTAAAGTGACAAGACCTAAAAGACAGGGACCCTGACCCTTCCACAGGCTAAGTGGCTAGGCCGGGCCATGAGGTAAGACGATCATGTCTTCAGGCTTCTGGTCTCCCTCACTAAAACAAAGATGACACTGACCATTGGCTAATGACTAGAGTGATGTTTGTGCATAAAACATAAATTAAGATCTTTAGAAATGTTATGAAATGGATAAACACATCAAATGAATTAGCTCTTCCCACTTCTTTGCAAAATATAATTAATCTCTTCTAGAGAAGAGTTTAGGAACCCTAAACATGATCTAAGTGAGAAATCATAGATTATGGGTGAAAAAATATAAAGTGTTGATTGCTCAATATTTCTAGGCAAGGATGCTGTGCTGCAGAGAGCCAGATGGATTCCAGTTAGGACTGACTCTGGCAACTGAGGATTACTGCCTGTTGGTAAAGAGCAGACCAAAAGAGAAGCAGCACCTCAGTGCAAACCATACACATGTGTATGATGTCAGACCCAGAACTGGAGTGGCCAGAGACATCAGACCCCCAAAATCTAAGTAGATTATATACACAGATTCTGGACAAAAACAGAATAGCCCACATAAACAATCAAACCTCTAACATACTGAGAGCAACGCCATTGGGACTCTTGAAATGGTGAGAGAAATACAAGCTGTCTTGCTATACATAAATTTTATCCACAACAATTCATTATTTAAAAAAAAAGATGGCCACAGAATGCACCTTGCAGTAAGTCCAGTAGAAATCGCCCCTTTTTTGCAAAAGAGTACCCAGTGCTAATAATCCCAAATTAAAATGTATGAGCATAATGAACAGTCATCATCATCATAATACATCTTCCATCACAAAACATTTCACCAAAATCATTCTTGTCACAAGCTCTAAAATCCTGATGTCTGGACAAAGACATAAAACATAGTCTAGTCCCAAGTTTAATATTTTCTGTGGAGGATGTGGTTTTATTTGCTGTTAATCCCAACTCTTGCTGGAACACACTTTTCTAATTCATCCAGATAGTTGTCAACGTGTTGCCCAAGTTGCCCTTTCCTTCCTCAGCTGCTGTTCCTTGTGGTATTTTGCAATAACTCATAAATGACTTGTCTTGTTACTATCTCTGCTCAAAAAAGCAAACTGCATTTTTCCGTCTGTTTTGGAAAAAATAAAAGTTTTTCAAAATAACAGAGCCAACAGATCAAAGAGGCCTGATCATGTATACAAGCCCAAGAAAGCCACTCCTCACTGAGTCAGAGTTATGAATGAACAGCTTTGGCAAGTTCCCTTTGCAATGGATGTGACAGAACATAATGAGACATGTCCATTTCCTCAAGTCTTGTGTGTGTGTGTGTGTGTGTGTGTGTGTACATGGAGAGATAATATTCAGCCAAATGCATAACCCTCACACCTTATAAGATAATAACACTTGAGATTTCTAACTTCTACTTGGAAGATGTGTGGAAAGATATTCTAGAGACAGGGAAATTCAGGCAACAAACATGTCCTTCCAGCTTTTATAATCCCTCCACCAGTCAGTACCTTTTCATGTATGCCTGAGAGGCTCTAGCATGGTATAGAAATGAAGAGAGAGAGAGAGAATACAGATCTGGCTGATGCTGGGACAGGTCAATAGTAGACTCTCCCTCAAAAACTGAGAGGAGTTTCCATGAATTCCAGTATGAGAATGACCTCTGGAGTCAAAAGTGTTTCAAACCTTCTACAGCTGAACTCCACTCCCTTCCTCATGCAGACCTCTTCAAAACCCCTGCCTGTGCCCAGCTGACCTTGTGACAGTCTGCATCTGACAGTCGCAGGTTCCAAGTACTGTGCTTGGTCCCACTGGTGGATTCTCTTCCTACCTTACTTTCATATTCAGCCTCCTCCCTTGGTAAAGTGCTTCATTCTTGCCCCTGTATATTTTTTATTAAATATTTATTGAGTACCTAACATGGTCAATTACTATTATGTTAGATGCTACTGTCAGAGCCATAAAAATAAAACTCTTTAAGAAGCTGACCATCTATTAGGGGAGGAAAACAAGTTAATAATTACCTGAATGAAAGACAGAAAAAAAGTGCAAGTGAAGTGGGTAAAAGTGATTTATTCCAACTGGGTTAATTTGAGCATTTCTTGGGTAGTGATTGGCTGAACTTTGACAGAAAAAGAGGATTTCCATTGGAAAAAGACATGAAGAATGAAGGACATTCCAGACTGAGGAAGGAGCATCAGCTCTTAGCAAAATAAAGTACCAAGAAATGGCCACAAGTCCAGGAAGGGTGGAAAATAGTGAAATGAATGGATAAATATAGACCAGGAGATTTAGGGACAGAAGATGGAGAGCCTCAGATGTAGGCTCAAGAGATGTGGAGTCAGAAGGATGAACACAAGGGTGCCGGTTCCTATATGTAAGAATATTTTGGTGAATGATGTGAAGTTCTGTAATGGGCATGTTGAATTTGAGCACAGGGCTTCTATTTTTTTAAAAGTTCCGGGAGGTAGCTGGAATTTTGGAAGTCACCTTCATGGAGATAGCTCTGTCTGAAGGGAATTGGATGAAATCAGAGAAGCACACTTGACCTGTTCACTGTTGGGTCACAAGTGACCAGCATAATTCCTGATGCAGATTAAGTACTCATTAAATATTTGTGTAATCAATAAATGTATACAAAAGAAGTAAGTAAGCAGAGGTTGAATATTGAGGAAGGCTTCAATTTATCAAGGAAAGGTTAATGAAAATAGAGGGGAGAAATTAGTAAAAGAAATGCAGGAAGACTACAATATCTCAAAAACCAATGAAAGAGCAAATCTTAAGAACAAGCAAATGTATTCAATCATTTATTCAACAATATTTTTTGAAAAAACAGGGTCTCACTGTCACTGAGGCTGTGGTGCAGTGACACAAACTCAGCTCACTGCAACCTCCACCTCCCAGGTTCAAGCGATTCTCGTGCCCCAGCCTCCTGAGTAGCTGGAATCACAGGCACAGCCACCACATCTGGCTAATTTCTGTATTTTTAGTAGAGATGGGCTGGTCTCAAACTCCTGACCTCAAGTGATCTGCCTGCCTCAGTCTCCTGAAGTGCTGGGATTACAGGCGTGAGCCACCATGCCCAGCCTTATTCAACAAGTATTAACTCCTCCTCTGCATGCCAGGTATTATTTTGTGTGCTGGGAACACAGCACAAAACAAGACAAAAAAAGAACCCTGCTCTTAGAGAGCTCACTTTCTAGACAATAGTTCGCAATGCTCAATGCTCATTGCTTCTGGAGATGTTAAATGGGATAAGAATAACAAATAGCTACTAGATTTGGCACTTAAAGGACCTTCAATAGTCAATCTTCAGTAACCTTGAATGAGTAGTTTAGTGGAGCAGTGGCAATAAAAGTCACATTTATCATGTCTGTTTTTGTCTTTGTTTTTGTCTTTTTCCATTAGCTTTTGAGGGCAGGCACCAACTCTATTCATTGTTGGACTCACACAATATCTGGCAAACAATGGTTGGATGCATATATGAATTAGTAATAAGTGATTAGAAAACATGTGTTTGGTAGTGAAGAATAAGCCCAGAATGAACTTTTAACTCTGTTAAATGAACTAGAAAGATAGGCCATTACCTTTTAAGTTATATTGGTCAGAGTTTGGTTCAAAAAAACCAGAATTCATTTATTTTAGTCAAGGTTTTAGCAGAAAAGCAATGCCAGTGTGAGTGGTATGGAATAAGAGAATTATTAAAGTGACTGACCTTATGCAATTGTAGAAACTGCTAAAGAATTCAATGGAAGACTGTTATTGCCCCGTGGGTCTGGTGCAGGCCACCTGAAGTTGTAAATCTGTGGACTGGAAAGCAAAGAAAAGGTAAGTGTGAAGTAGGTGAACCCAGAAAGACAAACTGTAACCTGTATCTGTCTCTCAACATCCCCAATCTCAATGGGGATGTGCAGAAAGTGCTGGTACACTTCACCACGAAACTGTAAACACATCTGACCTAAGATTCAGAAAAACTGAAGGAAGAGGTCTGACAGGAGCTAGGAGAATGTGGGCCCAGTGGCTGCCTCGTGTGGAGGAGCAGCAGGTGCCTTGTACCCTCCACCAGGCTTCAGAGTGTAATATCTGCTACTGCACTTCCACCTTCCAAACCTTGCAAATTTATTTTGTAGCCAGCCCCAGCTTTATCCTACCAAAACCCATACAGGAAATAAATTCTGGGAAACATAGTTCCAGCTTAGTCGACACATAACAAAGGCATTGCAGTCTGCCCCTTTTCTACATCCCTCTTTTAACTATACTTACCACCCAAATAAAAATAATAACAATGTCATGCTTCTACCTAACATCATAAAACTCTCCTCCAACCTGAAACACTGACCCTGTTTGTATCAAAAATATTCAAAGCCCCTTTATCTGTCTTTTGGTGATGCTCATTCCTTTTCTACTTGAGTCATACTTCCCCCTTTGATATTCCATAACTTAGCTAGTAAGATATAAGGTTAGGCCAGGCACAGTGGCTCACTCTTATAATCCCAGCACCTTAGGAGGCTGAGGCAGAAGGACCACTTGAGCCTAGGGGTTCAAGACCAGCCTGGGCAACACAGGGAGATGTGCCTATGGTCCCAGCAACTTAGGAGGCTGAGGTGGGAGGATCGCTTGAGCCCAGGAGGTCAAGCCATGATTGTGACCCTGCACTTCAACCTGGGCAACAAAGTGAGACCCTGTCTCCAAAAAAGAGAGAGGTATGAGGTTAGGTGGTAGAGAAATGGAGGAGGGCAAGAAAAGAATTTGTTTATGTGTGTGTTCATATCAAAATAAGAAAGAAACACTCATAATAGTATGATGCTTTTATTTCAACTAGTCATATGGTCTTAGCTGATATTTATACTTTTCTTCTTCCATTATCCATTCCATATTCCTTTTGCCTCAGCAGATGTCTTAGCTCAGACATATTTCTCCTTGCTGCATTGTTTAGCAGCAACCCTCAACAAGCCAGAATCAATCACTCCAGTCATTATAGCAATGCTCCCTCCTCCCCCAACCACTGCTTATTCATTTGATGGTATGAGGGGCCCAAGTGAACAGAGGGCAAATTCAACTCCCAGTTTAAGGGAACCATGGGTGTAACCCCTGGAGGAAATCTTCCTCCTTTGGGAACTAAGTCTTCTATGTTTGTGGAATACAAAGTCACTGAGATGGGAAGCAAAATTTTCACTACTAAAACTCTAGGGTTAATAGTAAGTGGAGCTACTCTTATTTCCACTCCTTGATTTCCTGGATTATAAATCCTGGTTATGGAGAGATTAGTTGCTGCTTTATAGCAGCCACATAAGATGTTCCCACCCAACTGGCATTGTAACTGAATCTTCAAAAGGCCACTCTACCATTCTATCTGGCCAACTGCTTCAGGGTATTGGGGATTTTCTAAGGCCAGTGAATTGCATGAGCAGGAACTCATTGCTACACTTCATTGGCAATAAAGTGAGTCCAATGGTCAGAAGTAATATTGCATCAAATACTATGATGATGAATAAGGTATTCTGAAAGTCCACAGAGAGTGATTTGGGCAGAAGCAGGAAAGATAAATCTGTATCCAGAATGTATTGGTCCATTCTCATGCTGCTATGAAGAAATACCCAAGACTGGGTAATTTATAAAGAAAAGAGGTTTAATTGGCTCACAGTTCTGCATTGCTAGGGAGGTCTCAAGAAACTTACAATCATGGCAGATGGCAAAGGAGAAGCAGGAAACTTCTTCACAGGGTGGCAGGACAGAGTGAGCACAAGCAGGAGAAAAGCCAGATGTTTATAAAACCATCAGATGTCATGAGAACTCACTCACTATCATGAGAAGAGCACAGGGGAAACTGACCCATGACTCAATTACCTCCACCTGGTCTTGCCCTTGATATGTGGAGATTATGGGAATTACAATTCAAGATGAGATTTGGGTGGAGACACAAACCTAACCATATCATTCTGCCCATGGCCCCTCCTAAATCTCATGTCTCCTTCACATTTCAAAATCAATCATGCCTTCCCAATAGTTCCCCCAAAGTCTTTATTCATTCCAGTATTAACCCAAAAGTCTAAGTCCAAAGTCTGATCTGAAACAAGGCAAGTCCCTTCTGCCTATGAACCTGTAAAATCAAAAGCAAATTAGTTACTTCCCAGATACAATGGGGGTCACAGGAATTGGGTAAATACACCCATTCCAAATGGGAGAAATTGGCCAAGATGAAGGGGCTACAGGCCCCATCCAAGTCTGGAATCCAATAGGGTAGTCATTAAACCTTAAAGTTGCAAAATGATCTCTTTTGACTTCATGTCTCATATCCAGGGCACACGGATGCAAGAAGTGGGCTCTCATGGCCTTGGGCAGCTCCTTCTCTCTGGCTTTGCAGGGTACAGCCCACCTATTCTCTGCTTTCACAGCTGGTGTTAGGTGTCTGAGGCTTTTCCAGGCACTTGGTGCAAGCTGTCAGTGGATCTACCATTCTTGGGTCTCGAATATGATGGCCCTCTTTTCACAGCTCCACTAGGCAGTGCCCCAGCTGGGAGTCTATGTGGGAGCTCCTACCTCACATTTCCCTTCTGCACTGTCCTAGCAGAAGTTCTCCATGAGGGCTCCACCTCTGCATCGGACTTCTGCCTGGACATCCAGGCATTTCCATACATCTTCTGAAACCTAGGCAGAGGTTTCCAAACCTCAGTTATTGACTTCTGTGTACCTACAGGCCCAACACCATGTGTAATGTGCCAAGGCTTGGGGTTTGCACCCTCTGAAGCAATGGTCTGAGTTGTACCTTGGCCCCTTGTAGCCACAGCTGGGATGCAGGGCACCAAGTCCTGAGACTACACAAAGCTGCAAGGCCCTGGGCCTGGCCCATGAAACCATTTTTCCCTCCTAGGCCTCCAGGCCTTTGATGGGAGGGGCTGCCATAAAGACCTATGACATGCCATGGAGATATTTTCCCCATTGTCTTGGTGATTAACATTTGGCTCCTGGTTAACTTATGCAAATTTCTGCTGCCAGTTTGAATTTCTCCTCTGAAAATGGGTTTGTCTTTTCTATTGCATCATTAGGCTTCAAATTTTTTGAACTTTTATATTCTGCTTCCCTTTTAAACATAAGTTTCAATTCCAAACCATATCTTTGTGAAAACATAAAACTGAATGCTTTTAAGAGCACCCAACTCAACTCTTGAACATTTTGTTGCTTAGAAATTCCTTCTGACAGAAACCCTAAATCATCTCTCTCCAGTTCAAAGTTCCACAGATCTAGGGCAGAGGCAAAATGAGCCAGTCCCTCTGCTGAAACACAGCAAGAGTCACCTTTATTCCAGTTCCCAATGAGCTCCTCATCTCCCCCTGAGACCACCTCAGCCTGGACTTTATTGTCCCTATCACTATCAGCATTTTGGTCAAAACCATCAACGAGTCTCTAGGAAGTTTCAAACTTTCCCAAATCTTCATGTCTTCTTCTGAGCCCTCCAAACTGTTCCAACTTCTGCCTGTTACCCACTTCCAAAGTTGCTTCCACATTTTCAGGTATCTTTACAACAGCACCCCACCACCTTAGTACCAATTTACTGTATTAGTCCATTTTCATACTGCTATGAAGAACTTCCTGAGGCTGAGTAATTTATAAAGGAAAGAGGTTTCATAGACTAACACTTCAGCATGGCTGTGGAGGCCTTTGGAACCTTACAATCCTGGTTGAAGGCAAAGGGAAATCAAAACACCTTCTTCACAAGGTGGCGGGAAAGAGAAGTACAACCAGGGAAGTTACAGATGCTTTTACAACCATCAAATCTCGTGAGAACTCACTCTCATGAGAACAGCATGGGGGAAACCACCCCTGTGATTCAATTACCTCCACCTGATCCCACCCTTGACACACGGGGATTATGGGGATTACAATTCAAGATGAGATATGGGTGGTGACACAAAGCCTAACCATATCACAGAGTAAGTGTATATTCAAGTGAGAATGAGTGCTGTTCCTTCCACAGTTGAAGTAGTCCAGTGTAATCAAACTGCCAATAGTGGCCAGCTGGGCCCTGGATAATTCTCCCATATTGAAGGCTAGGTGTTGTTCTCTGCCATTGGCAGGCTGGAAAATCTGCTATTCTATAGTTGCATTCCCTTTAGTGCATGGAAATCTGTGTTGCTGAGAACATACCTAACCCCTATCCTTGCTGCTCTGGCCACTTTATCCATAAGCACACTGAGCAAGGACAAAGGTGGCTGGGGAGAACCAAAGGGAAGTTCACCGAACTTGTCTACCCAATTACTGAGTTCATCCTGACTAAGGCTGCTCTTTGGTGAGCATTCATACAGGACACAAATATATTTATGTTCTGCCTACTTGGAAAGATCCATCCACATATCTCTTCCCCAGATTGCTTTGTCACCGGGTTACCAATTGTGTTCCTTCCAAGTCTTTGAGAGTCTAGTCAAACCATTAATCCTCATCCATTAATCAGGATATCTCTTCTTCCAGGCCAAATGAGCAGGTGTGTACAACCCACTGGGAGGCCTTCCCTTCACTGTTGTTCCTTCAAAGCCACCCAGAAGTGGGGCTGTAGAACTGTCAATATCTACATTCAGGTAATGCCAACATATCATATAAAATCTTCTGAAAACTAGGCCCAAATTTTCTAGCCAACTTAAGTAGAAAGGGAATTTTATACGAAGTTATAAAATGGCTTGCCAAGTAAATGGGAAACTTGAAAAGACAGACTTAAGGCTAAGCTTCCAGGAATGACAGAACCAGGCCACCAAGGAAGCCAATACCTCTGCCATGACCAAAATGCTGTAAAATCAGGAAGACTCCAGGTGAAATTGGAAACCATCACTTTAGATAGTGGACACAGAATCATGCCACCTTTGTCACAATCCACTCCAGCAAAATGAAACTTCTATCCTCTGCCTCCCAATAGCCATGAAGCCAGGAATAAGGCACTGGAGCCTCTACTACAGTTACTACAGAAAAATCAAATACTTTCATGGCCATTCCTTGCCATGAAAGAAACAGAAATATGAGTCTGGTCTCATGAGGTTTCATTTTATTTCCATTTTCCAAACCTCATACAGGTACCTCTAATTGACTGAACCTAAATTACATCCAGAACTCTGGAAAATGGAAAATGTAGGGATGCTGAGTTTATGATAATGAGGTGACTCGGGGGGGGCCCCTAGATAGCCTTGGAATGGGGCTGATCACCAGAATGACCAAGTAATTAGAGGGTTGGAACTTTCAGCCCCACCTCCCAATCTCCAGGAAGGCGAAGGGTGGGCATGTGCTTAAACTCCATACAAACTCTTGAATAACATGATTAGATGAGCTTCTGGTCTGCCAAAGAAGCCCATGGAATTGCTGCGAGGTAGCACATCCTGGAGACAGCCTGGAAGCTCTACTGCCCTATCCATACTTTGCCCTCTGCATCCTTTATAATTAACCAGTAAATGTAAGTGGAGTGTTTCTCTGAGTTCTCGTGAGCCATTCTAGCAAACTATTGAAGCAAGGAAGGGGTCGTGGGAATCCCCAATATATAGCCAGTCAATCAGAAGTCCTGGATTTGCAATTGGCATCTGAAGTGGGAAAAGTCCTGTGGCACTGAGCCCTTAAGCTGTGAGGTCTGCACTAATTCCAGACAGATAATGTCAGAATTGAATTGAACTGTGGGACACCCAGCTGGTGTTGGTGAGGGAAAAACTTGCACATCTGGTGTCAGAAGTGTTCTGTGAGAGAATATGGAGAAACACTCTACAGTATGCAGTTTTCTCAGAGGATGTAAGTCACTCCTTAACTTAGAAACTTCCTAAGCAACATGACCCTCCTGCTTTCTCTTCCTCCTTAGATGTGAAGTGGGGGTTATGAGTTGAGGTCCAGGGCCAGAAGAGAGAAGCAATTTCAATCCTATGGCACCATATGAAGAAAGCTTTCTTGTAGGGTTTCTTGGAGAATTCTGTGTTCTGCCTAACAGAATTTTGTGTAATCAAGAAACAATTCTTTGTGTGTTAAGCCTCTGAGGTTAGTAAATACAAAATGTTATAATTTTGTCTATCTTGACGCAGATATGGATATGCAGTTGTAAAATGCTGATGTTTAAAAAAAAACTTAAAATAGGTGACATTCGTGGTCAGGCAGCAGGCAGTAGAAAACTGATATGAGAAGCTTTAAAGATAATCACTGTTGTCACCTTTGGTAACTGTTGCCTGCAGTAATCAGGGAAGTAGACCATGTACTTAATGCACTTGGTGGCCTAAGGGGGAATGGGTTAGAAAACAGAAACTTAGCAATGTGTGTTAGCTGTTATTGATTGTGATTGACAAGAAATTACAAGAAATAAATGTATTCAAGAAGGAACTGCCTGGTTTGCAAATAAGTATTTCAGAAATGCAGGTGGTGTTGCAAAGATAGAAAAGTCTACAGTTTTTTCAATCCCAGATTTTCTTCTCCCAGAAATAGAGAAGGATTTTGAGAGTCAAGGGCCCACAGTGATACAAAGTAAAGACCAGCCTGAGAGTATGGTACTTTGTAGAACCCTTCAGAAAAAAAAAAAAAAAAAAAAAAAAAGGAAAAGAAAAGAAACTCAGAGCAAAAATTAGTGCCTCAAGGATGTGGCCTTCTCATCCATTTCCCAGCTGGTGACCACCATTACACAAACAGAGAGAGAGATGGGGTATTTGTGAAAAGCAAAAAAGTCAAGTACATTTGAAAGTCACGGCTCAAAAAAAACTTAGATAGGGTTACTCTCCTATACAACTGACTAGAAGTAAATAGATGCTAATTAAGTAAGTGATAGGTGCTGAATGAGAGTGAGAATGTATTTTTTAATGTTATAAATAGGAAGCACAATAATTAACCTAACCTTTTCATGGATTCTATGTCCAGAGCAGCAGTTCTCTATTTCACCCAAGTTGAATGCTTAAGTGATTACAATTTCTCCTTTTATGCAGAGAATGAATAAATCATCAGTGTGCAGTTATCCACCCTCCCCTCCCCTATGACAAGGACTGAGCTACTATGTCTCCTGCACCTCTGATTAGCGTGTGAAATAGAAATGTAAATACTATACTTCAGATACATTATGAGTAAAACAGGCCTCATCAACTGGCCAAAGACCTCAGACACAATGTATAACATTGCTTCTGCTGGGCGCAGTGGCTCACGCCTGTAATCCCAACACTTTGGGAGGCCGAGGTGGATGGATCACTTGAGATCAGGAATTTGAGACCAGCCTGGCCAAAATGGTGACACCCTGTCTCTACTAAAAATACAAAAATAAGCCAGGTGTGGTGGTGGGTGCCTGTAATCCCAGCTACTCGGGAGGCTGAGGCAGGAGAATCACTTGAACCCAGGAGGCAGAGGTTGCAGTGAGCCAAGATCATGCCATTGCACTCCAGCCTGGGCAACAGGAGCAAAACTCCATCTCAAAAAAAAAAAAAAAAAAGCAAAAACAAACAAACAAAAAAAACATTACTTCCAAGTGAAAATGTACACTGAGAACCAAATATCGACCTGCAACAAATTTTGCAAATTAAGTCTTTTGGAATCTGTGCCTATTCTAGCTTTCCAGCTAGAAAAGAGGGCAGAGAGAAGAGGTGAGAGACAGGTGCAACCTGATGGTTCAGACAGAAGAAAGGAGTCCCTTCCTACTGATAGGAGCCACAGGAAGCTAGACAGGAGTCAGGACAAACACGACATATGCAGAAACTGGTGGTTAAACTGATGCATTTATGAAGTAACTTGGTTTTGAAAATGTGGCAAAATACATAGGAAGGCAAGCGAGTCTCCATCTCATCCAAATCTGGGAACCATAGACACATTGCCTTTTGTGCGAGAGTTAGAGCAAGACCCTTTCTCAGGGGCAAATTAAAAAGTTTGATGGTCTCATAGAGAGGATGTTACTTGGAATCTTTACTGTTCAACTCACTGAGTCTCTCTTAGTCCTGCTGACACTTTAAATCAATGCTTCTAATAGAAATACAGTGCAAATCTCAAAGGTAACTTTAATTTCCTAGTTGCCATATTTTAAAAAGTCAAAAGAAACAGACAAAATTAATTTTAATAATATGTCTTATTTAACTCAATATATCCAAAATATTATTTCAAGACATAAGTAACATAAATATTAATATTTTATATTCTATTTTTCATATCTCTTCGCTCTCACTGGCTGTGATGCTCTAGAGTTTAGAGAAAAGCCCTAAAAGAATTGAGAGCTTTTGAGAAGCAGAAATTGGAATATATATCTTAAATGTGTCTCAAAAAACATGTTTTCAACATTTGAAAAGGGCTTCTCGTAGTTTTATTCAAATGTTGACTGACATGAGTCAATGTATACATCCAAATCAAAGTGATTAAACAAAATATAACCAAAATAGTGCATATCATATGACTCCATATACAAAACACAACACAGGTAAAACTAATCTATGCTATTAGGAAGAGGACAGTGGCTACCCTCGGGGAGGGGTATGACTTAAAGGAACACAAAAGGGCTTCTAGGGTATTGGTGATATTCTATGGCTTTATCCAAATGCTGGTTAGATGAGTGAGTTCAGTATTAAACATTTATCAAGCTGTTCACTTGTGATATGTGATAACTTAGTGCATATATGTATGTGTGTGACTGTATATGCACATATGTATGTATAGACATATACACACATATATATATTTATAACACACAAGTATACCTTGGAGATATTGCAGGTTAAGTTCCAGACCACTGCAAAAAAAGTGAATATTGCAAATATTTTGGGTCACACAAACATTTTGGTTTCCCAGTGCATATAAAAGTTATGTTTATACTGTATACTGTAGCCTACTAAGTGTGCAATAGCATTATGCCTGAAAAAACAAAGTACATACCTTAATTTTAAAATACTTTATTGCTAAAACATAAAAGCCAATTATCATCTGAGTCTTCAGTGAATCATAATCATTTTGCCAGTTTCACTTCCATATTAAAGGCTGATGGCCGATCAGGGTAGTAGTTGTTGAAGGTTGGAGTGGCTGTGGCAATTTCTTAAAATAAGGTAACAATAAAGTTTGCTTCATCAATTGACTCTCACAAAAGATTTCTCCACAGCATGTGGTGCTGTTTGATAGTATTTTACCTACAGTAGAACTTCTTTCAAAATTAGAGTCAATCTTCTCAAACCCTGCTGCTGCTTTATCAACTAAGTTTATGTAATATTCTAAATCCTTTATCAACTAAGTTTATGTAATATTCTAAATCCTTTATTGTCATTTCAACAACGTTCACAGCATCTTCACCAGAAATAGATTCCATCTCAAGAAACCACATTTTTTGCTCATCTATTCAAGTTTTATCATGAGATTGCAGCAATTTAGCCATATCTTTAGGCTCCACTACTAATTCTAGCTCTCTTGCTATCTCACCACATCTGCAGTGACTATCTCCACTGAAGTCTTGAACCCCTCCTCAAAGTCATCCATGAGGGTTGGAATCAACTTCTCCCAAGCTCCTGCTAATGTTGATATTTTGACCTCCTCCCGTGAATCATGAATGTTCTCAATGGCATCTCAAATGGTGAATCCTTTCCAGAGGTTTTCTATTTATTTTGCCCAGATCCATTGAGGAGTCACTATCTGTGGCAGCTATAGCCTGACAAAATGTATTTCCTAGATGATAAGATTTTAAAGTTGGAATTACTCCTTGATCTGTGGGCTGCAGAATGGATGCTGTGTTAGCAAGCACTAAAACAACACGAATTTCCTTTACATCACTATCAGTGTCCTTGGGTGACCTTGTGCATTGTCAATGAACAGGATTACTTTGAAAGGAATCTTTTCTTTTTTTCTGAGCAGCAGGTTGTGGGCTTAAAATCTTCAGTAAACCATACTGTAAATAGATGTGCTTAATCCAGGCTTTGTTGTTCAATTCATAGAGCACAGGCAGAGTAGATACAGCACAATTCTGAAGGGCCATAGGATTTTTTAGAATGGTGAATGGGTACCGCATGCAACTTAAAATCATCAGCAGCATTAGCCCCCAGCCGGAGAGTCAGCCTGTTCTTTGAGCCTTTGAAGCCAGGCTTTTACTCCTCTCTAGCTGTGAAAGTCCTATCTTCTTAAAATAGAAGACTGTTTTATCTACATTGAAAATCTGTTGATTAATGCAGCCACCTTTATCAATTATCTTAGGTAGATCTTGCAGATAACTTGCTGCAACTTCTCCATCAGCACTTGCTGCTTCACCTTGCACTTTTATAGTATGTTATAGAGATGGCTTCTTTCCTTAAACCCCAGGAACCAATCTCTGCTAGCTTCCAACTTTTCCTGTGCAGCTTTTCTCACCTTCCTCAGCCTTCATAGAGTTGAAGAGTTAGGACCTTGCTCTGGATTAGGCTTTGGCTTACGGGAATGTTGTGGCTGGTTTGATCTTCTATCCAGACCACTCAAACTTTCTCCATATCAGCAATGAAACTGTTTTGCTTTCTTATCATTCATGTGTTCACTGAAGTAGCACTTCTAATTTCCTTCAAAAACTTTTAATTGCATCCACCACTTAGCTAATTGTTTAGTACAAGAGATCTAGCTATTGGCCTATCTCGGCTTTTGACATGCCTTCCTCACTAGGCTTTATCCTTTCTAGCTTTTGATTTAAAGTAAGAGATGTGTGACTTTTCCTTTTGCTTGAACACACAGATGCCACTGTAGGGTTATTAATTGGCCTAATTTCAATTTTTCTGTGTCTCAGGGAATAAGGAGGCCTGTAGAGAGGGAAAGAGATGAGGGAACAGCCAGTTGGTGGGGCGTTCAGAACACACACAACATTTATTAAGTCCACCATCTTATATGGGTACAGCACATGTTACCCCAAAACAATTACAACAGTAACACCAAACATCTGTGATCACAGATCACCATAAAAAAATAATGAAAAAGTTCAAAATATTGTGTGAATTACCAAAATGTGACACAGACACACAAAGTGAGCACATGCTATTGGGAAAATGACACCTACAGACTTGTTCAATGCAAGGTTACCACAAACCTTCAATTTGTAACAAAACACGATATCTGTGAATTGCAATAAACAAGTTTATATATAACTGCAATAAGTAGTTAAAATATAAAATGATAAGGACTTGGACTCCTTTAATAAAATGTGATTATTTAAGATTTTTTAAATGGATACTAATAGCATGCCTTTTCTGGTATCATCTTCATAAACGACGACTAACTCAGATATTGTGGCACAAGATATTTCTGATGCATAAATTCTCTGGTTTTCGTTAGTGACTAAATCAAACATTAAACTTTTCTTTCACCTTCCTTAATTTGAACATCAACCATGTGATTTCAAAAAATTATATTTAAACATATATTTTGAAGTAGGATGTAGTAACTTAAAATTGTGTTTAAACATGTGAATGAAACATCTTTGCTTCAGGATGCATGTATTCCTTAGATACTAGCCTATTCCAGCTCTTCCTTATCTACACACGAAATATGCAGCACACTCCTTCAAAAATCTGTTTTTTATGAGAAACTTGGAACCTAGCACTTAACTAGAAACCACATTCAAAGAAAACATGCCATCTTATCAATAAGAATCATTATTACCTAACCTTTTTATAAATGGTGCTTAAAAGTCATCCTAAATGTATAAAAGAAGGAGGCAAAAGGAAACCAAGAGAATAATGGATGATCAGAAAACATGGGATCAAGACTCAATGTTATCATCCTTGAACAACTTCATTTTCAATACCTCCCTCTTCCCCTCCCTGCCATTCCCCTCTCGGCAATGAGTCTGACACCATATAAAGCAAGAACCAACAGAAACCAACTTTAGAACCTGTCTTGCAGGGTGAAATAATAGGGTACCTTGTGGCTTGATTCTGCAGTTCTTATACAAAGCAATATAACTCATCAATTCAAGAGAAGTCTTATTTCAAATCACATTCATTCGATAGAGAAGTTGTCTTCTACTACCGACTTCAGGATGGAGCCCTCCCCATCCTCTCAGGATATCACGTACATGCCTCTAGAACACCTCTGCTGTGTTTTAATAGTTAGTTTATTATCAATCTTTTCCTACATAAACTATGAACTCCCAGAGAGAAAGGTATTTAACATAACACCTGGCACATAGTAAGTACTTCTTAAATTTAATTTAAAATAATTTTACTAAAATGAGAGAAAACCTCTACTCTAAGAAATAAATGCCAAGAGACCTAACTCTAAGGCTAAAGACATATTCACAAAGTATGGAGTCACCAGGAAGGTATATTTATAATGGCTAGAGTCAAAATTTTGGCATAAAAGAGTGGGAAGAGGATAGCCATGGACCTTTAAAATGAATACAAAGCTTTACTTTTTCAATTGCTCAAGAAGATGCATCTGGAGAGTCCTATGGAGTGAGACAATCACACTCTGGGGAGTGTGGTTTAGACTTGACCTGTACATTATAATATGCCCAGTACTTGGAATGGTTCTAGGCCCATGGTAGGCACATGAGAAATAGTTTTTTAAATGAATGCACAAACAAATTAATTGTCCCAAAGCATTTCTACAGTATTCTCTGCTCTAAAATTGTCACCAGAAGGTTTCATGTTCCAGCCTATCATAATCACCTGGAGTGCCTGTGATCCTGGCTAACATGGTGAAACCCCGTCTCTACTAAAAAATACAAAAAAATTAGCCAGGCATGGTGGCAGGCGCCTGTAGTCCTAGCTAATCAGGAGGCTGAGGCAGGAGAATGGCGTGAACCCGGGAGGCAGAGGTTGCAGTGAGCCAAGATCTCACCACTGCACTCCAGCCTGGGCGACAGAGCGAGACTCCGTCTCAAAAAAAAAAAAAAAAAAAAAAAAAAATTAGGAATCACCTATCATGGAAACTCACCTAGAAAGTTTATTTTAAATGTTTAAGGTCTGGGGTTGGGGCCAAGGGATCTGCATTTTTAACAAGCACCCCAGATGATTATGTTTCTGCTTCAAGCAGTCCATGAAACTATAGCCAGAAAAAGACAGCAGTTTATATGCTTCCTGGGTCCCATTCTGGAATTTATCCATTCCAGAATTTGCCTTTAAATTCCAGAATGGAGGTCAGTCTAACATCACATAAGATGGACATCACTGTTCTTTAGGGTGCAGTCAAAAAAGTAGAAACAACATTAGTTGCTGTTTTAACAGAGAGACTTCAATACAGGGAATGGTTTAAACAAATATTAGAGGACTGAAAAGCAAAAGAGAACTCTGTGGCAGCATAGAAATAGTTACTGTAGATGGCAGCAACCATCCTTGGGCAGGGAGAGCAAAGAGAAGCAACTGGAATTATTAGAACCTGGAGACCTGGAATAGTGATCCTGCAGAGTGAGGACCCAGACCTCCAAGGAAATGTGCTGCCGGGCAGGCTCCTTCCTCCAATGTGCAGCACATTTCCTTGGAGATCTGGGTCCTGCCTCTGCAGGGTCACTATGCCAAGGGAACCTAGAGAACACATCACCAGACCACTCCAGATGAAACAACGGCATCCAAGAGAACAGACAAACTGGGCCATGTGTAATAAAGAACCTCTTCTGCTTGAACCAGCAGATCTGTTCACATAACCAGTGGTCCAAAGACATGTATCAGTTAGCATTTATCAACAAAAAGACTGGATGAATTTCAGTAAATGTAAACATAGTATGGTTCAGATGTGTTATTTGTAAATAGTAAAGCCTGTAGATTTTCTAGAACAGTGGTTTTCAAAGGGTGGTCCCTGAACCAATAGCATCAGCATAACTGGGAACTTACTAGAAATTTAAAGTCTTGGGCTCACTCCAAACCTACTAAATCAGAAACTCCAGGGACAGGGCCAAGCAACCTGTGTTTTAACAAGCCAAGCCTGCCAGGTGATTCTCATGCACAGTAAACTTTGAGATCCACTGTCGTGATACATATCAAATTTTGGAACTGCAGCATCTTTACTAGATCCTTGATGCAAGGTTTATCAGGTTTTATGTATCATCAATCATTATCCTGCCACAAACAAATGATTAATAATCAAAGCTAAGCAGAGCACAAATTATAAAAGTTTTCTGCTTCCTTTGGAGCATACAGATGTCTTCTCCCTCAGTATTTGTAGTTATTTTCAGACTTGCCCTGTAGTATAAGGGACCCAATTTAAAAAAAAAAATACTACTTTTCCATTTTATTTTTAGTAATAAGCTGGGTAATTATGTCCTCCTTTCTGGTTCCTGGAGCAATCCAACTTTTCATAGAACTTTAAGATGAACAAAGAAAATTCAGTTAAAAAGCATGGACATAAGGGAATCAACTTAGTAAAATTAATGTTCTGGAGAAGTCATAGCAAATAACTAGACTTAGGAGGATTAAACACATCATTGTGCTTCTTTTCTCTAACTGTCCATGTTATTTTCCATATTAACATTTTCCTCCATAGTTGTACAGAGAGGATAGAGTTGATATGTGAAAATGCCAGGATAAACCTAATCCCTAAAAGAGGCTTTCTAAATAAGAGTTAGAAACTCACTGGTGCCCAGGGGCCAAATTAGGCCAGCAGATATATTTTATTTGACACATATGCCATTTTGTTTAATTCTTTGTTTGTCATAAATATTTGCCAAAATTTCAAAACCAGGAGATTTCACATAGAAATCCAGAATTCTGGCTTTTCTTGATCCAGCAAATGGGCCCTGGCAAATACAACTGGAGTAAAACAGCAGCCACCCAGCAGAAGGGCAACGGCCTCCCCACCTGCCTCACTTCACGAATACTAGAGCTTGTGATTTCTGCCTTATATCCTATCCAAAGGGCTTCCAGACTGGGAAGAGGGTGTCTGTACTAGTCTGTTCTCATGCTACTAATAAAGACATACCCGAGACTGGGTAATTTGTAAAGAAAAAGAGGTTTAATGGACTCACAGTTCCACATGGCTAGGGAGGTCTCACAATCATGGCAGAAGGCGAAAGACATGTCTTACATGGTAGCAGGCAAGAGACATCACATGTGGGGGAACTCCCCTTTATAAAGCCATCAGATTTCATGAAACTTATTCACTATCACAAAAACATCATGGGAAAAACTCACCCCCATGATTCAATTACCTCCCACAAGGTCCCTCCCATGACACGTGGGGATTATTACAATTCAAGGTGATATTTGGGTGAGGACAAACAGACAAATCACATCATTCCAACCCAGCCCCTCCTAAATCTCATGTCCTCAGATTTCAAAACCAATCATGCATGATCATGATTTTACTTGAATTTATTTGTGTCAAATAAAATATATCTGTGGGACTAATTTGGCTCCTGAGCAACTGTTTGTAACCTCTGATCTAGAAAGCCTTTTTTAAGGATTAGGTTTATCCTGGCATTTTCATGTATCAAACCCCCAGAGTCTTAACTCATTTCAGCAAGAACCCAAAAGTCCACAGACCAAAGTCTCATCTGAAACAAGGCAAGTCTCTTCCACCTATGAGCCTGTAAAATCAAAAGCAAGTTAGTTGCTTCCTAGATACAATGGAGGTACAGGTATTGGGTAAATACACCCATTCCAAATGGGAGAAATTGGCCAAAATGAAGGGTCTACAGGCCCCATGCAAGTCTGAAATCCAGCAGGGCAGTCAAAGCTTAAAGCTCCAAAATGATCTCCTTTGACACCATGTCTCACATCCAGGTCACACCAATACAAGAGGTGAGTTCCCATGGTCTTGGGCAGCTCCATCTCTGTGGCTTTGCAGAGTACAACCCCCTACTGGCTCCTTTCATGGGCTGGCATTGAGCATCTGTGGATTTTACAAGGATCATGGTGCAAGCTGTCAATAGATCTACCATTCTGGGGTCTGGAGGATGGTGGCTCCCTTCTCACAGTTCCACTAGGCAGTGCCCCTGTGGGGAGTCTGTGTGGGGGATTCAACCCCACACTTACCTTACACACTGCCCTAGCAGAGGCTCTCCATGAGGGCCCCATCCCTGCAGCAAGTTTCTGCCTGAACATCCAGGCATTTCCATACATCCTCTGAAAACTAGGCAGAGGTTCCCAAATCTCAATTCTTGACTTCTGTGCACTCAAAGACTCAACATCACATAAAAGCTGCCAAGGCTTGGGGCTTGCACCATCTGGAGCCACAGCCCAAGCTGCACCTTGGCCCCTTCTAGCCACAGCTGGAGTGGCTGGGACTCAAGGCACCAAGTACCTAGGCTGCACACAAGACGGGGGCCCTGGGCCTGGCCCATGGAACCATTTTTTCCTCCTAGGCCTCCAGGCCTGTGATGGGAGGGGCTGCCACGAAGACATGCCCTGAAGACATTTTCCCCATTATCTTGGCGATTAACATTCGGCTCTTCATTACCAATGCAAATTTCTGCAGCCTGCTTGAATTTCTCTTCAGAAAATGGGTTTTTCTTTTCTATAACATTATCAGGCTGCAAATTTTCTGAACTTTTATGCTTTGTTTCCTTTATAAAACTGAATTATTTTAAGACCACCCAAGTCACTTCTTGAACACTTTGCTGTTAAGACATTTCTTCTACCAGATACCCTAAATCATCTCTCTCAAGTTTAAAGTTCCACAAATCTCTAGGGCAAGGGAAAATGCTGCCAGTTTCTTTGCTAAAGCATAACAAGAGTCACGTTTGTTCCAGTTACCAACAAGTTCCTTATCTCCACCTGAGATCACCTCAGCCTGAATTTCATTGTCAGCATCTTGGTCAAAGCCATTCAACAAATCTCTAGGAAGTTCCAAACTTTCCCACATCTTCCTGTCTTCTTCTGAGCACTCTAAACTGTTCCAACCTCTCCCTCATTCCCAGTTCCAAAGTCACTTCCACATTTTCAGGTATCTTTACAGCAGCACTCCACTCCTGGTACCAATTTACTGTATCAGTCTGTTCTCACACTGCTAATAAAGATATACCCAAGACTGGGCAATTTATAAAGAAAAAGAGATTTAATGGACTCACAGTTTTACGTGGCTGGGGAGGCTTCACAATCATGGTGGAAGGCAAAAGGCACGTCTTACATGGCAGCAGGCAAGAGAGAGTGTGTGTCAGGGAACTCCCCTTTATAAAACCATCAGATCTCATGAGACTTATTCACTATGTGAACAGCATGGGAAAAGCCTACCCCCATGATTCAACTACCCCCCCTACTGGGTCCCTCCCATGACATAGGGGGATTATTACATTTCAAGGTGAGATTTTGGTGGCGACACAGAGCCAAAACATATCAATGCCTCCTGTCCCATTATACCAAACAGGCACCAAAAAGAAAATCTTATTGTACAGACCAGGCAGATCTAAACTTTCTCCGCCAGGGCAACTCCCATTGTGTAAAGCCTTCTCATTCACCTGAACCCTTGGCTCTCACCACTTGCCTGGCTCTCTCCCATACTTCCTGGCCTTTCCTCCTTTACTCTGCTTTTGGAACACTGCACAAATTTTTGAAGCCCTAAAAAATAAAAAATAAAAATAAATACATCCTTGACCCCAAGACTCTCTAGAGGCCACCATCCTTCTTGCCCTCACCCTTTCCCTTTCATCTCCACTTTCTCAGTCCCTGGCCACTCTCCAGTCTGCTACAATCCAGCTTCCTATTGAAAAACCCCACCATTCTATTGAAACTGCTCTGGCTGATGTTACTAATGGTTTCCTAATTCCCAAATCCAGTGGACTTGTTTGAGTCCGTCTCCCCCTACACTTTATTGTCCTTTCTTCAGCCTCCTCATCCTTCATGTGTCAGTTCAGGCCTCATTCTCTCCACTGAGGCTGCCCAGGCCCTCAGCTGGGTTGAGTGGCCCTCTGGGCCAGGTCTCCCACGACATCCTGTTCTTGTCTCTACCATCCTCTCCACACATGGTATCACAACAATTGCTTACGATTCTGTCTTCTCCATTGAAAGTTAAAGCCTGTGCCTCATTCACCTTTGTATTACAGTGCCCACTACAGCAACTGGCACACAATAAGTATGTGATAAATATTGATTAATACATGAATGAATGAACCAACAATTAAGCCACCTCTAAGTTTGTTAAGAGTGAGAAGGTCTAAAATTCTTCCAAAAGTCTTTTGTCCCAGAGCAGTAGCTTTTTATCCAGGAGGATGCCTTACATAAAGCAAATTAAATCAGATTGGAGAGAAATGTATGTACTTTTCTCCTTTTCTTGCCGGACATTTAAAAGGGGTTGGATTAATAATGTCCTTCAGTATTTACTGTGATATTTAAAAGACGCCCTCCCAAAATATTTTAAAGCTCCAATTATACAATAATGAAAGTACTCAGAAAGACTTTGCACTTGAAAGGGAGAGGAAAACCACACTAACAATGTAGTTCAGAGACTTGGAGCAATGGAAAAAACCTAAAAGAATAATTAGGGGAGATAGGAAAAAATGGCAGATAAGAGGCAGGACTAACTTGCAGTTCCCACTCAGACAGACAGAGCAACGTGTGGAGACCCACTTCATGAACTTTTGCTCCAAGAACTACCACAGGAACATACCAGGAAAGCAAGATAATCCATAGACCCTTTGAAGGAGATGGATTGTTGCTGCAGGCTCCGTGGGACAGCCACGAAAATGTAAGCCTGCTTGCTTTCTCAGCTAGGAGGCTTGTAGCCTGGGGCAAGTTCTCAGCCCTGATCACTGGCTGCCTGGAAATAAACTTGGTGCTGTTGGTGGGGCATGGTGGGAGTGAGACTGGCCTTTTAGGCTGTGGGATATGGATTTCTCCCGCTTCCATAGTGACCTGTGTGACACAGCAGAGACAGCCATGATCCCCCTGAGAACATAACTCCATTGGTCTGAGAACCAAACCCCTATCCCCCACAGCAGCCACAGAAAGCCCTGCCCAGGGAGAGTCTGAGCTCAGACACACATAACCCTGCCCCTACCTGATGGGCTTTCTCTACCCACCCTTGTAGCCCAAGACAAAGGACATAATCTCTCGGGAGCTCTATGGTCCCACCCACTGCGTGATCCTCCCTATATAACCAGAACTGCTGCATTCTTGAAAGTACCACCTCCTGGCTGGAGGCCAACCAACTCAAAACCAGCACATTTAACAAAAATACAACCAAGGACCCTCACAAAGTCCACTTCACTCCCCTGCTACCTCTACCAGAGTAGGTGCTGGTATCTACAGCTGAGAGACCTGAAGACAGATCACATCACAGGAATCTTTGTAGGTGGTCCCCAGTACTAGCCCAGAGTCTGGTAGCTCTGCTGGGTGGCTAGATCCAAAAGAGAAATAACTATCACTGCAGTTTGGTTCTCAGGAACCCCCATCCCTAGGGGAAAGAGGAGAGCACCACATCAAGGGAGCACCCTGTGGGGCAAAAGAATCTGAACAGCAGCCCTTGAATCCCAGATCTTCCCTTTGACATAGTCCAAATGAAAAGGAACCAGAAAAACAATTCTGTTAATATGACAAAACAATATTCTTTAACACCCCCCAGAAGATCACACTAGCTCACACGCAATGGATCCAAACCAAGATGAAATCTCTGAAATATCATAGAAAGAATTCAGAAGGTCGATTATTAAGCCAATCAAGGAGGCATCAGAGAATGGCGAAATCCAACTTAAAGAAATTTTTTAAAAAAGGATACAGGATATGAATGGGAAAACCTCCAGTGAAATAGATAGCATAAATAAAAAGCAATCACAACTTCTGGAAATCAAGGACACTTAGAGAAATGCAAAATGCACTAGAAAGTCTCATCAATAGAATCAACAAGCAGAAGAAAGAACTTCAGAGCTTGAAGACAAGGTTTTCAAATTAACCCAATCCAATGGAGACAAAGAAAAAAATTTTTTTAATGAACAAAGCCTCCAAGAAGTTTGGGATTATGTTAAATGACCAAACCTAAGAATAATTGGCGTTCCCAAGGAAAAAGAGAAATCTAAAAGTTTGGAAAACATATTTGAGACGATAATTGAGGGAAACTTCCCTGGCCTTGCTAGAGATCTAGACATTCAAATACAAAAAGTTCCAAAAATACCTGGGAAATTCATTGCAAAAAGATCATCACCTAGGCACATAGTCATCAGGTTATGTAAAGTCAAGACAAAGGAATCTTAAGAGATGTGAGGCAAAAGCACCAAGTAACCTATAAAGGAAAACCTATCAGATAGCAGCCAATTTCTCAGCAGCGATCCTACAAGCTAGAAGGGATTGGGGTCCTATCTTTAGCCTCCTTAAACAAAACGATTATCAGCCAAGAATTTTGTATCCAGTGAAACTAAGCTTCATAAATGAAGGAAAGATACGATCTTTTTCAGATAAACAAATGCTGAGAGAATTCGCCATTACCAAGCCAGCACTACAAGAACTGCTAAAAGGAACTCTAAATGAAATAGCATGATGAATAGAATAGTCCCTCACATATCAATATTAACATTGAATGTATATAATGGCCTAAATGCTCCAGTTAAAAGATACAGAATGGCAGAATGAATAAGAACTCACCAATCAAATATCTGCTGACTTCAAGAGACTCACCTGACACATGAGGACTCACATAAACTTAAGGTAAAGGGGTGGAAAAAGATATTCCAACACCAAAAGCAATCAATCAGGGGTAGCTACTCTTATATCAGACAAAACAAACTTTAAAGCAACAGCAGTTAAAAAAGACAATGAAGGACATTATATAATGATAAAATGACTAGTCCAACAGAAAAATACCACAATCCTAAATATATACACACCTAACACTGAAGTTCCCAAATGTATAAAACAATTACTACTAGACCTAAGAAATGAGATAGACAGCAACACAACAATAGCAGGGGACTTCAATACTCCACTGACAGCACTAGAAAGGTCAGCAAGACAGAAAATCAACGAAGAAACAATGGACTTAAACTATACCCTAGAACAAATGGACTTAACAGATATTTACAGAACATTCTATGCAACAACTGCAGAACATACATTCTATTCATGAGCACAGGGAACATTCTCCAAGATAGACCATATGATAGGCCACAAAGCAAGTCTCAAAAAATTTAAGAAAATCAAAATTATACCAAGTACTCTTTCAGACCACAGTGGAATAAAATTGAAAATCAACTCCAAAAGGAACCCTCAAAACCATGCAAATGCGTGGAAATTACAAACCTGCTCCTGAACAATCACTGGGTCAACAATGAAATCAAGACGGAAATTAAAAAGTTCTTTGAACTGAACGATAATAGTGGCACAACCTATCAAAACCTCTGGGATCCAGCAAAGTGGTGCTAAGAGGAAATATCATAGGATCAAATGCCTTCATCAAAAAGTGTGAAAGAGGACAAACAGACAATCTTAGGACATACCTCAAGGAACTAGAGAAACAAGAACAAACCAAATCCAAACCCAGCAGAATAAAAGAAATAAGGAAGATCAGGGCAGCACTGAATGAAATGAAATGAAACTGAAACAAACAAACAAAAATACAAAAGATAAATGAAACAAAAACTGTTTCTTTGAAAAGATAAATAAAACTGATAGACCATTAGCAAAATTAATCAAGAAAACAAAAGAGAAGATCCAAATAAGCTCAATTAGAAATGGAGCGGGAGATATTACAACCAATACCACAGAAATACAACAGATCATTCAAGGCTACTACCAACACCTTTATGTGCATAAACTAGAAAACCTAGAGGAGATGGGGAAATTCCTGAAAATATACAACCCTCCTAGATTAAACCAGGAAGAAACAGAAACTCTGAACAGACCAATAACAAGCAGCAAGGTTGAAATGAAAATTTAAAAGTTACCAAGCAAAAAGGTCCAGGACCAGATGGATTCATACCTGAATTCTATCAGACATTCAAAGAAGAATTGGGACCAATCCTATGGACACTATTCCAAAAGACAGAAAAAGAGGGAATCTTCCCTAAATCATTCTGTGAAGCCAGTATCACCCTAATACCAAATCCTCCCTAAATCATTCTATGAAGCCAGTATCACCCTAATACCAAAACCAGGAAAGGACATAACAAAAAAAGAAAACTACAGACCAATATCCCTGATAAACATAGATGTAAAAATTCTCAACAAAATACTAGCTAACCAAATCCAACAGCATATCAAAAAGATAATCCACCGTGATCAAGTGGCTTTCATCCCAGGGATGCAGGGATGGTTTAATAATCCACAAGTCAATAAATGTGATATAAACAGAATTAAACATATAAACAGAATTAAAAATGAAAATCACATGGTCATCTCAATAGACACAGAAAAAGCATTTGGAAAAAACCCAGCATCCCTTTATGACTAAAACCCTCAGCATAATCAGCATAAAAGGGACAAACTTTAAGGTAATAAAAGCCATCTATGACAAACCCATAGTCAACATCATACTGAACGGGGAAAAGTTGAAAGCATTCTCCTGAGAACTGGAACAAGTCAGGGATGCCCACTTTCACCACTTCTTTTCAACATAGTACCGGAAGTCCTAGCCAGAGCGATAAGACAAGAGAAAGGAATAAAGGGCATCCAAATTGGTAATGAGGAAATTAAACTGTCTCTGCTGATGACATGATCATATACCTGGAAAACCCTAAAGACTCATTCAAAAAGTTCCTCAAACTGGTAAATAAATGCAGCAACATTTCAGGATAAGAAATTAACATGCACAAATCAAAGTCCTGCTATACACCAACAGCAACCAAGCTGAGAATCAAATCAAGAACCCAACCGCTGGCTGGGCACGGTGGCTCACGCCTGTAATCCCAGCACTTTGGAAGGCCAAGGCAGGGTGGATCACGAGGTCAGGAGATTGAGACCATCCTGGCTAACACGGTGAAACCACGTCTCTACTAAAAATAAAAAAAAAAAATTAGCCAGGCGTGGTGGCAGGCACCTGTAGTCCCAGCTACTTGGGAGGCTGAGGCAGGAGAATGGCATGAAGCCGGGAGGCGGAGCTTGCGGTGAGACGAGATCGCACCACTGCACTCCAGCCTGGGTGACAGAGCAAGTCTATGTCTCAAAAAAAAAAAAAAAGAACCCAACCACTTTTATAATAGCTGCAAAAATTAAAATAGAATACTTAGAAATATACTTAACCAAGGAGGTGAAAGGCCTCTACGAGCAAAACTACAAAACACTGCTGAAAGAAATCATAGGTGACAAAAACAAACGGAAACATCCCATGCTCATGGATTGGTAGAATCAATACTGTGAAAATGAACATACTGCTAAAAGCAACCTACAAATTCAATGCAATCCCCATCAAAATACCACCACCATTCTTCACAGAGCTAGAAAAAAAATCTGAAAATTCATAAGGAAACAAAAAAGAGCCCACATAGCCAAAGTAAGACTAAGCAAAAAGAACAAATCTGGAGGCATTACATTACCTGACTTCAAACTACACTATAAGGCCATAGTCACCAAAACAGCATGGTACTGGTATAAAAACAGGCATATAGATCAATGTAACAAAATAGAGAACCCAGAAATAAAGCCAAATACTTAGTCAACTGATCTTCGACAAAGCAAATAAAAACATAAAGTGGAGAAAGGACACCCTATTCAACAAATGGTGCTGGGATAATTGGCAAGCCACATGTAGAAAAATGAAACTGGATCTTTTAAATTGGCATAGTAGTGTGGCTGGCAAGATGGCCAAATAGGAACAGTTCCTGTTTGCAGCTTCCAGCGAGATCAATGCAGAAGGCCAGTGATTTCTGCATTTCCAACTGAGGTACCTGGCTCATCTCATTGGGACTGGTTAGACAGTCGGTGCGGCCCACAGAGGATAAGCCGAAGCAGGGTGAGGCATTGCCTAAGCCGGGAAGCACAAGGTGTCAGGGAACTCCATCCCCTAACCAAGGGAAGCCATGAGGGACTGTGCTGTAAGGAATGGTGCACTCTGGCCCCAGATACTATGATATTCCAACAGTCTTTACAACCCACAAACCAGGAGATTCTCTCAGGTGCCTATGCCACCAGTGCCCTGGGTATCAAGCACAAAACGGGGCAACTCTTTGAACAGACACCAAGCTAGCTGCAGGAGTTTCATTTCATACCCCAATGGCACCTGGAATGCTAGTGAGACAGAACCTTTCACGCCCCTGGAAAGGGAGCTGAAGCCAGGAAGCCAAGTGATCTATCTCAGCGGATCCCACCCCCACAGAGCCAGGCAAGCTAAAATCCACTGGCCTGAAATTCTCGCTGCCAGCACAGCAGTCTGAAGTCAACCTGAGATCCCTAAGCTTGGTGGGGGGAGGGCCATCCACCATTACTGAGGCTTCAGTAGGCAGTTTTCCCCCCACAGTGTGAACAAAACTACCAGGAAGTTCGAATAGGGTGGAGCCCACCACAGCTCAGCAAAGCCACTATAGCCAGACTGCCTGTCTAGATTCCTCCTCTCTGGGCAGGGCATCTCTGAAAAAAAGGCAGCAGCCCCAGTCAGGGGCTTATAGATAAAACTCCCATCTCCCTGGGACAGAGCACCTGGAGCAAGGGGAGGCTGTGGATGCAGTTTCAGGAGACTCAAACATTCCTGCCTGCCAGCTCTGAAGAGAGCAGTGGATCTCCCAGCACAGCACTTGAGTTCTGCTAAGGAACAGACTGCCTCCTCAAGTGGGTCCCTGATCCCTGTGTCTCCTGACTGGGAGATACCTCCCAGCAGGGATTGACAGACACCTCATACAGAAGAGCTCTGACTGGGATCTGGAGGATGCCCCTCCAGGACGAAGCTTCCAGAGGAAGGAACAGGGAGCAATCTCTGCTGTTTTGCAGCCTCCGTTGGTGATACCCAGGAAAACAGGGTCTCTGGAGTGGACCTCCAGCGAACTCCAACAGACCTGCAGCAGAGAGGCCTGACTGGTAGAAGGAAAACTAACAAACTGAAAGGAATAGCATCAACATCAACAAAAAGGACATCCACACAGAAACCGCATCCAAAGATCATCAGCATCAAAGACCAAAGGCAGATAAATCCATGAAGATGAGGAAAAACCAGCACAGAAAGTTTGAAAATTCCAAAAGCCAGAATGCCTCTTCTCCAAAGGATCACAACTCCTCGCCAGCAAAGGAACAAAACTGGACACAGAATTAGTTTGACAAATTGACAGAAGTAGGCTTCAGAAGGTGGGTAATAACAAACTCCTCTGAGCTAAAGGAGCATGTTCTAACCCAATAAAGGGAGCTAAGAAACTTGAAAAAAGGTTAGAGGAATTGCTAACTACAATGACCAGTTTAGAGAAGAACATAAATGACCTGATGGAGCTGAAAAACACAGCACGAGAACTTCATGAAGCATACACAAGTATCAATAGCCACATCAATCAAGTGGAAGAAATGATATCAGAGATTGAAGATCAACTTAATGAAATAAAGCCTGAAGACAAGATTAGAGAAAAAAGAATGAAAAGGAACGAACAAAGCTTCCAAGAAATATAAGATTATGTGAAAAAGACCAAACCTATGTTTGATTGGTGTACCTGAAAGTGATGGGGGGAATGGAACCAACTTGGAAAACCCTCTTCAGGATATTATCCAGGAGAACTTCCCCGACCTAGCAAGACAGACCAACATTCAAATTCATGAAATACAGAGAACACCACAAAGATACTCCTCGAGAAGAGCAACCCCAAGACACATAATCATCAGATTCACCAAGGTTGAAATGAAGGAAAAAATGTTAAGGGCAGCCAGAGACAAACATCAGGTTACCCACAAAGGGAAGCCAATCAGACTAACAGCAGATCTCTCAGCAGAAACCCTACAAGCCAGAAGAGAGTGGGGGCCAATATTCAACATTCTTAAAGAAAAGAATTTTCAACCCAGAATTTCATATCCAGACAAACTTAGCTTCATAAGTGAAGGAGAAATAAAATCCTTTACAGACAAGCAAATGCTGAGAGATTTTGTCATCACCAGGCCTGCCTTACAAGAGCTCCTGAAGGAAGCACTAAACATGGAAAGGAAAAACCAGTACCAGCCACTACAATAACATGCCAAATTGTAAAGACCATGAACACTATGAAGAAACTGCATCAACTAAAGGGAAAAATAACCAGCTAGCATCATAATGACAGGATCAAATTCACACATAATGATACTAATCTTAAATGTTAATGGGATAAATTCCCCAATTAAAAGACACAAACTGGGAAATTGCATAGAGTCAAGACCCATTGGTGTGCTGTATTCAGGAGACCCATCTCATGTGCAAAGACACACATAGGCTCAAAATAAAGGGATGGAGAAATATTTAGCAAGCAAATGGAAAGTAAAAAAAAAAAAAAATGCAGGGGTTGCAATCCGAGTCTCTGATAGACTAAAACCAACAAAGAGCAAAAGATACAAAGAAGGGCATTACATAATGGTAAAGGTATCAATGCAACAAGAAGAATGAACTATCCTAAATATATATGCACCCAATATAGGAGCACCCAGATTCATAAAGCAAGTTCTTAGAGACCTACAAAGAGACTTAGATTCCCACACAATAATAGTGGGAGACTTTAGCACCCCACTGTCAATATTAGAAAGATCAATGAGACAGAAAATTAACAAGGATATACAGGACTCGAACTCAGCTCTGGACCAAGCAGACCTAATAGAAATCTACAGAACTCTCCACCCCAAATCAACAGAATATACATTCTTCTCAGCACTACCTCGCACTTATTCTAAAATTGACCACATAATTGGAAGTAAAACACTCTTCAGCAAATGCAAAAGAATGGAAATGATAACAAACAGTCTCTCAGACCACAGTGCAATCAAATTAGAACTCAGGATTAAGAAACTCACTCAAAACTACACAACTCCATGGATACTGAAAAACCTGCTCCTGGATGACTACTGAGTAAATAACTAAATGAAGGCAGAAATAAATAAGTTATTTGAAACCAATGAGAACAAAGACACAACATACCAGAATCTCTGGGACACAGCTAAAGTGGTGTTTACAGGGAAATTTATAGCACTAAATGCCCACAGAATAAAGCAGGAAAGATCTAAAATTGACACCCTAACATCACAATTAAAAGAACTAGAGAAGCAAGAGCAAACAAATTCAAAAGCTAGCAGAAGACAAGAAATAACTAAGATCAGAGCAGAACTGAAGGAGATAGAGAAACGAAAAACCCATCAAAAAATCAATGAATGCAGGAGCTGGTTTCTTCAAAAGATCAACAAAATAGACTGCTAGCCAGACTAATAAACAAGAAAAGAGAGAAGAATAAAATAGATACAATAAAAAATGATAAAGAGGATATCACCACTGATCCCACAGAAATACAAACTGCCATCAGAGAATACTTATAACACCTCTAAGCAAATAAACCAGAAAACCTAGAAGAAATGGAAAAATTCCAGAAGAAATAGATAAATACACCCTCCCAAGACTAAACCAAGAAAAAGTTGAATCCCTGAATAAACCAATAACAAGTTCTGAAATCGAGGCAGTAATTAATAGCCTACCAACAACAACAACAAAAAAAACCAGGACCAGATGGATTCACAGCCAAATTCTACAAGAGGTAGAAAGAGGAGCTGGTACCATTCCTTCTGAAACTACTCCAAACAATAGAAAAAGAGGGACTCCTCCCTAATTCATTTTATGGGGTCAGCATCATCCTGATACCAAAACCTGGCAGAGACACAAGAAAAAAAGAAAATTTCAGGCCAATATACCTGATGAACATTGATGCAAAAATCCTCAATAAAATACTAGCAAATCGAATCCAGAAGCACATCAAAAAGCTTATCCACCATGACCAAGTCAGCTTCATCCTTGGGATGCAAGGCTCGTCCAACAGATGCAAATCAATAAATGTTATCCATCACATAAACAGAACCAACAACAAAATCCACATGATTATCTCAATAGATGCAGAAAAGGCCTTTGATAAAATTCAACAGCCCTTCATGCTAAAAACTCTCAATAAACTAGGTATTGATGGAAAGTATCTCAAAATAATAAAAGCTATTTATGACAAACCCACAGCCAATATCATACTGAATGGGCAAAAATGGGATGCATTCCCTTTGAAAACTGGCACAAGACAATGATGCCCTCTCTCACCACTCCTATTCAACATAGTATTGGAAGTTTTGGCCAGGGCAATCAGGCAAGATAAAGAAATAAAGGATATTCAAATAGGAAGAGAGGAAGTTAAATTGTCTCTGTTTGCAGATGACATGATTGTATATTTAGAAGACCCCATTGTCTCAGCCCAAAATCTCCTTAAGCTGATAAGCAACTTCAGCAAAGTCTCAGGATACAAAATCAATGTGCAAAAAGCATTCCTACACACCAACAACAGACAAACAGAACCAAATCATGTGTGAACTCCCATTCACAATTGCTACAAAGAGAATAAAATACCTAGGAATACAACTTACAAGGGATGTGAAGGATCTCTTCAAGGAAAACTACAAACTATTGCTCAAGGAAACCAGAGAGGAAACAAAAAAATGGAAAAACATTCCATGCTCATGGAAAGGAAGAATCGATATCATGAAAATGGCCATACTGCCCAGAGTAATTTATAGATTCAATGCTATCCCCATCAAGCTACCACTGACTTTCTTCACAGAATGAGAAAAATCTACTTGAAATTTCATATGGAACCAAAAAAGAGCCTGTGTAGCCAAGACAATCCTAAGCAAAAAGAACAAAGCTGGAGGCATCAAGCTACCTGACTTCAAACTATACTACAAGGCTACAGTAACTGAAACAGCATGGTACTGGTACCAAAACAGATATATAGACCAATGGAACAGAACAGAAGCCTCATAAATGATGCCACACATCTACAAGCATCAGATCTTTGACAAACCTGACAAAAACAAGCACTGGGGAAAGGATTCCCTATTTAATAAATGGTGTTGGGAAAACTGGCTACCCATATGCAGAAAACTGAAACTAGACTCCTTCCTTACACGTTATACAAAAATTAACTCAAGATGGATTAAAGACTTAAATGTAAGACGTAAAACTATAAAAACCCTAGAAGAAAACCTAGGCAATACCACTCAAGACATAGGCATGGGCAAAGACTTCACGGCTAAAACACCAAAAGCAATGGCAACAGAAGCCAAAATAGACAAATGGGATCTAATTAAACTAAAGAACTTCTTCACAACAAAAGAAACTATCATCAGAGTAAACAGGCAACATACAGGATGGGAGAAAAAAATTGCAATCTATCCATCTGACAAAGGGCTAATATCCAGAATCTACAAAGAACTTAAACAAATTTACAAGAAAAAATCAAACAACCCACTTTGGGAGGCCGAGGCGGGTGGATCACGAGGTCAGGAGATCGAGACCATCCTGGCTAACATGGTGAAACCCCGTCTCTACTAAAAAATACTAAAAATTAGCCGGGCGTGGTGGCGGGCGCCTGTAGTCCCAGCTACTCGGGAGGCTGAGGCAGGAGAATGGCGTGAACCCAGGAGGCGGAGCTTGCAGTGAGCCGAGATCGCGCCACTGCACTCCAGCCTGGGCGACAGAGCGAGACTCCGCCTCAAAAAAAAAAAAAAAAAAAAAAAATCAAACAACCCCACCAAAAAGTGGGTGAAGGATATGAACAGACACTTCTTAAAAGAAGACATTTATACAGCCAAAAAACATATGAAAAAAAGCTCATCATCAATGGTCATTAGAGAAATGCAAATCAAAACCACAATGAGATACCATCTCACACCAGTTAGAATGGCAATCATTAAAAAGTCAGGAAACAACAGATGCTGGAGAGGATGTGGAGAAATTGGAACACTTTTACACTGTTAGTGGGAGTGTAAATTAGTTCAACCATTGTGGAAGACAATCCCATCAAAAAGTGGACTAATGACATGAATAGACAATTCTCAAAAGAAAATATACAAATAGGCAACAAACATATGAAAAATGCTCAACATTACTAATTATCAGGGAAATGCAAATTAAAGCCACAATGTGATACCACCTCACTCCTGCAAGAACGGCCTTAATCAAAAAAATCGAAAAACAATAGATGTCGGAGTGGATGTGGTGAAATGGGAACACTTTTACACTGTTGGCGAAAATGTAAACTAGTACAACCACTATGGAAAACAGGGTGGAAATTCCTTAAAGAACTAAAAGTAGATCTACCATTTGATCCAGCAGTCCCACTCCTGGGTATCTACCCAGAGGAATGGAAGTCATTATATGAAAAAGATACCTGCACACACATGTATATAGCAGCACAATTAGCAATTGCAAAAATATGGAACCAGCCCAAATGCCAATCAATCAATGAGTGAATAAAGAAAATGTGGTAGGCTGGGCGCGGTGGCTCACGCCTGTAATCCCAGCACTTTGGGAGGCCGAGGTGGGTGGATCACGAGGTAAGGAGTTCAAGACCAGCCTGGCCAAGATGGTGAAACCCCATCTCTACTAAAAATACAAAAAATTAGCTGGGCACTATGGCAGGCGCCTGTAGTCCCAGCTACTCAGGAGGCTGAAGAAGGAGAATCATTTGAACCTGGAGGGTGGAGGTTGCAGTGAGCCGAGTTCGTGCCACTGTACTCCAGCCTGGGTGACAGAGTGAAACTCCATCTCAAAAAAAAAGAAAAAGAAAATGTGGTAGATATAGATACAGATATATAGGGGTGTGTGTGTGTGTGTGTGTGTGTGTGTGTGTGTGTGTGTGTGTCATGGAATACTATTCAGCCATGAAAAGGAATGAAATAATAGCATTCGCAGAGAACTGAATGGAACTGGAGACCATTATTCTAAGTGAAGTAACTCAGGAATGTAAAAC
Source organism: Gorilla gorilla gorilla (assembly GCF_029281585.2). Lineage (NCBI taxonomy): Eukaryota > Metazoa > Chordata > Mammalia > Primates > Hominidae > Gorilla > Gorilla gorilla. The sequence goes on along the minus strand of NC_073227.2, from coordinate 174,888,478 downwards.
CAAACATTGTATGTTCTCACTTAGAAGTGGGAGCTAAGCTATGAGGATGCAACGGCATAAGAATAATACAATGGACTTTGGGGACTCAGGGGAAAGAGTGGGAGGGGTGAGGGATAAAAGACTACACAATGGGTACAGTGTACACTGCTCAGGTGATGGGTACACCAAAATCTCAGAAATCACCACTAAAGAACTTACTCATGTAACCAAACACCACCTGTTCTCCAAAAACCTATTGAAATAAAACAATAAAAATAAAATAAAACAAAAAAGAATAATAAGGCAAGAATAAGCGTGCCCCCAAAGTCCTTTAGTCATCCATTTGTGACAACATCACACAGAGGCAGCATTTCAGCGTGGCTAGGAAAAAAGCCACTCTGGATGCAGTTGCCCTCTACAACTAATAAAACGTGATTATAGATGTGCTATTAGGCATGTCACTGCACATTTAGAAAGCTGCTATCCCTACTTCTGCCTCTTCCCAGAGTTCTGCAATCACAAATTCCACTCTGAACCAGCAGAGAGGTAAGATGGAAAATAAGGAGTGAGGTTGGAGGAAAACAGTCCCAGGCATGATGATCTATCTATGTTGGCAAGAAGGAGAGACACGGTGATGAAATCAGTATTAGCAGGAGAAAAGGGTGAGTCCTAGTGGTCATCTCACACTAAACAAGGGCTGCCTTCCCACAAGGTCACTCACACATCGCAGTCATTCCCTAGCCCATGTTCATTACATACATACATATGCACACCTATGATATACTACATATATATGCACACCTATGATATACATACATACATAGAAGGCATATTAGAATTACTCTGCAGAAATTCCAACACATGGGTATCTGTCTCTCAAGTCTGGGCTCGAAGAATGGTCCCTGGAAACCTCCCACCTGCTGTCACCCCTTCACCATGTGGCTCCTGGCTTCCAAGTCACAACATGGAAGTTCAACCCTTATCAATGGCTGAAAGGCATTGGTGCTGGGACTAGCTGCCCATCCTAATGAGCAAAAGAGCCAAGCATTTTTCTTTCCCATTAAGCTGCTAGAATCCTTAAAGAGGCTCACCCCTACATCCTTCTTTGTGTATCTAGAAACATCTGAATTGGCTGAAGGTATTCCTCTTAGGCCCATGAGAATCTCTAGGCCCCTCACTGAGCCCCTCTCCAAAATGCAAGGAACAGACATATGGCAGGCATGGAATGCCCATATTCAGCTCCCATGGTGAAGACGGACCTTGCTTATGCCCTCTGGCACTCTCCTTCCTTTCCCTTTCCTCCACACACTCTCTTTCATTATCAAATGACTGAACATAGTAAGGGAAAGAAGAAGAGGTCTTTAGCATCTCCAAAAAACAGTGAAAAGGAACATATTAATTCCATGCATGCCTTTCTCCCAACTCAAGTGCCTTGCCTCACTCATCCTATAGTAACTCTTCAGACAGATTCCAGTGGAAACTAAACATATTGCACTGATCAATTGATGCACACAACAGGTAATTTCTTTACAATTTCTTTGTAATTGTCAGATGTATTCAAGAAGGTAATTTTAACTATTTCAAATTATTGCCTCATTGGCTCTAAATATAGGCAATCGTTTCTTAAAAACAGCCTTAAAAACACATAATCTATTTTTAGGATGTCTAATATGACAAAATAAATAAATAAAAACAGAAACTATGATAGTGAAAACTGCCATTGTATTTGAAAACCATTTGAAAGCGGATTATGAGTTTTCTACTAGGCATATGAGTAATTTGAGTTTCTGGATAATTTCATTATTAACAATAACATTTTCTGAGCATCTCTTTGTAAAGTACTATGCTCTCTGCTCTCTATTTCATATCTACCTCAGTAATAGGACTATTGCAGCTCAATCCTAATACAATTCTAACATTCACAGATATAGTGTTTGATCTCTAACATCTCTTAGCTCCTAAAAGCCAGTGCTTAAAACAATTATATTAATCATTAGATCCATACTCATATAGCTTAGATGAAGAAAGGCATGGCATTCAACATCCCTTCAGAGCTGCATAGGCTGTCTTGAAAGGGCATGTTATGATTATCACTTTGCCAATGGTGCATGCATCAGGGTTGGCCTAAACCTCAGCTCTACCAAAACCAGCTGCCTGAGCATCCAGTCCCAAGAATGTAACTGCTTGCCTGGTGTTTTCCAAAGCCATTCCCCTCCCTCAGGACACTTAAGGGCAAAAAGTTGAGAGATTAAAAGATTTGAGAGTCCAGAGAGAATTCAGACATCCTGACTTCTGGCAACTCCCCTTCCCCTGTTTTCCTACAGCCCAGATGGCGCTTAATCAGTGATGAGTGCTAGAAAATCACTTAGCATTATTGAAACTTCTCTACCACACTGTTTTCTCAGAGCAACATATACATTATCTCTGTAGCATGTATTTGCATTAGGAATTTTCTGGATACAATTACCCTTTGCAACTAATAAAATAAGATGTAATTATAGATGGACTGTTAGCAGTGCCACTTTACATTTAGGTTGATATGTTTGTGGCTGTCTGGAATTCCAGCTCTGAGTGCTGTTGATTGCTTTCATCCACACATGTTATTTCTGGAGATGGTGCTGCTCAGGGTGAGAGCTATCTGGGGCAGCACAATCACACTCCTTTGGGGGCCTCCCTGTCTCCTTGGGCTTGCACTTTTGACCTTCTTCTGAATAGCTTACAATGCATAATTCAACCCAAAGAGGGGCCTCAGTTGCTGCCTTGAATCCAAGATCTAGTGGTATGACTTTAAAGTCAGTTTAGTGTCAGCTGATTTAAATGAAGAACAGAGATTTATGTACAGAGACCTTAATTTAAAATTTCAGAAAAAACCCACGAGACTTGGACAAAGAGCTCTATATAACTTCTCTGCATTTTCTGCAGTGAGCATGTATTACTTAAAAAAAAAACAGAAAAATCATTTAATACGTGTTATATAAAGTCAGAAGGGAAATAGGACTTTTCTTTTGAGATCGTGAAGACTTACCATGGGGACCATGGATTCAGGGAGATTTTAAGGGAATTCACTTCTAAAAACTCAACTCCCTAAACTAGGTCTTACTGAAAACTGTGCCTGAAGACATGTCCACTTACTGTTATACCTCAATATAAAAAAGTAAGAATAAATTGATGTAGAGTGTTCAGAAAATAATAAATAGAAGCTTCACTTTGGGTTTCTCTTGACTCTAACATCTTAAAAGCAGCAGGAGGTATCCTCAGCAACCATTATATGCATGTCTGCGGAGGAGGGGTCCAAGTCTTAAGAATATTCAAAGATGACTACATGAAATCCTCTAGCAATGAGAAAAATATCACTTTAGACACAAGCCAAGCAATGTGATCTGATAGCTGTCCATCAAATGAATGAGGGAGACCTAAGAGCTCAGTGCACACAGGTGAGGAGGAGGCCAGAAAATCTGCCTTGAAGCACGATCCTCTCAATGGCTAATGCCTGGAAATAATTGAGACATCTGAGGGAATCTAACCGGGGAGGGAAAGATTTCACAGAGCAGCAGGTAGGGGGACTGCCCAGTCTGAAGACTCGGGGACAGATCAGCTGGCCAGGCAGTTAGCACAGTGTCCAGCAAGAACTGTGTGAAAGAATCACTTTAATAAAGAAGCCAGAAGATGTGGGGCTGTGAGCCATGTGGCCATGAAGTGCCTGGGGGCCAGGTTGTTGGAGGTGTGGAGTCCAGAGACTGAGTCCTGCAGCAGGGAAGCTCTGGAAAAGTTGCAAATAGGGACATGGCATTGGAGAACAGTTTAATGTTTGGGAATATCAGCCTTGACCCCAGAGAGCCCATGACAAAGATTCCAGCTCTGCTACTCTGCTCCCCTTGCCATGAGACCTAAGGCAAGTCCAGCTCAGGGGCCTCAGTTTCCTCCCCTCTAAACTGGGGTTCTAATAGTAGTTATCTCACCAAGTGTCATGAAAATTAAACAAAATAATTCAAGTAAAGCACTTATTACAGTGCATGGCACAATATAAGAGGCCAGCTGTCAAAATAATAATTATTTGTTCCCCATTTTTTAAAGCAGAGTAAAATGTCAAATAGAAGCAAATGGTTTGTCTCAATCCCAGTTCAGGGGCAGAATTATAAAATGAAGATAGCTGAGGCTCAGAGGATTGGCTGAGCAGGGGTAGTAGCAAAACATAATGTCAAGTGTTTTCTATGCTTTTCTTTCCCAGCATGCCACGTGGGTCAGTCAGCACTCTGCACCCTCACAGATGAGAACAAGTCTAAGAAGGGAGGTCATAGACAAAGGAGACTCTAAGGACTCTACGTGGCTATCAACACCCAGAAGTAGATAAGACAGCTCATGTTGTGTTCAATGTGAATACCTATCATGGCCAATTATGAATGCATTCAGTTATCTTTTCACGCATTTGTTCATTCAGTAAGCATGTACTCAGCATCAACCACATGGAAAACACTACCCCACATGTGTGAGGTACCCAGGATACAAAGATTTTTAGAAGTACATGCATATAACTTCTGCTCTCAAGGAGAACAGGGGGTGAGTCTGTCTAACAAGGGGTGAGTCAAGATAGGCATTAACAAATTGACCCTGAGATCTCAGAATTTTAACATACCAAGGATATGTTTCTCTCGCATGCTTGCACAGTGGGAGAGGGCTAAGGGGAGGGGAGGGAGGATCTGCTCCACACGGTGACTCAGGGACCAACACTGACAGATGCTTCACATCTCAACACTTTCCAAATCACTACAGCAGTGGAAGAAGCAGCTGGAGGGCTTCACATGGATCCTTAAATGCTTGAGTCTGAAAATGACAAGCATTGCTTCTGCTCTGCCCATTGGCCAGTTATCTCATAGCCCTGCCTAGCTACAAAAGGTAGGAAATCTGAGGGAACACGGAGATTCTCTGAATCATAATCATCTCTGACATAAATGGGAAAGCAGAAAAGCAACAGCAGTTAAATAAAACTTAAACATTGTCTGCTGCCTCAGGCGGCACAAGGAATAGGCAATGCCCTGAAGAACTACAGAAAAAAGGAATAGAGGTCGTAGAAAAGAGTAGAAGCCTCCTCAGGCCAACAGAGATCAGAACCAGTCTCGTTTCCCTTGAGCAAAACATCATAAAAGATGCTCTACTCAGTCAACCTTAGATCAACACTGAGCAGGCAAGTGTTCTCTTTACCACCAAATTGAAATCCTTACTCCAGAACATCATGGCACTTCTCATCCAAGACCTTCACGTTACCTCTTCCTGCTTATTGTGTAAAATTATGTACATTCTCCAAAAGCCCTAGGAAACTAATCCCATTTCTAAGTCAAATAATGCTCTTAACTTGCTATGTGAACAATCCCCATGCTTTAGAGACAGTTAACACCCACCCTGCCCTGCCTACCTCTCAGAAGAAAGTATGGCTAAAGTGAGTCCACTAATGTAGAAAATATAAAATCTTATGAAAACATGTACTACAGTTGTTGATGACAAAATGTTTGGGTTTGTTTACATAAGCTGCAAGTAAGAAAATAATGAAATCTTACTCAGCCAGGAAATGTTATTTCCACAGAGACACATCCATCTTGTCTGGGGGTGGGGGGTTTAAAATATGCATGACATAAAATTTATCATTTTAACCATTTCTGCGTGTGCAGTTCAGTGTCTTTAAGTTCCTACATTCACATTGTTGTGCAACTACCACCCCTGTCCATCTCCAGAACTTTTCATCATCCCAAACTGAAGTTCTGGATTTGTTCATCAATAACTCCCCATTGCCGCCTCCTCCAGCCCCTGGTAACCACTATTCTACTTTCTACCTCTATTACTCTGACTATTCCCACCTTCCCTCTCTTTATCAAGAAATATTTATTGAGCATGCACTGTGCCAGGCCCTGGAGATACACCTGTGGACCCAATAGACATGACCTTGCCCTCACAGAGCTTACATACATTGCCTTTGCAGCTAGGAACGTGGACAAAAGCTTCAAGGAGACTGTTGCAGCATTGCACAGGGACAAATCTGTGGCAACAGCCATATATTTTTGATCTTTTCATTTTTCAGGGAAAAGAGAGTGCTAGTGACTCTCTCCTGCCTCTAAGATTGAGTAGTTTATAGGACCAGCATTAGGATGATACTTGCCTGACATGTAAACCCAAACTCCTTCCCCCATACAGTTCTGTGTCTCCAGGAAAGTAGTTGAATCTTAGCAGGTGATTTCTACATCTATAAAAGGGGATCGGGGTATTTGTGCAGGCCCATGGAACACATAATTCCAGGTAAGTTCATCTTCATCCTGCCCATGTCCCCAGTTCATGCCATCCACTACTTCACCCACCTGTAGCTTAGCTTTGGAATAACTGACCACAGAGCTATTCCGTACTCTCCTCCGACCTTTTCTGATCACCTCCTTTCTGCCCCATAGACAGATAACTTTGTCATAAATTGACATGGGAGATCAAGTGTCCCAAAGGATCACAGTTCAAAATAAGATAGCACACCTCCAGTCTACCAAATCCCATTGAGGAATATATTTCCCAGAGCTGTCTCCTAGCAGCCACTGAGGGGCTCTCATGAATTGGGCAGGGTTCTTATGTCCCAGTCCCAATAGCACTAGCAGTCACTGGACTTCTTGACTTTTGTTAGACATCCTTTGAAAACATTCAAGTCATTTTTCAATGAAAGGAAACCAATATGTTCAATCCTGCTAATGTTTAGTGCCCTGCAGAAATAAGGTATTGAATAGTATTCTTCTGAATCTGAAATGTCCCAGATTGGTTCCTCAAATACAGTCCCTACACTAAGAGATTCTGGATATTGAGCTAGTGGTATACATCAGGTTGTTTTGTTTTGTTCTGTTAACCATAAATCTGACCACAAGTAAATGTTTTCTAACAAGCACAAGCCATATAAAAAAGACCTTCATGACTATTAGGTTGTCCAACGCTTAAACAGATGCCCTCCCATGGCTGGACTAGCAACAAGTCCACAGAGGCCTCCTGGTGGATTCATTTCCACTGGGAAGCATGCACACTTTTGCTGCACTTACACGATGCAAAGACCAAGTTTTAAAGGCAAAAAAAAAGGCAATAATACTCAATCGCAGAGAAACCTTAAACCATGTATCATTAACCTTTCTCCATAATTTCTTTTGAGTTACACACCACCATTTTTTTATAGGTCATTCTTTAAAAGGGTTTAGCAATGTTTTTCCCCTTTGAGTTGTGGGAGCCAAAGGAGTATATACTTTATTCTTTTATGTTCTACCTTGTAGATGTTTTAAAAATGTTCTACACTGACCATGTATCATATTGATAAACAGAAAAAATAAAATAATTATGATTTCTTTCATGAGAATAAGGCATATAGAAAAGAAAAAGATTTTATTCAAAAATTTAAAGTGAGCAAGTAAGTTTGTTAATTCACTCTCTTTTTATTTTTCTCATCTGATAGAGAATGCATGTAATAACCAATAAAATTCTTTTTTATGAACTATGAAAATACATGGAATGCTTAGATGCAAAACAAAATCATCATAAGCATTTCTTAGAAGAGCTGACATCAATTTCTCTCCTCTGGCATATTTTAGCTAAAACTTCATTAATTATTAGCAAAAATAATTTTTTAAAATGAAAAAAATGTCAAACCAAACGCAACTTTAATAATTTAGAATTTAAGGACAAATGCTTCTTATCTTTTAAGAAGCTCTTATAAGATCATCTTATCTCTTACAGTACAAATATTGTTACAGTTGAACACGAAGATGACAATAAACAATGCGAACCCCCTGCCTCAACACAGCTTTTTGACCTCATGAATCACCGCTAATTTGCACACAGAAACCTCCAAAAAAGAAAGCCAAATTCAGTTGGAGGAGCACCCACTGGCCCTTTTTCCCTCCCACTGCTGTGTGCTGCGCTTCTTCGTTAACTCAGCTTCCGCCATACCCTCAATCTTCACCTAGGGACCACAGCTGCTCTCTGTCCTTGACCTCCCTGCCTCAGGAGAATCCTGCGAGTCATTAAGGACCTGCTCCCACTCCCAAATGGAGGCCTCATATTCTTCCACAGCCTTCAAGGGTGAAGCTATCTTTCTTATTCCCTAATACTTCTTCCAGATCATTCCTCTTCCAACTTTCTGGGAAAACCCTACTCTTCTTCATCCCCCTCATCTTTATCTGCCATATGTCCCAGTCACTCCTCGCTTTCATTTAACATGATAGAACCCACTTACTGTCTTCATCCCAACCTGCAAATGCTCCCACACTGTGGGAATCTCAAAACTCCATCCTAGCCTCTCGGTTTCTTCACATGACTGCACCTTAGGGGTTCAGAGGTAATGAAAGATTTTACTAGACAGTTTATCAAGTCTGATCATCTTGAGTAGTTAGTCATACTGATGTCGAGTAAATATCTTTATCTGTGATCACTCCATCTCTGAAATATTCCATTCAAACTTCCTGATGTCTTCTCACAATCTCCTGCCCTAGGTCTCTCACTGAATTACTCATGACACACCTATCAATCAGCCCCATCTGTCATATTATACATCCAGCTTGGACTCTGTCATCTGACCACTCTCCTTGCAATATCATCAACTCATTTGCCCACCTGGCCTTCCATCACCTCTGGCCTGGAAAAGCCCAGCTCTGTGTACAAAAAACTCTCTACCTTCTGCATGCCACATCTGTGCTGCTTAACACTGCTAGGGACTGAACTCATAAGTTACTACAATAGCAATAAAAATGACAAGAACAACAATAAGAAGAAGAAGAATATTTATTAAGTGCTTACTACCTACCAGACACTGTACTAAATGCTTTACACATGTTATCTAAGCTCACAACTACCCCATGAACAACTCAGTGTACTCATTATCTCCATTCTTGGAAGAAACTGATGATCAGAGACATTATATCCTTGCCCACATTAACACACATGGTGTCAGAATAGGGCTTCACAGGCACTGAGCCCAGGCATGTCTTACCTCAGAGCCCGTGCTCACCAGCACAGCGTGGACCACTGTTGTCAGTCTCTAGCACCCTACAGCGCTGTTCCTCTCATAACACAGTAGCTACTCTACATCCTCATTATCCTCAGGCCTCCTTCTTCTAACCCCCACCTCCCAGCTGAAGCTGAGGCCCTCAACTTCTGCTTCACAGAAAAAGTAAGAGCCATACAAAAAGAGAATACCTGCCTTCACTTCCCATCACCAACCCAATTAAATTAGCACCCCATCCTTTCATCCCTCCCTCTTCCTTCCATGCCACCCACTTCTCAGGGACCTTGCCTACTGATTCCCCATTCTCCTCTGCTTCTTGTACTGTCTTAACTTCTCACTCCCATTAGCAAGTAAGCAGGCTCATTCTCACCTCCAGTCCTCTACTACACAGAGGAATGATGTTATTCTTCTCTTCATTTGCTGGGATTCACATTCTGCCACTTCCACCAAGAAGTCTCTCATCCTCAACTCCCAAGGGAGGTCATAACACCCATCCTCTAAGCTCACTCCTACTGTGATCTGAGCTTCCTTCTCTCATCCTTGTCTATTCCTCGACTGACCTTCCAGGCTCCCCAGTAGATGGCGAGTTCCGTGAGGGCAGGGACCTTGTTCAATGAAATAGTCTCTACCCTGGCATAGTGCTTGGCACAAAGTAGGTACCCAAAAATATATATTGAATGAATTAATGAATAGACTAATAGATGCAAGGAGAGGCAAGGTGACAGAGAACTTTAAAGCTGCAGAACATTTAGACTATGAAATAAGAAAAAGGGAGTCATTAATATTTTTGAGCAAAAAGGATGAAACAATAAAAGCTAAGCTTGGTTTTGTTTTATAAGATTAGTCTTGTTGTGTCTTTGGAATAAAATGAAGTACAGAGACTAGACTTCTGAGGCCAACCAAAGCAATATTACAAGCACAAAGTAACAAATGCCTAATCTAGGGTTACAGTAATAAAAATGAAATTATATTTCAAAACAAAAATCAGTAAGACTTCCTGATGCATCCATTGTGCGGGCTGAATGCAACTGGACAAATCAAGATGACTCCATCTACTTCAGGATTCTGCAGTCCACGAGTAGTAGAATATAAAGTTTAAGGCGACATGTGTGCTATAATATGTTTTTGGTTACTTGTCTAAAAGTTATTTAGCCTGTCATATTCATTTAGTATATCCTATGAACTGAGCATGATTCTTAGGATACAGCTAGTGCTGACTGAACCGATGGATGAATTTAAATTCCTCTTTTATTGCCTCAGGTCACTTTTTGGAAGGTAGGGAATATATAAATCTAATACATAGATATGCATATAGATACAGATATATGTATGGATTCCAAATGTGAATCCCAGGCAATGAAGAGAAAAATATATATATATATATATATGTTTTCAATATATAATTGTACATTTATTTGTATATATGAGGTGTGTACATGTATGCATATATTATTATACACACATCCCTGTTTCCTCTAATGTCTTTTTTTCAACACACGAAAGCTATAACAACCACACAGAATTAAATCTTTTCCTTGGATTTCTCTAGTCAAATGTTAATCTCCTATTAACAATCCTTGCTCCCAGTCTTTTTATCTGAATTACCAATAACATGCATTTTTTTCTTCCTAAAGATATTATTATCATCTGAATATATTTCATTGAAAAAGATATGCAAATGGCAAAAACACATGAAAAGGTACATCATTAGTAATCAGGGAAATGCAATTCAAAACCACGATGAGATACCACTTCACATCCACTAGAAAGACTATAATCAAAAAGAAAGATAATAACAAGTATTGACAAGGATGTGGAAAAATTGAAACCTTCTTACACTGCTAGTGGGAATGTAAAATGGTACAGTCACTTTGGAAAACAGGCTGGTAGTTAAACATAAAGTTACCATGTGACCCAGCAATTCTGCTTCTACATATTTACCCAAAAGCAATAAAACACACATCCACAAAAGAAAAAAACCTTACATAAACCTGGCCATTAGAGCAAGACCCCATCTCTACAAAATAAAATAAAAAATTATCCAGGTGTGGTGGCATGCACCTATAGTCCCAGCTACTTGAGAGGATGACATGTAGCTCCTACTGACGTGGAAGGACTGCTTGAGCCCAAGAGGTTGAGGCTGCAGTAAGCCATGTTTGCACCACTGCACTCCAGCCTGGGCAACAGAGCAAGACCCTGTCTCAAAAAAAAAAGAAAAACTTATAAACAAATGTTCATAGCAGCATTATATGTAATAGTGAAAAAGTATAAATAGCTTAAATGTTCATCAACTGATAAATAGATAAACAAAATGTGGTATATCTATACAATGAAATACTAAGTGGCCTTGAAAAAGAATGAAGTACTAATACATGCTACAACATGGATGAACCTTGAAAGCATTATGCTGAGTGGGGAAAAAAAGCCAGTCACAAAAGACTATATATCGTATTATTTCTTTTCTATGAACTGTCTAAAATAGTCAAATCTATAAAAACAGAAAGTAGATTAGTGGTTGGAGGAGGGGGTATTGAGGAGTGGTGATGGAAGGATGCAGGGTTTCTGTGGAAAGTAATAAAAATGTTCTAAAATTGATTGTGGTAACGATTATACAACTTCTTGAATATACTAAAAACCATTGACTTATACACTGTAAATGAGTGAATCATTTGGTATGTGATTTATATCTCAATAAAGGTGTTACAAAATATATTGTCATGGAAGTAGTACACTTGTATAGATAAACTTATTTATTTAGAGAAAAGGAGCAAAAATAAATGGGGGTGCCATTTTCAGTGGTGAGAGGTTGGGCATATGTACACCAAATGACTGCTTTTCAAGAAATAAATCAGGAACGTGACATAGACAGCACTAGTCAAGGGCAGTCTGAATACTGCCAATAACGTTACCTTTTGCCTTTACTTAGGATAAATTCTTGTGCTAAAGAATCTGAATTAGGCCGGGCACAGTGGCTCACGCCTGTAATCCCAGCACTTTGGGAGGCCGAGGCGGGCAGATCACGAGGTCAGGAGGCCAACACCATCCTGGCTAACACGGTGAAACCCCGTCTCTACTAAAAATACAAAACATTAGCCGGCTGTGGTGGCGGTCGCCTGTAGTCCCAGCTACTCGGGACGCTGAGGCAGGAGAATGGCATGAACCCAGGAGGCAGAGCTTGCAGTGAGCCGAGATCGCGCCACTGCACTCCGGCCTGGGCGACAGAGCAAGACTCCGTCTCAAAAAAAAGAAAAGAATCTGAATTAAATAGCAATATCATTGTCTATCATTTCACTAAATTTTGGCTAACCTACTCTGTCCAAAGGGAAATGAGAATTTCAAGGCAAGAAAAATGTGGCTGGTCTAATTTAGAAAATACTGAGATAAGGATTATTTCCTTGGGAGGAAAAGTAAACAAAAAAATACCCCGGTTCATTTTTCTCTGAGATCCCATTCAAATTCCATGTTCTCATCTGTAGAATACGGAGGAGGGCATTTAACTAGATACCCTTAAGCTTCTTTCTGCTTCCAAAATTCTATGACTATGGCACACAATTAAACCAAGGAATATGTATCAGAATTGTGGTGAAACCTATCAGGATTACAGGGAAAACTTCAAGATTTGCCAGGAGCTCAGATAGAAACTTCATCTGGGTTGGAAAACCTTGGAACATTGGAAAACCTTGTCTAAGAGCTCATGCTCTACACTGACTCTTTTACCTGAAGTAGATAAGATGGGAAAAATTCAATTCAGCATAATTGCTCGTCCCACCATCTGTAATAACAACTAATGATCAGGGTGTGTTTTAAGCCTGAATTGTTTCCGTCACTATGTGAAGAGAAACAATCACAAAAAGACTCTCTCTGAAATTGTCTGAACTGTTCAGGCCTAGGAATTGTGACTGGCCAATTTCTTTCAAATATTATTGTTTTCTAATGGAGTGGGACTCAGCAAGAAATTTTTCAGGCCAAAGTAACACATGCTTCTTACCCCTTGATAAATCCAGACAAGATGGGGCATTCAAAATAGGAAAAAGACTTTGGGACAACGATGGAATGTGAATTGGCTTCTTAGCTCTGCAACTGGAAAGCAAAATTCCAAGTACTGGAAACCCAAAGATGTGGCAGCCCACTGGGAAACATAGCTCTGAAACAGAAGAAGCTAGGAAAGAAACAATAATAAAAAAATTGATGAGTTACCCAGGAATTGGAAATATTGAACCATGAATAGAAATTCAGAAAATTTAAATTGGGGTGGAGGAAAAATGTATCTTATCATTCTTTAAAAAATAATTTTTTTGAAAGACCCAGGCTATCTGGGCAAGGTACTAAAATATGCTAATACATTTATAGCTTAGTGTCGGAGGGCCACTCTGTCATTCTTAATCCCCATGAGCTAGTCTCTGCCTTTATCCCCTAAGTAATGAACAAACCAGTCTTAGAAGATGAAATGGGTTGGGTTCACTCAGATTGGTTCAGATAGTTTTCCCTCTAGATTATAGCTGGCTTTTAGGAAGGAGGCACATACAAATTAGGCTTCCCATTTCAATCCATAAATCTAATTTTACTTCAATGTAAGTAGGCCTTGACATCAACTTTATGTGCTCTTCAACTCTATTCCAGCTAAACTTGTAAAGTCTTTCTGTATGGGGGCAACAAAGTACCCAGTTTCATGCTTAAAAAATTACTTTCAGTATAGAAAAAGAAGACTGAAAATACCACTACACAAATTATACTGTTGTTGAACAAGGAAAGGAAATGTGAGGAGGGAGGGCAGGAGAAATCTAGTTGCCTGTCATTTTAACAAAATGTCAGGCCTTTTTCAAGATTTCTAAGCTGGTCTTTGCTAAGATTTGATTCATGGCGTAGGACTTGTAACTAGAATGAGGATGAACTTTTCTTTGTGATTTATAAGAGACTACTGTGACTCGTTCAAGAAATCTATGTTCAACGCAATACATTAACTAGAAGCCCACCAAAGTATGCAGACTCTTCAATCCAAGTTTCCAGAAACTTCTGCAACTGGGAAAATCAGTTTCAAAATTTTTTCAAGTGGCAATGTGAATTCCTTGGAAACAAAGTTAGTATATCGTCCTACACTCTCCTAATGAGGGCAATTATGTTATACCTGCTTGATTTAAATTATATGTAGTGAGTAGAATTTATGGCAAAGGTACTGCAAAGGAATTCCAACATTCAATGAATTTACAGAAGAGGAAAGAAAGAAAATCATTATGTGGTTCAAAAAATAATGAAAACCTCTCAGACCCAAAGTGAAATTGTATATTTCTGTTTACAAACATACCAGTAAAATGCATGTCCTGAAAAACACTAAGAGGAAGCCTGCTAAGGTCACGACAAAAACAGGACTCATTGATATCCATGGTGCCATATGGAAAAGGGAACCTCTGTGAGGTCCTACTAAGTGTCAGCTACCTTCCATATATCATATGGCTCAATCCTCCCAACACTGAGACCTAAATGTTACTCTCTATGCACAGCTGAGGACACCAAAGCACAGAAAGGCCAAGCACTTTGTCCAAGATCAACATAGCTGGTAAACTGAGCCAGATTTTGAACATGAATCTATAAGCTACAGAGTCCAGGCCATTAAATCACTCTCCAAGAGGCATTCTGTGCTTTTCTAAGTTGAAAAGAGAATTTTCTCAGCAGTCTTCCTTCTTTACTTCCTATTTTTTTCTGAAAGGGGCTGCCTCACCTGAGGTAGAAATGAATTTAAATTCATTCCCATCCCCTAGACTAAAATAAACTCTGTGACATCCACAAATTGTTATCAGAAGTATAGCATAGGGAGAGAAGCAGATATGCCCACCACAAGACAAGTTTTCCTTTTGACTTAAGGTATTCAGTGGTGTTCCTGAAAGGGAGAATGCATTGAATAAGAGCTCTTTAAGATTCATTTCTTTTAAAAAAAAACACAGCTTCATTAAAAATAATATCTAACCATGGTTTTTAAAGCTTTTGTTTTTCCCCAGAAGTTTTATGTGTTTAATCTTGAGAACAACCCAAGAGGTAGAACAGGTACTCATCCAAGGTATTTGAGTTGTATGTAGCATTATATTAATTGCTACATACAATTACTTTTAAAGGCAAAAACCACAATTAACTTTTGCACCAAACTAATATTATTACATGGGCAAGTAAGGCTTCATGAGACAAATGTTAATAAATGCTTAATTGGCATATTAACTGCTTGGATACAAATAGTTTACACCAAATACTTGAAGTCGGTTATTTAACATACAAGAGACTCTTAACATTTCCAGTGTGGGATAACCATTGAGCCAGTTGGCATTCCTTCCCTAAAAATCAACTCTTTTTATTTGTTTTCCATTCTTAAATCTTAACACTTTTTTTCTTTGAAGTTCCACTGAGTATAAAAAACAGTGCTGGCCAGGAGCAGTAGCTCATGCCTGTAATCTCAGCACTTTGGGAGGCAGAGGCAGGTGGATTGCCTGAGGTCAGGAGTTCAAGACCAGTCTGGCCAACATGGTGAAACCCCTGTCTCTACTAAAAATACAAAAAAATTAGCCAGGCATAGTGGTGTGCACCTGTAATCCCAGCTACTCAGGAGGCTGAGGCAGGGGAATTGCTTGAATCAGGGAGGTGGAGGTTGCAGTAAGCCAAGATCGCACCACTGCACTCCAGCCTGGGCGACAGAGCGAGACTCTGTCTCAAAACAAAACAAACAAACAAACAACAGTGCTAGACATCACAGAGGCTAAAAAACAAAGAATCCCACAAGAACCAAAGTTGGAAAAAAGGAAAAAAACGCAGAGCCACTAAAAATAATCTACAAAAATTCACACAGTAGTAGACATTAATCCTTGGCTGCACAGAGGAGTCACTCAATGAGCCTTAAAAATATGAATCACTGGGTCATGGCCCCACATATTCTGATTTCACTGGTCTGGGGTGGAGCCTGAGCTTTGGTACTTTTTAGAAGCTCCCAGGTGATTCTTTTGTGCAGCTGAGGTTGGAAGCACTGCTTACAAGAGCAATGGAGAGACACACAGTACATGGATGGCTGAGAGTGTCAGTGAACAGCTGTCAGGACATTGTAGGGATCTCCTTCCTTCCTTCCCTCCTCTCACCTGAATTGGCCCTTTGAGTTAAGTAGCATTTGGACTGGGTCATGAAGAACAGGCAGTTTTGAAGCGTTGGGGATGGAAAACAGAGAAAGTGAGTCAGAGGAGGAAGAAATGCCATAAACCAAAAAAAAGATGTGAAAAAAGAACAAGGAGCATTTCAGGGATTTTGAGTTTGAGTGGAGCAGAATCTTGTGCAACATTAAGGAGGAGAACAGGCTAGAAATGTGCGGCAGGGCCCAGAGGCAGAGAATCTGAAGGCAGCTACGTTTGAAGCTGATTTCAGAAGTAATAAGAAACTACTGCTAATTTCTGAGCCAGGAAAGAAGGTAAACAAAATAACTGTCACTCTGTAACTGGAAATGCAGGGAAATTCTTCTAGAGAATGTGCTGCATGGATGGTAGAGGAGAGCCTGGAGAGAGGGAGGTCAGGGAGCAAGTGATAGAGATGAGGAAGGCCAAGGTCAGAGGCAGTGCACCAGGACCATGGCAGTGTGAGGGCAAAGGACACATCCAAGGCACACTGTGATGGAGGAAGTGACAGGACTTAACTGGATGATAGGAGACAAGGAGAGAAAGGGATCAAAGATGGCCCTAAGATTTAGCCCTTGGTGACATAATTAACAGAAATGGGAACTCAGGAGGAAGAAGCAGGCTTCAGAGGGCAGATGATGAATTCCATTTTACACACATTTTGCCTCAGCTGCTGTCATGTCATCAATTTGGAAATGTCCAGTGACAAGTCTGAAATTAGGAGTTTGAGCACAGCAGGGTATTTCAAGGTAGAAGTAGAGACTTAGGTGTCATGTTGTCATAATAGTGGATCATTAGAGAAAGCCCTAAGTGAATTCTCTGAAGGACATAAGATAAGAAAGCACCTCTGGATATGGTTGAAGGGGCTTATGAAGGACACAGGGAACAGTCCAACACAGAAAGGGACAAGGACAGGCTGTATTATGGGACTCGATGAGAAAAAGATTCCAAGAGCATGGGATAATCTACAATGGCAAATGTTGCATACAATAATCACATATGAAGGCAAGAAAAAAAAAACCTGTGTATGGCCAATCACAGGTCATTGGAGACCAAACACACAGAAGAATGAGTGCAGCATCCACGGCATGTGATGTCAGAGTAAGACCACAAGAAGTTGAAGGTGGGAGGTAAGAAGCGGAGACAAAAAGTGGAGTCGTCTGGTTCAAAAGGTTTACAAGAGGAGGAAAGAGGAAAATACTCAGGCAGCTGGAAAGAGTATTAGGATCACCTGAAATCAAGATAAAGGAGTGTCGTGAATGCATACGTGTAGGGATTGGAGTCAATAGAAGAGGCTTTATATGCCAGAGAGGAAGAGGGCACTGGGGAGAGTGAAGGAAATCATTGAGAAGGTAAATCAAAGGCAACCAAGGGGAGGAAGGTAGGATTGCCCCCAGACAAAAGGACAGATCCACTTTTTCCTGAAAGCAGAAGGAGAGGAGGTAGGATTAATAAAAGGACAGCTTAGAAAAGATGAAAAAGAGAAGAATGAGGAAGCTAAAAGCCTGATGAGTTAGATTTTCTTAATGAAGCAGAAAACAAAGTTACCTTCAAAAGGTAGGGGAAATGACATGGTCCAGGGGAAGGGACAAAGCCTTTGCAATAGGCAGGATGGGAGTACAAGCTAGAGACTTTTATTGACTCATTATTGCCTGGATAGATCACCTAAAGTAATCAAGGAACCTATATGGCATTAACCTCAAAATTATATCTCTATAAGTGCTACCACCCAGAAATAATCTGAGTGTACAAGCTGTCTTTGTGGCATGATTCCCCCCTAGAGGTCTTCAACCAGTAACTCTTTCACACCTTCAATTTAGGGTGTCAGAATTTCTTCAAAAGGATGCAAACTTCAGCCTATCCCAGCTTAACCCACTCTTCCCAGTTGGGCTTCACTGCTATTGTGTTCACTTGCAAGTCTCCCGTGGCCCAAGCAGACAGATTCTCAACTCAACCTGTGTCCTTGAACAAGTCACATATCGTCCGCCTTCTCGACTGGAAAATGAAGGGTGATGACAATGCCACACTGCCTCCAGGACAAAGGGCTTGTGAGGATTAAACAAAAAATGGCTGAGCAATTTGCAGTTATGAAGCTATAGAAAAGCTTAGTGATCATCTCTGCCTGGCTGGGCACAGTGCAGTTCAGCAAACACAAAAGGCACATTCAGACCTTCCCAGGTGCCAAAGACCCGCAGAGAGCTGGCCAAATGAAGCAGAATCAGAAGACAAAAGAAAATCCCTCAACAAAACAAGTCAAGAGGAAAGAGAGTGCACAGAGGAAAGGGATTGGGAGGTTAGAGGGTCATGGAGTTTTCAGCCTCTGAAATTCTCCTGGACAAAGGAATCATTTCATGTTTCTCTTTGGGTTACAATATGTGAGTGCATTTATCGTAGACTGCACATTGACCCTGCAGCCATCTAGGAAATCTATCTGATGGATAGGGAGAGGTGTCTGATATGCACTGGCACCCCTTCTTTCCAATAAAACCAGATGTTGCACCATTTCAAGGCTTCTACAAGGAACCTCACTTGTGGGTCACTGTCCTCCAGAAGAGAAGCAAGTAGAGCAACACCTCAAAGCATTTGAGGTACACTTCTTTCCCTTTTTTTTCTCAACCAGAGACTTATTCGATATTAACTTCTTCATGAACATTAGAGTTTTTAGTCTTAGATTATAGTTTGGGCAAAACTATTTTAAAGCCCACTAAATGTTGAAAGTTGCCACACTTGTCCTCCTTATCAACATCCTACAGTGCTCTCTAATGAGTATCACAGAGGATTTCTAAAGAAATACCCTCCTTGGGGATGGGTGAGTCACACTTGAGTTTGTAGTGTAACCCAGGGGTTCCCAAGGTCCCACGCAGCTTGAGGATCGTAGAAGAGCACTTTGACACTGTATGGCTAGGTGGGCTGAATGAATGGTCCTCATCTACTAAATAGGAATTACCTTCAAGCTCCCAGCCCCAAGGTGTCTGAGAGGCTCCACGAGAGCAGACACGGTGGTGATAGTACTATTTTCAGAGTGGAGCCGTCATCTGACCAGCCCAGTCCTGCTCTCTAACTGCTTTCTCCATCACACAGTTCTGGGGTCCCTGGGTTCCAGTGCCACTGCTGTGGGATTACTGAGGCCACTACATCCTGTGCTCACCTGCTCTTGGCTACAAGGAACCCCAGGCCTCAGCCCTCTCTGCACTGCCAGCCTCAGGCATTGGCCTCCATCTTGTGGTGGCCACTATTGCCTCTCTCCTGCTAACATCTCAGGGCAGCAGCTTCTTTCTTAATGTCCTTTTTGTTCAGAAGAGTCAAGGGCACTCACAACAACGGGGTTGGGGGCTCTTGTGGCATTATTATTTTGCATCTTCCTCATACACAATCCTCTTACACAGAACACATGGGTGTGGGCAGGAGGGCATGGTTATCCATCTTAGATCCCGTGTGCCATCCTGACATTGGGTCGCAGGCTTGGTCTTCCCCATCCTTTCCAACTCCTTGTTCACTGAGGGTAACTTTCTCCCAGGGACCCTGTTCCTAATCTCCCTTGAACCAGGTTCCCTTGGGGTAAGCATCTGTTACAGCGATAGTCAGATGCATCAGGATAGGTGTGAACATCAGCTTTGGATGAGATTTAAACTCTTTTTTAAGGGGCTTCTGGACCTCAGGCCTGAAGTTTGCCCTCTTAGGCATGTTAAAAGAAAACCTTTAGACAAATTAAATTTGGAGGGTTTGGTTTTGTTTTGTTTTGTTTTGAGACACAGTTTCACTCTGTTGCCCAGGCTGGAGTGCCAGTGCTGCGATCTTGGCTCACTGCAACCTCCACCTCCCAGGTTCAAGCAATTCTCATGCCTCAGCCCCCACCCAAGCAGCTGGGATTACAGGCATGAACCACCGTGCCCTGCTAATTTTTGTATTTTTAGTAGAGACGGGATTTCACCATGTTGTTCAGGCTGGTCTGGAACTCCTGACCTCAAGTGACCCACCTGCCTTGGCCTCCCCAGGTGCTGGGATTACAGGTGTGAGCCACCGTGCCTAGCTAATTTGGAGTTTAGTTGAGCAAAGAACAACTTGTGAATCAGACAGCCCCTGAACCAGAAGAGGTTCAGAGAGACTCCAGTGCTGCCATGTGGTTAAAAAAGATTTGTAAACAGAAAAACAAAAATGATGCACAAAAATGGAAGGGAGGTAGAGAAACAGCTGGATTGGTTTCAGCTCCATGTTTGCATTATTTAAACATAGTTTGAACAGTTGGCCACCTTTGATTGGCAAAACCTCAGTGATTGAACCCAGAGTAGGTTATGGTCTATTTACGCATCTGGTTAGGTTACCTTTCTCTATGTACAGAGAAACCTTTAGGCTGAACTTAAAATATGTAAGGAGGCAGCTTTAGGCTAGACTTAATTTAATAGTCCATAACAATGACTCCAACCTGGGTTCATTCCTCAATGTCTAGCTGACCTGTGGAAAATTCACATCCTTGCCATTCTTCCCAGTGGGAATACAGGCCCTGCAGCTGCCGCCCCTTTGCCAGAGCCAGGCAGCTTCCAGAAAATCTCTATGAGCTCCACTCCAGTACCTGGAGTGAGCTGACAAACTTCTGTGGCTCACAAACAGCCAGGTGGGAAAGGAAATAAGATTCTCTCTCTTTTTTAAGAATATGCCAAATCTCTATGAGCAGTTCTCTTGAAGTGCTACTGCCCACCTCCCTGGCCATGTATACGTGCATGCACACACACACGTGCACACACACACACACACACATGCACATGCACACATACACGCACACACACAGCCACTATCTCCTGGGCTGACACAACCCTTTTACCTTTAACTGTTTACCTTGATGGCTTTCTCCAACCCATCTTTCAAAGGTCTAACCTTATTCTGGATGGCTGGAAGGTGAGAGACAGGGTTGATGGTTTTGTGACTGGCTCTGCTATCCTCTTATAAATCCAGCAGGAAGGTCACTAATCCACCCGCCTCTGGAATGTAGGAGCTAGTTATTGCTTTGTACTCAGCTTTAGAGCATCAGCTGAAATTAGGACAACAGGATATCATCTGTTTTATATGTGTATTTAGGTTACTAAATACAAATTTTGGTGTGAGCCACAATTGTTTAAAAGCAATGTTTCCTAACCATTTTAATATGTATCAGCTAGTATTATATCTGCTTCATGATGAGATACATTCTAGAGTATACCCACAATTTAGTGCATAAAAGAGAAATTATAAAGATTTACCAGAGCTTCAAAAAAATCAGGAAGAAATCCAATAAGGCAGCACTTAACATTGATTATTCCCCTTATTTGAAATCCAGTGAGACACTTTTGTTTACCATGCGTGTTTTAGGCAGTAATAGTTCTGATGGCTTTAAGAGATCTCTAGAAATTGAAAATCAGGAAATTAGTTTTTGAAAAATACTCTTTGTTCTCCCACCTTAAAGTAAAAAAGAATCACCCCACATAAGGTCTAGTTGTTGGATTGAATTACCCATTTTTAATGAAATCCTCAACATGAGTTTACCCCTCAAGTGAAAAAAAAATCCAGATAAATTAATATGCTTCCAAACTAAAGATAGTGTGCTATTTTACATCATCCAGAAATGGTCACACAAGATAAATCTGGCTTGACATTTAATCCCTGCTGTCATATTTTTGGCTCTTTCAGTATCATTGACCAATATATTATATAAACTTCTACTCTGAACTTAGACAGAATAAATCAACTGTATCTTTCTGTTTGGGATCTTTTTTGCAGAGTTGGCAAGTTTTGACACACAGAGAATCAGAAGCAGAGGCATCCCTGATGATCCCGCTGTAACTATATCCCTGCAGCTTTCACTGCTAAAATGGAAGACATCCACCCACATGGCTCCTTGGGCAGCCTTTGCATTTGCCATGGTTTTCTGCATCCTACCTACCTCAGAAACTAGTTCTCTCAAGCTGTGGCATGCTCTCCAGCACTTCCTCAGGGAATAGCCTCCATATATTGCCTGCCCTTTACATTCTCCCCTTTCCTGGTGGCGCCCAAGTCATTGTCCAGAATGCATCACACTCAACCAAAAGGGGAAAATGTGCCTTTGGATCCTCCACCTCTCTCTCTCTCTGCCTTTTCCTTCTCATTGTTATCTCCAAGTCGTACCCCAGTGCTGCAGGTTTGCTCCCTCCTCCTACCAAAGGGCATTCTCAGGAAAGAATCAGAACAAGTCATTAACACATTAAGAGTGAAGTGTAAAAAACTGACTAGGTTTCACCTTTCCTTAATGCTTTTAACAATCATTAAGTCCCCTATGTGGTTTTAGTTGAAGCTCTGATTGTGGCAGACATTTCTCTGCAACATAGTCTCATTGTCATTTAACTATTTTATATGTTATAGTCTCATTTAACAATTTCCCAATCTCGAGATTTGACCCCATCACACCCCTCCATCTCCACTCTGACACCCAGCCATTTCATTTCCAAATATCTAAAAAGATTCACCTTTTCTTCTCTGCCAGCTACTCTCCTTGCCCCCATTCCACCATTGTCTCTCAGTCCTAAAACGTTGCTTCACCTTCTCCCAATAAACTATACACTACACTCACTCCTCTAAGCAAAACTGATAAACAAACTTTCTAGGAAAACTTTGTTCATAACCTCTTGAAGAAAAAAGAGAAACTATAAGTCCCCCAAGGTGTGTTTATAGCTCATTCCTCCATTACTGAAAAACAGCAAAGGAGAAAAGATAAAGTAGCCAGCAGTTTTTCGTAAATTGAAACCAAGTTTGCGTGTTTTTATACGAGCCTCTAGCATGTGATAAAATGAGTTATCTAAACGGTTACTAGGCTTAATATATGAAGACTTCATTTTAAAAATTGATAATTTCCATTAGAAAAAACGTTAAAGTTACATGAACAAACAATATAAAAAGAGGAAATGTAATTTGTTACAAAAGGGAGGAAATCTCTCCCATGCATAAAGCTTCAATAAAATAAAGATTCTTCAAGTACAAAATTAAATTAGAAAATAACAATAATAATGCTGTGGGAGAATAAATTGAAAAAGCCTTCTGGAGAGCAATTTGGTAGACGTTAAAATTTTTTAGACTCTTCATTAAGTAATTCCATGTCTAAGGAAAAATTCTAAGTCAAGAAAAATTTAAAATATGTTTTAAAAAGTTTGTGGCATCAATGCTTATAAAAGCAAAACACTGGAGTCATCTAAAGATCCAATGATCAGGCGATGCTTTAGTAAAATATGATATATATACTTAATAGAATAGCAAAGCAGAAAAATAAAAGGAAGTGAAGGACTCACAGCTTTGAGGAGAACTGACCAGAAGAGCTCCCCAAACAGGAGCATCAAACTGGAATTTGTGTGAGGCAGAAATACACCTTGATTGTATGAAGCCACTGAGATTTCAGGGTTTGTTTGTTAATGCATCATAATGTGACCCACTCTGACTAATAGACTAAAAACTTAGTGAAAGTAAAGAAATCCACAGGAGATAAATTCATAAATACATTCTGAAAGAGAGAAGGCCCAGGGGGGCAATTGATGACAAACAGAGGAGAGACAGCTACAGTCCCAGTATGTGCAGGTTAAGTCTACAGTGGAGGTGGGAAACAGCCTTTGCAGAAGAAACCTACAAACGCCATCAAGGAGGCGGACAGGTGTGAGGCACAGAACTGAAAACAAGGAATTAGTTGAATACCTGGCAATAGAAAAGTTGGACCAGTTACCCTGTTCACAGAGAGGTAGGTAAGCCAGTGTTTACCTTCCAGGAAGAAAAACAAAATCTTCTCTAAGCAACGGAAAGAAAGGGAGCAGGATGGAGGGAGGGGAGACATGAGGAGGAATGATCCAGTAGGATTTCCTAAAAGGGAGAAGAGAGAAAATGAAGAGTGAGAGATTATTAGGGAAATAATAATCAAATATTCTCAGACCTGGAGAAAGTGAGTCTTCTATTTGTATGGGCTCATGGAGTACGCTGCATATAAAGGGAACCACTTGGACACAGAATTGAAATTTCAAAACAGTAAAGAACAAAAAAAGATGAATTCAAAACCAATGGTATATCCATACTACCTGAAATTATCAAGTGGCCACTGACATAATTGAAAACTGAAGCAGTTCAAAGTGACAACCTCTGAGAAGGACTGTTGTTGGACGGGATGGGTGAGGGGCTTGATTTTCATTAGAAATTCCTTTGTCTGCTTTGTGTTTCTTGCTTTTGTGCATTCCCTGGGTGGATCTTTATTTTAATGTGAAAACAAAAGAAGTAAAAATGCTGCCTACCATATCTCTAATTACACCCATAATTGTGAATTATGAATAAAAGGGAAAAAGTCACCCTACCTATATAGAACTATTATTATTAGAACTATTATATATTATAATCTATTGTTATTATATAGAACTGTTATTATTATTTGCAGATGCAAATTACATCAGTTAGCTTTAAAATATGCATTTTCCCCAAGTATCCATAATTGACCTAGCCTCTCTGACTCTCTCCCTAACCCACATTAGGTCATTGGCAGGAGTAAGGATAAAATGCACGTATGTTTGGTACAGGTACAACTGCATTCAGAAATGAAAGTTATTTAAATTTGTCGTCATTTAATCACCATCTTATTTTCCTTCCATTAGCAACTATTAATTATGGGTCCCATTTAATACATTTATACTCTGCCGCTTTTCAGGGAAAAAAAGAAATTGGAAATCACTTACAAAACAAACAAAAATTAATCAAAATAGGGTTTTAAAAGAAGGTAAAAATGGTGGGAAAAGAAAATCTAACAGGCCAATCATAGTAGTAGATGTGGTAATAGTGATAGAGCATAAAACCTGGCATCACATTTCCTGGAAACTGAGGCAATGGGAGCTCAGGAAGTGGCAACACTTCATCTCATAAATGACACAAACCATCTTCTTGGGAAAGACAAAGGTCTTTCTTGAATCAATTTTGAAAGAAATATAATGGGTGGGGCATTACAGATGGGGCATTGAAGAACATAAAGTCAGTGTTCTTCAACAAACACAGAGTTGGAAATGTCCCTTTGACTATGTTATTTAGCATCCATAGCCACCCCTGACACCCACACTCACAAAACCCAACCCTTTTTCAATGCCCGTCTGATTACACTCAGTGAGTGGTTCCAAGACTTACCTGATCATAGCAATCAGCTGGTCAGCTTGTTAAAAGTTCTATTTTCTTTATCCAGTCTATCATTGATAGGCATTTGGACTGGTTCCAAGTCTTTGCTATTGTGAACAGTGCTGCCATAAACATACATGTGCATGTGTCTTTATAGTAGAATGATTTATAATCCTTTGGGTATATACGTATGTACATAGTAATGGGATTGCTGGGTCAAATGGTACTTCAGGTTCTAGATCTTTGAGGAATCGCCACATTGTCTTCCACAATGGTTGAACTAATTTTCACTCCCACCAACAGTGTGAAAGCGTTCCTATTTCTCCACATCCTCTCCAGCATGTTTCCTGACTTTTTAATTATCGCCATTCTAACTGGCATGAGATGGTATCTCACTGTGGTTTTGATATGCATTTCTCTAATGATCAGTGATGATGAGCTTTTTTTCATATATTTGTTGGCCACATAAATGTCTTCTTTTGAGAAGTATCTATTCATATCCTTTGCCCACTTTTTGATGGGCAAATCAAAAAGTTTTTTTCTTGTAAATTTGTTTAAGTTCTTTGTAGATTTTTGATATTAGCCCTTTGTCAGATGGATAGATTGCAAAAATCCCATTCTGTAGGTTGCCTGCTCACTCTGATGATAGTTTCTTTTGCTGTGAAGAAACTCTTTAGTTTAATTAGATCCCATTTGTCAATTTTGGCTTTTGTTGCAATTGCTTTTGGTGTTTTAGTCACGAAGTCTTTGCCCATGCCTATGTCCTGAATGGTGTTGCCTAGGTTTTCTTCTAGGGTTTTTATGGTTTTAGGTATTAAAGTCTTTAATCCATCTTGAGTTAATTTTTGTATAAGGTGTAAGGAAGGGATCCAGCTTCAGTTTTCTGCCTATGGGTAGCCAGCTTTCCCAACACCGTTTATTAAATAGGGAATCCTTTTTCCATTTTGTGTTTTTGTCAGGTTTGTCAAAGATCAGATGGTTGTAGATGTGTGGTGTTATTTACGAGGCCTCTGTTCTGTTCCATTGGTCTGTTTATCTGTTTTGGTACCAGTACCATGCTGTTCTGGTTACTGTAGCCTTGTAGTATAGTTTGAAGTCAGGTAGCGTGATGCCTCCAGCTTTGTTCTTTTTGCTTAGGATTGTCTTGGCTATACAGGCTCTTTTTTGGTTCATATGAATTTTAAAGTAGATTTTTTCTAATTCTTTGAAGAAAGTCAATGGTAGCTTGATGGGGATAGCATTGAATCTATAAATTACTTTAGGCAGTATGGCCATTTTCATGATATTGATTCTTCCTATCCAGAATCATGGAACGTTTTTCCATTTGTTGGTGTCCTCTCTTATTTCCTTGAGCAGTGGTTTGTAATTCTCCTTTAAGAGGTCCTTCACATCCCTTGTAAGCTGTATTCCTAGGTATTCTATTCTCTTTGTAGCAATTGGAATATATGCAGCCATAAAAAAGGATGAGTTCATGTCCTTTGCAGGGTCATGGATGAAACTGGAAACCATCATTCTCAGCAAACTAACACAGGAACAGAAAACCAAACACTGCATGTTCTCACTCATAAGTGGGAGTTAAACAATGAGAACACAAGGACACAAGAGGGGAACATTACACACCAGGGCCTGTTGTGGGGTGGGGGCTAGAGGAGGGATAGCATTAGGAGAAATACCTAATGTATATGATGGGTTGATGGGTGCAGCAAACCACCATGGCACGTGTATACCTATGTAACAAACCTGCACATTCTGCCCATGTATCCCAGAACTTAAAGTAAAATTTTAAAAATAAAAATAAATAAAGAAAATCCCAGAATGTGGTAAAAAAAAAAAAGAACCTTTCTGTTTTTCAAGGCTGTGTCATCTACATTATTTCAGTGGCATTGCACATCAACCTTGTAGACAGAGAAAGTAAAAAAAAAAAAAAAAAATCTATTTTCCAGGTCCTTCCCCTGGAGACTTTGATTTGCTAAGTCCGTAAGAATCTCCATTTTTAACACACTCCCCAGGTAAGCAGGCAAGTTTGGAAAGCAAGGTGATAGGTGATAGTCTACAGCTGCAAGTAAGCTTGCTCCTCTTGCTGCTCATACCCTAGCTGCTTAATCTCCCTCAGCTTGACTCCCTCAGCATCCTAATGCCTGGACTCTCTCCAATCATAGTCTCCTCTGATATGCATTTGCAAGACAGCATTTGAGAAAGATAAGGAATGTAACATTTGTTGCTTGATGGTAATAACTCATAACTCCCCTTTCCCTTCCTCCATAACACCAATTTCATCAGCGTTACCATGAGAATTCACTAGAGGCTCCACATGAGGTCTATCATGTGCATGATTTCATACAAACACATCTGTGCTGATGTACACATCTTTTTATCTTTACAGATGATATGTCAGCCGCTGCAGAACTTTTATAAAGTCTTAAGAGTTCATCTATTATTTCTGAAATAAGGTAGGAACAAATCTCCCTGGGAAAACTGCTACATACATTGGGGCATACATTCGTTTTGCTAGACTCCCATGCTGAACTAATTGCACTTCCAAAACTTTCTTGCCCGAGCCATGTTTCAAGAAGGCTCTCAGCTACATAGAACACAAACTCCCTTCCATACACATCAAAATCAGAAGAAGTGCCAGATTTCCCCCAGAACATCTTGTTTCTCCCCTGCCATTCATGAGAAACCTATTCCAACATGTTGCATTACAGGGAAATTGGAGATGAGACAGTCACAAAAGTAGAGAGATGTTTAGCCTAAGAACAGTTATACGTGTTCCAGAATAAAGCAAAAAAAGGTCAAACTTAAGTCAAGGAAATGGCTCAGCTTTCTCCAAAACAGAGACAGAGAACTTCTTCTCAGCTGAAAACATAACAAGAACGGGAGAGGAAAGAAACCTGAGATACAGCTTGATAGCATTTCTTGTCTTGGCCAAATATTCATTTGGATTGTCAAAATTCATAGAGAATCTAACTGTGCATGAAGACTAAAGGTGAAGTATAATCCATATATAAATAAAAAGAACTGTAATCATGGCTTAGGAGTAGAGGACCCCAAAAAACTGCATTGCCCATGTACTTTGAAGTTTTAGGATGCTGTGGAAGTCACAAATTCAATAAAGGCCAACTAGAGAGGTCAGACCTGCTCCAGATGTTCCAAATCAGCCTCTCCAGTCAAACCCTGACCATCTAGAAGGAATTAATGATTCGTTATCATGTGAATCCTATGAAAGAATGTCTATATTTCTTTTTTAGACACAAAACTCTCTAGAGGATGGTGCTTGCCAACACTCTGAAAAAATAATCTCTCAAAATTCTTGCAATCCACTGTGTTATGATTTCATCTCATGAAATAAAACACCTTTACATTAAAACGCATAAAACTAAATCCCACCGGATCTCTTCCAGACTCAGAATAAGCAGCTCTGTTGGTGATGCTTAGAGAAGGGAAATACAGCCTCATCTCCTCAAACTGGTTCCCACCACTGGGTCCATTTTGCAGGGAGCAAGTTTGCTTTACATCTACAAAATATTTACATGTGAGTAATCTCATACATAATAGATCTTGCAAATGCCTTGTGAATGAAAGAATATCTTCCAACATCACAGTGATAATTCCCCTGAAAGGAATCTTTTAAACTGAAATACACACAATTTCATCCTGGTTTTCCAGTCTATGGAAGTTATCTCTGGTTCTCCTGGATTCGCCTGTGGGTGGTCAAAAGTATGAATATAAGGGTCAGAAAGGACAAAATAAAACGCTCTTCTCACTAAAGAGAAATTCACTTGAGTTTACATTATATTCTTGACTCAAGAAGAAAGAATGCCTTGCTAAATAAAGTGACAATATCTACACGTAACATAAACACACACTGACAAAAAGCAAATCTGCACATGCTCCTATCAGTAGCTACACATTTTCCCAATACTTGGTAATTTTTGGCAACAAGGTCATCCTGTGATAAAGATCTCACCAAGAAATAAATCAATGATCAGTAACGCAAAGATTGATACCTCATACATTCATATTATTGTTATTATTAGAAACACTTTCCTTCGTTCACATTTGTCTTCAGTCTTTCCATTTATATCAAAAATGAAACAAACATCATTAAGGAATTGTCTTTGTCAGCCTCATCAAGAATGTTTTACAGGAATTCCACATGTCATCTGAAATGTCTCTGATGCCATCCTTTTTATGTAATACATAAAATGACAGAATATAGACTCTTTTGGTGTCACCACAGGATAGATTTCCATACACCTCAGCAAATATTACATGAAATAGAGGTAAGTTTCTTGGTCTGGGAAGGCTTTTCTCTAGCTCGGCATTCATATGATAGAATGGAGGTCCTATTTTATTCAACAAGTAACTGTTGAATGCCTTCATTGAACTGGCATGGTGAAATAAAGCATATTACCGGGTAGTAATAATTGTCCACTTCATAAGAATCCAATCCCATTTCTAATGCATCTTCTAAAGGTCATTAGTATACACTTGACATCCCCTTTTCACCTTTTCTACATTCATGTATTTTCAAGATTCAACCCATCATTCCTGAATTAAAACTCTAAGGTGATTAGCCAGTGGCATTTGGCTGTGGCC
This sequence comes from Gorilla gorilla gorilla, assembly GCF_029281585.2. Lineage (NCBI taxonomy): Eukaryota > Metazoa > Chordata > Mammalia > Primates > Hominidae > Gorilla > Gorilla gorilla. The sequence continues at coordinate 174,858,622 of NC_073227.2, read as the reverse complement.
TGGGAATTCCAATGTTCCACAAAGGAGCTTCTGTTGGTCTCCTATAGCATTCAAGTTCACGAGGTGCTCACATCTCTAGTCAATTTCAGGAATATATTTATAATTTACCCATAAGGCATTCACACATGCAAATCCATCCTTTCCACTATTCCCACATTAGTGGGAGTGACATTATCCCCATGTTTCTAGTAGTAAGAAATGACCAGATTAAGGGGTCTGTATTAGTCTGTGTCCCATCAAATGATTCTATGTGCCACAAAAGCTTAAGAACCACGGACCTAGGCCTCCCTTATCTTATTCAGGTTGTCAATCATTTATATTATAAATTCATACAGAGAAAGTATTTTAGTCTTCAAAGCATGAAAATTTTTCTCTCATTGGTTGTTAGCATCAGCTGGACCTATAAGACATCTTACATCAACCGTTTCTGGCTGGCCCCTGGAATACAAATGAAGATAGTGTTTGTGTTACTACAGGGCCAGTGAGGGGGTGTGAGCCCTTATTATCAATTCCAGTGAGCTCTTCTCATATGTAAAAATGCCTTTGCTCTAAACCAATACACAAAAAATACAAAAGAATCACATATTCTCTCATTCACTTCATGTGCCATAAAACATATACTGATCTCTGCAAGTCTGGCTGTATGGACAACAAATAACCCACGGCCCACATTTGTAATACAGTGATCATAGAGTATCAGACTTTAAGATGTTTAACCTCTCTGATCTTCCTCAGTTTTTTTCATCTATATGATAGAAATAATACCTTTTTAGTAGGAGTTTTTAAATTATTAAATGAAAAAATACCTATGAAAACACCTTAAACTAATACTAGTTTTTGCTGCTGCTGCCATTATTAAGCCCAAACTGAACCTCCCAAGGCCATTCTTGCCCAAGATCATTTATTCATTCTACAAATATGTCCCAAGCACCTATTAAGTGCCAAGCACTGCATGATTCAGTGATTACTAAAAGCTTCATAGAGCTTATTATGGTCTGTCTAGTGAAGGGGAAATACATTGATTTAACAATCACACTCCAAAAAAATGGAAAGTTGTTACTGTAACAAGTACTTTGAAAGAACGATACGTAATGTTACGAGAATTTATCATAGAGGATTTTGACCAGAGGGGGCCATTATGGTTCATTTATTCAACAATATTAATTGGGCACATTAATTGCCACACACTGTGAAGGTGCCAGGGTTTCAAAGATGAAGGCATGATGCCAATCTCCAATTGACTAGCAGTGCAGAGAAGAGCATCACCATGTAAAGAGCTTGCACAGGAACATCACAGGAGGACAATCAGGCACAAAGGAAGAGGGAATTCTACAGAGAAAGGAAGGGAGAGAGATGTGAGAAAAGACTTCCTACAGGAGATGATGAATGAGCCAAGTCTTAAAGGATGGGTAGATTTTTCCCCTTGGGGAAGGGCAATTCAGGAAAAGGAAGAAGTGTAAGCAAAAACACTGAATGGGAGAAAACATATTATGTTAGAGAAGTAGTTTTCATTGGGGAGTGATTTGAGCTGCCTCCCACCCCCTGAGGGCATTTGGCAATGTCTGAAGGGATTTATGGTTGTCACTACCTGGGGCTGAGGGCTGCAGGGAGAAGGTTCTGCTTGTATGTAGCAAGTAGAGGCCAGCCATGCTGCCAAACATCCTACAATGCATGGAATAGCCCCTACGACAAAAAATTACATGGCTCAAAATGTCAATAATGCTGAGGTTGAGAAACCCTACATAGAGGAAACAGAGTAGAAAAGCTTCATCACTCACGTATTTGTCAGAAAAACAGAAATATTTTTACTTCCATGTGGCAAACAGTCCCCAGAATTGAATGACCTTCCTCTCTGGGGTGTTTCCCACATCCAGTAGAGGAGACATCTAAGAAGCAAAGTGCACATATGTGTCTGGGGTTCAGCGAAAGGTCTGCAATGAAATACAAACTAGGGCACAACAGTGAGGTGATGGCTGAAGCCCTGGGAGTGGATGAGACCATCTGGGAAGGATATGTGAAATACTGAAGATATTTAAAGGCCCAGCATAGAACCCTAGGAAACACCACCATTGAGAAGCTGGAAGAAGAGGAGGTATCAGCAAAGGGAAACAGGAAGGAATACACAAAGAAGTAAGAGGAGAACAAGAGAGAGAAGGATGCCATGAAAGTCAAGAAAGGACAAGCTTTCAAAATTGAGTGACAATTACCAAATAATTTGAAAATGTATGTTTACACAAAAACATGCACATGAATGTTAATAGCAGCTTTATTCATAATCGCCAAAATGTCCTTCAGCAGATGAGTAGCTAAACAAACTGTGGTGCATACTTACAAGGGAATATTACTCTGTGATAAAAAGAAATGAGCTATCAAGGTACAGGCAAATACGGAGGAACCTTAAATGCATATTGCTAAGTGAAAAAAGCCAATCTGAAAAGCCTACATCCTGTATTATTCCAGCTATATGACATTCTGGAAAAGGCAAAACTATGGAGAGAGTAAAACGATCCATGGTTGGGCTCGCAGAAGGGAGGGAGAGAGGGAAGTGAAGCACAGGGGATTTTTAGAGCAGTGAAGCTCATCTGTATGATACTGTAATGGTGGATACATGACATTATGCATTTGTTAAAACCCACAAAATATACAACACAAAGAGTGAACCTGTATGTAAACTACGGACCTAGTTAACAAAAACGTGTCAATATTGACTGATCAGTTATAAGAAATACACCATACTAATGTAAGATGCTAATAATAGAGGAATCTGTGCAGGGAGAAAGGAGGTAGATGGGAAATCTCTATATCTTCCCCTCAATTTCCATTCTAAAAAATCAAGTCAATTAATTATTTTTTAAAACATGTTTATGTTGAGTAACTTAAGTTCAATTAACATCCGTGCTAATAATTGAGGGTTAATGTTGAAAAAGAAGCTAGATTTTTACCTTAAATGTTATGAGTTATATTCAAGATCCACCCCAAATTGAGTGAAAAGCTGCCAAATGACATAGAGAAGTCAAATAAGAACCAAAACTGAATCTACTCAACTGATAATTAGGATATCACAGTGACCTTTGACAGCACTGTTAAAATCAAATGATCAAAGCAGAGACTGCAGCTGGCTCAATGTAAATTTGTGGTGAGGAAGCGGAAAAAATAAGTGAAGACTCATTCAAGAAGCTAAGACATGAATAAATGCATAACGAGGGATGCAGAATAGAGTTTTTTTCTTAATAAGGAGGGACTTGAATATGTTTGTAAACTGCAAGGAAGACTTGTCACAGAAGGAGAGACTGTAAATATAGTGGACAATAACAAAAAAGATTCCTAAAGGAACACAGTGAATGAAGAAACTGTAGCAGAGAATTTACTCAAGTCTTGGAGGAAAAAAAATAGGTGTTTTTCTTTGATATTTTATTAAAGAGATTTTGAAAAACAAGAGGTAGTGAACAATTATCAAACAGGAGAGGGTAGCAAGACAAGCTCTGTCTTCCTCACCATCCAGCCTGGACCTTAGTCTCCGATTCCTATAGATCAGCATCAGGACCACTCAACAAGCTGACCTACGACAGCTCTGCAATACAGATTGGTAGACTTGAATTGAGAACCAGGAATTCTAGCATCTACTCTCATTCCCTCACTACTACAACCCCTGTCTTCCCCTACACCCACTGCATCTCCGCTCCACCATCAGCATCATTCTCAGTGATTTGGCTAAGTTGCTTGGCCTTCTTGGGGCCTCAGGTACCTCACCTGTAAAACAGCAGAAATGTCTTCCCAGCCTAGGACTGGATCCTGGATCAACTGACCTCTTGGGATTCTTTCCCCTGTAAAGCCAGTGATACGGCAGATGGACTGCCACTTTGGCTGAGGAGTTAGTCTTCTGGTCAGAGAGATTTTTCTCCTAACATCATGGAGAAGAAAAATAAGTCAAGCAAGCAGTATTCCCCATGGGAAGTTCCAATATCCATCCTCCCACAAAGTCAAAGCAACCACAAAAGATAAACTTCCACCAGGTGTGGCGGCTCACCCCTGTAATCCCAGGACTTTGGGAGGCTGAGGTGGGCGGATCACCTGAGGTCAGGAGTTCAAGACCAGTGTGGCCAACATGGCGAAACCCCGTCTCTACTAAAACTACAAAAATTAGCTGGGTGTGGTAGCTCATGCCTGTAATCCCAGCTACTTGGGAGGCTGAGGCAGGAGAATCACTTGAACGCAGGAGGCAGAGGTTGCAGTGAGCCGAGATGGTGCCACTGCACTCCAGCCTGGGCAACGACAAAAAAAGCAAGACTCCGTCTCAAAAAAAAAAAAAAAAAAAAAAAAGATAACCTTCCACTCTGAGGTCAATATGAATTTCAGTGTGGGCCAATACTAATGTTAACCAACACTGGGATTCATCAATTTTTTTTTTTTTTTTTTAGTTCCAGGGTACTTGTGCAGGACGTGCAGGTTTGTTGCACAGGTAAACATGTGCCATGGTGGTTTGCTGCACCTATCAACCCATCAGCTAACTATTAAGGCCAGCATGCATTAGCTATTTTTCCTGATGCTCTCCCTCCCCCAACCCCACAACAGGCCCCACTGTGTGTTGTTCCCCTCCCTATGTGTTCTCATTGTTCAGCTCCCACTTACAAGCGAGAACATGTGGTGTTTGGTTTTCTGTTCCTGCGTTAGTTTGCTGAAGATAAAGGCTTCCAGCTCCAACCATGTCCCTGCAAAAAACTTGATCTCATTCGTTTTTATGGCTGCATAGTATTCTGTGGTGTATATGTACCACATTTTCTTTATCCAGTCTATCATTGATGGGCATTTGGGTTGATTTCATGTCTTTGCTATTGTGAATATTGCTGCAATGAACATATGCATGCATGTATCTCTGTAATAGAATGATTTATATTCTTTTGGGTACATACTCAGTAATGGGATTGCTGGGTCAAATGGTATTTCTGGTTCTTGGTCTTTGAGGAATTGTCACACTGTCTTCCACAATGATTGAACTAATTTACATTCCCACCAACAGTGTAAAAGTCTTCCTATTTCTCCACAGCCTTGCCAACATCTGTTGTTTCTTGACTTTTTAATAATCACCATTCTAACTGGCATGAGATGGTGTCTCGTTGTTGTGATTTGCATTTCTCTAATTATCAGTGATGTTGAGCTTTTTTTCATATGTTTTTTGGCCACATAAATGTCTTCTTTCAAAAAGTGTCTATTCATGTCTTTTGCCCACTTTTTATGGAGTTGTTTGGTTTTTTTGTGTGTAAATTTGTTTAAGTTCCTTGTAGATTCTGGATATTAGACCTTTGTCAGATGGATAGATTGCAAAAATTTTCTCCTATTTACTCAAGTCTTGGAGGAAAAAAATAGGTGTTTTTCTTTGATATTTTATTATCAGATGGTCTGTTCACTCTGATGATAGTTTATTTTGCTGTGCAGAAGCTTCTTAGTTTAATTAGGTCCCATTTGTCAATTTTTGCTTTTGGTGTTTTCGTCACGAAATCTTTGCCCATGCCTATGTCCTGAATGGTGTTGCCTAGATTTTCTTCTAGGGTTTCTATGGTTTCAGGTTTTACATTTAAGTCTTTAATCCATCTTGAGTTAATTTTTATATAATGTGTAAGGAAGGAGTCCAGTTTCAATTTTCTGCCTATGGCTAGCCAGTTCTCCCAACACCATTTATTAAATAGGGAATCCTTTCCCCATTGCTTGTTTTTGTCAGGTTTTTGAAGATCAGATTGTTGTACAAGTGTGGTCTTATTTCTGAGTTCTCTATTCTGTTCTATTGGTCTTTGTGTCTGTTTTTGTACCAGTACCATGCTGTTTTGGTTACTGTAGCCTTGGAGTATAGTTTGAAGTCAGCTAGTGTGGTGCCTCCAGCTTTGTTCTTTTTGCTTAAGATTGTCTTGGCTATATGGGCTCTTTTTTGGTTCCATGTTAATTTTAAAGTAGTTTTTTCTAATTCTGTGAAAAATGTCAATGGTAGTTTAATGGGAATAGCATTGAATCTATAAATTACTTTGGGCAGTATGGCCATTTTGATTCTTCCTATCCAGGAGCATGGAATATTTTTCCGTTTTTTTGTTTCCTCTCAGATTTCCTTAAGCAGTGGTTTGTAGTTCTCCTTGAAAAGGTCATTTACTTCCCTTGATAGCTGTATTCCTAGGTATTTTATTCTCTCTGTAGCAATTGTGAATGGGAGTTCATTCATGATTTGGCTCTCTGCTTGTCTGTTGCTGGTGTATAGGAATGCTTGTGATTTTTGAACATTGATTTTGTATCCTGAGATTTTCCTGAATTTGCTTATCAGCTTAAGAAGGCTTTGGCCTGAGATCATGGGGTTTTCTTGATATAGGATCATGCCATCTGCAAACAGAGGCAGGTTGACTTCCCCTCTTCCTATCTGAATAGCTTTTATTTCTTTCTCTTGCCTGACTGTCCTGGCCAGAACTTCCAATACTATGTTGAATAGGAGTGATGAGAGAGGGCATCCTTGTTTTGTGCTGGTTTTCAAGGGGAATATTTCCAGCTTTTGCCCATTCCATATGATATTGGCTGTGGGCTTGTCATAAATGCCTATTATTTTGAGGTATGTTCTTTCAATACCTAGTTTATTGAGAGTTTTTAATATGAAGGGTTGGTGAATTTTATCGAAGGCCTTTTCTGAATCTATTGAGATAATCATGTGGTTTTTGTCTTTAGTTCTATTTATGTGATGAATTGCATTTATTGTTTTGTGTATGTTGGACCAGCCTTGCATCCCATTGATGAAGCCAGCTTGATCGTGGTGGATAAGCTTTTTGATGTTCTGCTGGATTCGGTTTGCCAGTATTTTATTGAGAATTTTTGCATTGATGTTTATTAAGGATATTGACCTCAAGTTTTCTTTTTTTGTTGTATCTCTGCCAGCTTTTGGTATCAGGATGATGCTGGCCTCATAAAATGAGTTATGGAGGAATCCCTCCTTTTCAATTGTTTGGAACAGTTTCAGAAGAAATGGTACCAGCTCCTCTTTGTACCTCTGGTAGAATTCAGCTGTAAATCTGTCTGGCCCCAGGCTTTTTTTGGTTGGTAGACTATTTATTACTGCCTCAATTTCAGAACTTGTTATTGATCTATTCAGGGATTCAGCTTCTTCCTGGTTTAGTCTTGGGAGGGTGTATGTGCCCAGGAATTTATCCATTTCTTCTAGATTTTCTAGTTTATTTGCATAAAGGTGTTTATAGTATTCTCTGATGGCTGTTTGTATTTCTGTGGGCTGAGTGGTGATATACCCTTAATCATTTTTTATTGTGTCTATCTGGTTCTTCTCTCTTTTCTTCTTTATTAGTCTAGCTAGTGGTCTATTTTATTAATTTTTTCAAAAAAACAGCTCCTGGATTCATTGATTTTTTAAGGGTTTTTCATATCTCTATCTCCTTCAGTTCTGCTCTGATCTTGATTTTTTTTTTTTTTTTTTTTTTTTTTTTTTTTTTTTTGTCTTCTGCTAGCTTTGGGGTTTGTTTGCTCTTGGTTCTCTAGTTCTTTTAGTTGTGATGTTATGGTGTTGATTTGAGATCTTTCTAGCTTTTTGATGTGGGCACTCGGTGCTATAAATTTCCCTCAACACTGCTTTAACTGCATCCCAAAGATTCTAGTACATTGTCTCTTTGTCCTCACTGGTTTCAAAGAACTTCTTGATTTCTACCTTAATTTCATTATTTACCCAGAAGTCATTCAGGAGCAGATTGTTCAATTTCCATGTAGGTGTGTGGTTTTGAGTGAGTTTCTTAATCTTGTGTTCCAATTTGATTGCACTGTGGTCTGCTTCCAAGATGGTATGTTGTTGCTGCATGCTCCAGAGGGAGTAAATGCCGTGTCCTCACGTGGAGGAAGGGATAGAAGGTAATGAACCCACTCCCTTAAGCCCATTTGTAAGAGCCTTAATTCCTTCCATGAAGGCTCTACCCTCATAACTTAATTATCTCTTAAAGCTTACAAAGATATAATCTGATTTATTGCATTACTATCACATTGGCAATTAAGTCTCAACATATGAATTTTGGGAGAACACATTCAGACCATTGCAAAGAGCAAAAATATTTTGAGCTCTTGAAATGTACAAGCAAGGAATTAGTCACCATGAGAGATACCAGGATAAAACATACACACACACACTCCCAGGAGTTTACATCCTAATCCTGACCCTTGGCTGTAAGCAGGTTTTTTTCCTGCATTCTTGCTGCCTGCTGAGGATGGTAACACAAAATGACAGCAGGCTGTTTATTTCTTTCAAAGCCACATCAATGGAAGAGGGACATCCTGTGTCTATAACAGGTAGATGGAATTCCTTGTTGAAATTTTTTATGGATTGCTTTGTAGCAGAAAACATGCCTTTAGACATCTCATACTACAAAATAGTCCTGATGTAACTGAGCTGAGCCATGTGGCCAGAGTATGTAGTATGAGTATGTCAATATTGGTTATCACTCATACTATCACTCATACTACATACTGATATCTCATACTACAAAATAGTCCTGATGTAACCTTCAGAGCACATAGCATGTGTTCCCAGGACAAAGTGATGCACAAAGATGTCCATGTAATACCCAAACTGCCACAATGAATCCCACATGCTTGTAAAAGATTATCTGATAAAACTTGGGGCCAAATGTTGGTACATAAACTATCTCTTACTGTGGTCATGTCTTATTCCTCCTATTATAAATTAAACTCCATATACACAATGTACATGTTCCGTCTTCTTCTTTCCCTTCCTCTGTTCAATCCTCCATCACTTCACTAACATACATCCATTACTGTAATGTTTTCAGTGATAACAATATTGAACAAATGAAGGAATGAGGTATCAAAGCTATATCAGGTATGCATATGTTTGGCTATAAAAAATACAAACCTTCACTGCAAGAACTTAAAAAGATACAGGTTTATTTTGTTTCTGGCAACAAGAAGTCTAAGGGTAGAAACACGAGGGCTGTCAGAGTAGCTCAGAATTCCACAAGTCACTGTCCTTAGTATCTCAAGATGGCCTCTGCACTTCCAGACCCCACATCCAATTTTCAGGAAGGAAGAAGGTGAGAGGGCTAAAGACCTTTTCCCAGGCAGCTTTTGTCTTTTTGTGTGGAAAGGAATGTTGTCCATTTGCATCACTGGCTAAAGCTGAGCCAAGTGGTCACCTCAGGCAGGAGATGCCTAAGAAAACGGAGTGTTTCACTTTTAGCCTTTACAAAAGGGGAAGGCAAGGGAAAAGTCAGTTGGGAATGGAGCTGAGTAAGCCAAGTCCTGATGCTACATGCAAACAGCTCTTTTTCCAATAACAAATGGTTTTCACATACATACCACCTTGCACTCCATTAATATTGTTTCATTCAACTGATTTAATTCAGTGTTTTTATTTAGGCTCTCAGAGTTAGTATTATTAAAGGTTCTCTTCATTTCATTCCCATACTTTCAGAACCCAGTGAAGAACCTCATATTCCACCCCTTCCAACTATTTGAAATTGATGTGGATATGCTATATTTCTATCCCAAACTTTTGCCCAATAATATTTATTTCAGTTCCAACTTTTGCAAATCAATTCATTCTGTTAACATCCTTTTCACCCTGCTTGGTTTGTAAATGAGAGAGTTGGAACTCAAACTCAATCAGATCTGTATTCCTCATCTCTAGCTGCTTCTGGAACACACAGACTACAGGAATATGCACACACTCTTTGCCGTTGAGAGGATTTCCATAGTTTTGCTCACTGAAACCTGTATAACTTGCCAGGCATGTGATGCATACATAACAAAAATAAAATAGAAAAAGAATTATTTATGAGCTTGAAGAGTTGGCCAATCTTTCGGGAAAAAAATGCTACAACCCTTCCTCACACCATAGACAAAAATCAATTCCAAGCCAAGTAAAGATTTGAATATGAAAAAGCAAAAATTCTGCAAAGAATGGTAGAACATTCTCTTTAGAAAATACGTTAGGAAAGAATTTCTTAAGCAAATCATACAAAGCATAAACTATAAAGAAAAAGATTGATAATTTTATCTAAATTACAATTACTTCTGGATGAGAGAAAAAACCATAATAACATTTTTTAAAACAAGACTAAGAAGAAGTGGAGATATTTGCAATTCACTTAATAGATTTCTAAAAACCATGACATCAAGAATATGTATTTTTAAAAACATGACATCAAGAATTTATAACGACCTACAAATCAATAAAGAAAATGACAAAAAATAGAAAATAGGGAAAAACAATGTGCTCAAGAAGAAATTGAATGAGCCATAAATATGTGAAAAATATTGCAAATCTCACCTGTAATGAGGGAACTGAAAAAACGATTATGATATTCACTCACACCTATGAAATTGATAAAAATGTGTGTGTCTGCCAATACCAAGTATAAGGATGTGGGAAAATAAGAACTCTCAAACACTGCCAGTGGTAGTTTCAATTGGCACAGGCACTTTAGTGCATGCCCCATAGCTCAGCACTTCTATTCCTCAGCGTACATCCAGGAAAAAAAGTCTCTCAAATGTGCACAAGAAGACAAATACAAAGATGTTCACAAAACAGCTTTGTTTGCAATAAAAATTTGGAAGCAACATAATTATCTACCAGAAGGGGAATGAGTAAATAAATTATTATATATTCATCCAATGGAATGCTATAAAAACATTAAAATGAATGGGATAAATCTCCAAAACATGCTGGAGTGAAAAAGTACTATCCTTAATCAAGCTCTCTGCTTTGCCATTTTTACCTTCCATCTGTTTGAATTTTATTCCTCCTTCAAATCTTCCTGAAGCACTAATCCCTCCAGAAATTTTCTCTGCTGTTTCCAATCTGGATCTTTCCCCCCGGGATTTTTATTTGGATCTCTCTTATGACATTCACTCCAACAGCAGTACAACAAATTGTCCCTAGCATCATAGTCTCACCAACAGGCTTTTTTAAAAACCTTAGTTAATCTGATGGTGGGGGGGATTCATTTTAATATACATTCATTTGATGACTCCTGAGGTTGAAATTTTTCTATGTGCTAATTATTCATTTATATTTATTCTGTCTTACTCATTTACAGCATCCTAGCACATATTAAAAATAGAAAATAAGGCCGGGGTGGTGGCTCACACCTGTAATCCCAGCACTTTGGGAGGCCAAAGAGGGTGGATCGTTGGAGTCTAAGTTTGACACCAGCCTGGGCAACATGGTGAGACCACGGTCTCTACCAAAAACACCAAAAAAAAATTAGCTGGGTGTGGTGGCATGCACCTGTAGTCCCAGCTACTTAGGAGCCTAAAACCAAACAAACAAACAAAGGAACATAAAAGGCCAGGTGTGGTGGCTCACGCCTGTAATCCCAACACTTTGGGAGGCCAAGGCAAGAGGATCACTTGAGCCAGGAGTTCAAGACCAGCCTAGGTGACACAGAAAGACCCTGTCTCAAAAGAGGAAAAAAAAAAAAAAAACAGAAAATAAACTTTTGAACCAAATTAAAATTTATAAATTCAAAGCAAACTAACAAAAACACTCAGACCAAAAAAACATTACTCCAAAATAGGTAGTGTGCTAACATACAGAAGTGTATTACTAACACTACAAACTTACTTGCTAGGACCCTTTCTTGTATCTTTACAGAACATGTATGTTTATGGTTTACCTGATGCTGAATGGACAGAGAATCACTTAAGGCTTAAATAGTTTCTACTGGTTTGAGGAACAAAAAGCACTTTGTGCAGACAGAAAGAACACAGAAGCCAAGAGAGTATGTGCCAGAAGCCAATATTCCCTATGAAGACTCTATCTAACATATGAGACAGATACTCATCCCAATAAATCTTGAATTCTGCAAATGTGTAACTTTATTCCCTAATTTTAACACGTGTCTTTTTTAAAGATTCCTATTAAATTTGTGATTCTGGGGTTTGCAGCTAATAAGCAGAGTCATAATTGAAACGATTAAATAAATACAGTCATCTATTCTCCAGAAAATGCAAGTTATTTGTACTCTGCAGTTCACATGGCTTTTGGTGCTCCCTAGGTTGTTGTTTTTTGTTTTTTGTTTCTTGTTTTTTGTTTTTGAGATGGAGTCTCTGTCGCCCAGGCTGGAGTGCAGTGGTGTGATCTCCACTCACTGCAACTTCTGCCTCCCGGGTTCAAGCAATTCTCCTGCCTCAGCCTCCCGAGTAGCTGGGACTACAGGCACCTGCCATCACGCCTGACTAATTTTTTGTATTTTTAGTAGAGATGGGGTTTCACCGTGTTAGCCAGGATGCTCTCGATCTCCTGACCTCGTGATCCACCGGCCTCAGCCTCCCAAAATGCTGGGATTACAGGTGTGAGCCACTGTGCCCGGCCAGTCCCTAGGTTTTCTTTTTTTTCTTTTTGCAGGATTCTTGAGATTCCAAGGATCATTTGTAGGCAGCACAGTTTTTGCTAACAGCTTCCAGCAACTTCTTCTGCCATTCAAATTCAGAGGTTCTAATTGGGAATCAAATGTTCAATATGAAAATGATTTGTATCTAAAAGTAGAGCTATAGAACTGGAATTACCAAGATCATAGCCAGTGACCATCACTGCAATAGTTTCCTCTTTTTTTATTTGTGAGTAATTTATCACTCTGTCTGGATTTTGACATGAGCATCAGACAATCCAGATTTTAAAAGAACATTTGGCTCCTAAAATGCTGAACAAACAGAATCTCTTCCTTTGAGGATAGTCAGGACATCATCAGATAGAGTTACTTATGAGATTTACTCCAGAATGCTACTTACCCAGGCTTTAACCTGGACTAAATCCCAACTGAGTCAGTTGGTTAACTGATTATCAGATTTTATGGTTGTCGCAGGACACAAGAACAGTCAGAATGGGTAAGTGTGTCATATTTCCACTACTTTATCTCTTCAGGGGTGCATATTATAAGAAAGTAAAAACATTCCATTAGAATGCAAAACGATGATAGCATTGCCCATAAATATTGTGCTTCCTGTGAATATCCTATCCACTTCCAAACTATATTTTCATCAATTTAAGTTTATAAGGAATTTGATCATGTGTCATAAGGTGTTTGAAGTATGTTTCCACTTTTGTTCATCTGGGGTTTTTTGTTTTAGTTTTTAGTGTCATGTAAAATAAGTAAGACTTTGTTTTAAATCTGCAATTATCATGAGTAAATACATTTCACAAAGTTTTTTCTTTTTTTTAAATCAGCCTAAACCAGACTTTGGTTTATATTAAAAGGTTCCCCAGGGAACTAGATTTTACATTTGAGACCCTGATTTAGCTAAAATATTTATAAGGGCACATGTAGAAATACAGGTCCCCATTGGGCGATGAACCAGGGCTGAGACATAATTATGATTCTCTCTGCTCTCCATTCCAGCGGAAACTGCTCCCAGGAGCCCAGAGGTGAGTTGGTTGTCAAAGGAGAACACAAATGTTCTATGCAATGTGACAAGCTGCATCACCTTCCCAACCTCCAAGGCCAATCTAAAGAACATTAGAAGATGATACACAAATCTTTTCAGATATTAAATTAATGGGAATACTTGCTTCACTTGTAACCAATGTCAGTGATGTCTGAGGACCTTGAAGCCAAATTTAGTTGGATTGATTTGTGCATTATCATTCCAGGCTGTTGCTCAGTTCAGCCTGTCATAAGTGTAGTGGCACTCATAAGCCTAAATGAAAAATTATGTCTCCAAGTAACATCTGTAAAACAGTCCAGGACTGGAAAATTGAAATTTTCCTTGTAAAAAAATAAAATTGCTTAATAACTTGCTGAAATGTCTTAAGAGTGAGGTAACACACTGGGAGGACTGGTCTTGATGGCCTATCCCCTTTGAAAATGTCCCCACGTCATCACGTTATGGGACAAAGTGGGGGAATTAGCCTATTCACCAGTCCACAGGGGGGCACCACAAGTTTCTTACAAGCCTCAATGGGTGGCAGTGTTGTTGCAGGTGTCTGGGTTGCCATTGTTGCTGCTGTCATTTAGCTATCACAGCAAAAAACTGGGCCACCAAGAAGACTACTCACAGGAGTCCGTTAATCAACAGCCAGGGTCTCAAGAACTCTAAGGTTGAATGTCAGTCTTCAGTTATATAACAAAAACAGGATTTAGCAAGGAGATTTTAGGAAAGAAAATATCTGTTGATGACATCCTCCCTACTCCCCAACCACATACCCTCTCCTCCGCTTAACAGAGAGTTACACAGCTAACTGCAGCAGAATCCCAATCTTGCAATAACCATCCTTCACATATGAAAACTACCATGTTATTAGTTCTCATCAAAAGAAATATACACACTTTGCATACCTGTTTTGTACATTCAGAGTTGGTAAAAACATAAAAACTCAGAAATGTGCAAATCTGTACAAGAATATTAGCAAGGTATTGTTCAGGGTATTTCCTGGAAGTCTGACAATCAAGTGATTTCCATATAGAGAAACAATTTTAAGTTTTTTAAACTTTTTTTTTTTTTTGACACAGAGTCTCACTCTGTAGCCCAGGCTGGAGGGTAGTGGTGAGATCATAGCTCACTGTAACCTTGAACTCCTTGGCTCAAGCGATCCTCCTCCCTCAGCCTCCAGAGTAGCTGGGATAACAGGTGCATGCCACTATGTCTGACTGGTTTTTTTTTTCAGAGATGGAAGTCTTACTATGTTGCCCAGGCTAGTCTCAAACTCCTGGCCTCAAATGATCCTTCCACCTCAGTCTCTCAAAGTGCTAGGATTAGGCTAGGTGACTAGGAGCCACCACGCCTAGCCTAAATTATTATTTTAATCCTATTCAGTTCTGTTGAATAAAATGCTGGTAACATTAATTCTTTATTCCCTAAAGAAATATTATTTACACGCTTTTCTAATATTTCTATTGAGTTTTTCCCATTCCTTTGACAAAAGGATTTCATTGTTGTGGGTTTATCAGCATGTCACCATTTTAATTTTTCATAATTATGTTATTCTATTTTATCAAACTCAATGTGAGGTTTGTCTCACATTAAAATACGCATGGTATTTTAAACTCATAAAGTGTTTATGAAAATTAATATCATTTTTTGATACCCCCCACCCCACATCAGGCTTTTTCTACTGTCCATTTTCTAGAAATAGTCTGTTTGCCTGTGGGCCCTTACCTCAGGAACTGGCCAATGGATTTACAGAAGTCCCTTGTGGTTCCAGGGATTAGGCAGTCTGATTCATGAACCACAACCCACACAGGCTATGCTACTGAACCTGCACTATGCCTTTGCGTAAATAACAGGTGAAGTGTCCTGTGACTGCCAGCATTCTCTTGACTGTCAACATAATTTCCTATGGCTTTAGGCAACAGCGCAGCATGTGAACTTATTTATGCTTCATTCTCAGTTCTAGAAGACTACTTCCCTATTCTTCGGTGCACGATATTCAAAGGTCAAGGAGAATAATCACCACTATACTCTGAGCAATATGAACAAATTTTATCCTCCATATTCGCTAACTAGGTCCAAATGAAAAAAAATGGATAGTGAAGGTGAAAATAATATGTTGGTTTTGAAATATTTATTTTATGGAATTAAAAGTATTTTTAAGGATTGACTTTTCAAAATTCATAGTAACATGAAAAAAATAGGAAGGGACACCAGAACAGAAGCAGAAGCAAATAAAGAAAATGAAAGTGCGCATCACGTAAGGGCATCTGTGACATTAGAAAGTAGTGTACATAACAAGAAACAGGGAAGTCAGGTGGATGCAGGCTCCACCAACTGAACAATCAATGATGGCTGAAACCGAGCAGTGCATCGTTAGGCAAAGCAGGATGATTCTTCTGCTGCTATAGAATAACCTATTGCACTGAAGAGTTTGTAGAAGTCATTAAATGAGAAGGGCAAAGAAATAAGAATAATAAAAGAGTATGCCTCATTGAATATAAGTAATCTAGGATATAACAACCTGCTCACAGGTCATAAATAAATGATAACAAAGTTTGTCTACACAGAATGAAAAGAGCAGTTCACTGAACCATACAGAGTGAATCTGTTGGCTTTATCAATACCTGCAATTATCTCTCCCTAGCTGGTTGGAAATAAGAAATCATCACACTACAGCTGGCACCCGTTTCCAATATAAATGCCTTTCAGTTGCAACGGAAACTCACTGCATTACTGATTAAGTATGAAATCCCAGAAGACTTGCTTAAAACCTACTTGATGGTATCATGTGCTCAACCCATGGAAAATCAATGGCTCATCTCAATTTCAAGCTGCAAGAGTACTGATGTGCCCAGGCACCATCATGAGGTGGTTTTCTCACTTTCTTGCAACCTTTTTGACCACATCCTGCTTCTCATAGAACATCTAGTGAATAAAGACATGAATTTCAGATCATGTCACTTTGATGCATTTGAGTATAGAGTACTTACTCTGTGCTAAGCACTTTGCTGGACTCACAGCCTATGATAGAGAAGCAGGATATCTGTATTTCAGTCACAAATTTTAAAAGCTTTAAGTGATGCCATTTTTTATATACAAAAAATGTATTTTTAAAAACATCACAGATAGCCAGGTGCAGTGACTCATGCCTGTAATCCCAGCACTTTGGGAGGCCGAGATGGGTGGATCACTTGAACCCAAGAATTCAAGACCAGCCTGGGCAGCATGGCGAAATCCTATCTCAAAAAAAACAAAACAAAAAAAAACACCACACAAAAATTAGGACACGCCTGTAGTCCCAGATATGCAGGAGGTTGAGGTGGGAGGATTGCTCCAGCCCAGGAGATCAAGGCTGCCATGAACCACGACCATGCCACTGCACCCCAGCCTGGGAAACAGAGTGAGACCCTGTCTCAAATAAACAAAGAAAAAAAAAACAAATAGCACAGAGAGAGGGAAGGAGGGAAGGAGGGAGGGAGGGAAGAAGGGAAGGAGGGAGGGAGGGAAGGAGGGAGGGAGGGAAGGAGGGAAGGAGGGAGGGAGGGGAGGAGGAAAGAAATGAAGGAAGGAAGGAAGGAAGGAAGGAAGGAAATCCATTTTAAGTTAGATCCTCAGGGCCTTAGCTCCAGGGCTTTTTAGAGAATGCATTTTTTTAAAAACAGAAGAAGGGATAAAACAGAAGAAGGTCCAAGAAGGTGAAGAAGAAGAAGGTCCAAGAAGGTCCAAGAGAGGTGACCATGGTTCCTACTTGTCTTTTTTTTTTTCCTGAAGAAAATTATGTCCATTCTAAGGGGGACGGGAAGGTCAGAAACACAGGGATTTCTTGTTGTTGCAGTTTCAGTCTTCTATTATTTTCTTTTACTTTCTCCCCTGTTAAATTTGATTCTCTCTTTCTGACTGGCATGATGATGGCCAGAAAGGCTTTAACTCAACACTTTTGTGTACACAACTCAAGGTGAAGTGCAGCTTCAGTAACTATGCAGTCAGCCTGATTAACGCAGACGATCAGAGTGGATTTTTGTCGTGCTATCTAACCCCAGACTACACCATAAAACATGACTCACCAAGGCTGTTGAGAATATTTAGCCATGAACCAGGAGTTCTCTCACAAACTCTCTGCATGACTTTGGTCAAGTATTTCAACTTTTCTGAGCCTCAGCTTCCTTTACTGTAAAGAGAAGGGTTATTATAAACAATACCAAAAGCCTTTTCTAGCTTTAAAATTTGTGATTTTTTTTTTTTTTTTTTTTTTTTTTTTTGAGACAGAGCCTGGCTCTGTCTCCAGGCCGGAGTGCAGTAGCACAATCTGGGCCCACTGCAACCTCCACCTCCCAGGTTCAAGCCATTCTCCTGCCCCAGCCTCCCGAGTAGCTGGGACTGTGGGCGCCCGCCACCACGCCTAGCTAATTTTTGTATTTTTGGTAGAGACGAGGTTTCACATTGTTGGCCAAGATGATCTCAATCTCCTGACCTCGTGATCCACCCACCTCGGCCCCACAAAGTGCTGGGATTACAGGTTTGAGCCACCGCGCCCGGCCAATTCTTCTTTTTTAAATCTAAATTATATAGTTGTGTGTATCCCTAAGAAGTTTCACTCCTATTCTGGTGTTTCTATGTGTTAGAATTCAGATTTTCATAATCTGATCTTTGGTTTTCTTGCATAATATGGACCAAGCCATGACCTAAAAAGTGTAATCTGTCTTGTGATCCCAAAATGTTCTTAACTTTTTCCTAACTAAACCCTGCCTGGTTTAAGTAGGTAGTCAAAATGTCATTTATTCAATATTCATGAATGACTTCTATCCTAAGAAGAGTGGTATCTGGCTCTGAAAGCCCCACTGGGCTTTACTTTGTACACTGCATGTGAAAATCAAATCTGCCCCATGCTATAGAGGCTCTAAGGACACAGACTCCATAACTTGACAGCACCTGTTAGCTGTGTGACCCTAGGCAAGATCTTTAACATCTTCATGCCTTGCTTCTTCTTTCATAAAATGGGGACAATCATACCTACCCCATAGAATAGCATGAGCTGCATAAATAAATGCAAAGGACTTAAACAGGTCCTCGTAGTGTAAGCATTATACAAGGACTGGGTATTGTTAAGTTATTTTTCATTTTCAATTAAAATCCTCTACAATGAAATTGTGTCCGGAATTGGCGGGTTCTTGGTCTCACTGATTTCAAGACTGAAGCTGCGGACCCTGGCAGTGTGTGTTACAGTTCTTAAAGACGGTGTGTCCGGAGTTTGTTCCTTCTGATGTTCGGACGTGTCCAGAGTTTCTTCCACCAGTAGAAGAAACTCCTACTGGTGGGTTCGTGGTCTCACTGACTTCAGGAGTGAAGCTGCAGACGCTCGCTGTGTTACAGCTCTTACAGGCGGTGCATCTGAAGTTGCTCGTTCCTTCCAGTGGGTTTGTGGTCTCACTGGCTTTGGGAGTGAAGCCGCAGACCTTCGTAATGAGTGTTACATCTTACAAAGGCAGCATGGACCCAAAGAGTGCGCAGCAGCAAGATTTATTGCTAAGAGCAAAAGAACAAAGCTTCCACCGTTAAGAAAGAAACCCGAGCGGGCATCCGCTGCTGACTCAGGTGGCCTACGTTTATTCCCTTATCTGGCCCCACCCACATCCTGCTGATTGGTCCATTTTACAGAGAGCTGATTGGTCCATTTAACAGAGAGCTGATTGGTCCGTTTTACAGAGAGCCAATTGGTCTGTTTTGACAGAGTGCTGATTGGTGCATTTACAAACCTTTAGCTAGACACAGAGGGCTGAATGGTGCATTTACAATCCTTTAGCTAGACCGAAAAGTTCTCCAAGTCCCCACCCATGGGAGAAACCCAGCCAGCTTCACCTCTCACTGGTACCCTCGCTGGATTTTGCAGTGCCTATCCCAGGCACCCTGGCAGCCCAGAGGGAGCTCATCCCAAACAACCAAGAGGAAAAGAGGGGAAGCGAGAAAGAGATGGAGACCCGCCATCGTGGCCAATGACCCCACGAAGAGGGAGCAGTGGTCCACGCCCAGGACCCAGCCTTCGATCAAGCCCAGCAGGCGCCAGCTGGCGGCGCCGAGTGCGGGGCCGCACCCATCCGGAACCGCGCCGTCCCGGCTCCCGCCCACGCTTTTCCCTCCACACCTCCCCGCGAGCAGAGGGAGCTGGCTGCGGCCTCGGCCAGCCCCAGAGAGGGGACCCCACAGCGCAGCGGAGGGCTGAAGGGCTCCTCGAGCATGGCCGGAGCGGACGCCAAGGCCGAGGAGGTGCTGAGAGCGAGCGAGGGCTGCTAGCACGTTGTCACCTCTCAAAATGTACATACCCATGAAATAAGTCAACTCAGCTTCATAAATGCACAAACATAATTAAGCATTTGTTTCCTATGTGTTTTATTTCATTATACATGATTTTCATTTCATAGAGAAAGAAAGCAAGACAAAGAGGTAAAGTAACTTTCTCAAGGTCACCTGGCTGTCTTCATCTGTACGCTTGAGGAGATATTCCACCTTTTTTCTCCTTCAATTTTCAGGCCACGTAACGTTCCTCAAAGAAATATGGATTGCACCTGAAGTGGCTTTGAAATCCTGCACAAAATGGCACATGGAGACCTATCTTGAATTTTCATCTGTCTTTCCAGTTGGAGATAACAATTTGGGAAGGAAGAGGGCATAGAAAATGAGCAACTTGCTGTGTAAATAATGTCAAAGAATAAGTTCACTTGTCTAGATCCTGGTTTATGATGCCTAAATACTGGACCACTGATAGCTGAAGAGTGGAAAATCAGGTGGAAATGCACTTCAAAGGCAGTTTCCTCATCGGAAAAAGAGCAAGACATCAAATGAAAATCTGAGAAGGAGGAATGAATCATCCAAATGCAGCCATACTACCAAATTCCATGGTCAAAAAACAATTAATACAGAAAATATTATCAGCAGGTTTTAACAGTTCTTGGGAGTAAATAGAAAAATGTTTGAGAACACTACTTATTACCCGCACACACAAATTGAGTAACAAGTTAAGGATGTTTAAAATGATAATTAAAAAGATAAAGGAGATAAGTACAGTGTCAAACAAAGATAGCATCAAGGCTCATGACTGAAACATGGCAAAGGAAACTGTTAAATTAATCAGATCCTGTAAAAAATGAGAAAAAAGAAAATACTGTGTGTCAAGTATTTCCTGATGGAAAGATGTTAGAAAGTGTGGCTGGGTGGATGGTCAGCTGCTCAAAAGGTGGCAGTAGTTTCCTGTGTCACCATAGACCAGAGCATGGTCTTCAGTATTGCAGATCCGGAAACACAATCTGTCAGTGCATAGAGAATTGATCGGAGGCTTATCACATACTAAAGAAATTGATAATAAGCCTAAAGGATAGTATGTGAGGAGAAATAAAGCTGGACAACCCTGAAGCCTCACTTCTTCCAACGTTTGTTAGCTTAGAAGCTGACTCAGCAAATCTGAGTTAGCTCAGAGGAATCCAAGCTGACAGCAGCTGCTGAGCCTCAAAGACTTTCTTTCCTAATGAGGCCACTTCCTCCACCAGAGGCCTCCATTAATGCTTTCTGCTCATATGTCCCTATGCTCAAAGGACAGACTGGAGCTGTTTGATATGGGCCTGAAAGTTGTATCACACTGTAAATCAACACACTACTCTCTTCATCAAGGAAGCCTTGCTACAAGAAAATAAAATGCCTGCTGAACTACACGTTGTGCTTAGGGACGTAGCAGATTTACATACTGGTACCATCTCCTTGTGTCCCTCATGGACTGGCAACTAACTGACAGCCAATGGAGTACACCGTGAGCAGCACTGACATGGAGCATTGTACAGGTGTGCTATGGTTTGAATGTGTGCCCCAAAGTCCACTTCTGGAAACTGTAATCCCCAATGCAATAGTGTTAAGAAGTGGGACCTTTAAGGGGTGATTAGGTCCTGAGGGTTCTGCTCTCATGAATAGATTAATGTTGCTGTCGCAGGAATGGATTCATTATTGCAAGAGTGAGTTTTTTATCAAACGGAGTTCAGCCCTCTTGCTTGCTTTCTTCCCCTTTCTCCCTCTCTCACCCTCCACCTTGGGATGATACAGCAAGAAGACCCTTGCCAGATGCCACCGTCTTGATATTGGACTTCCCAGCCTCCAGAACAATACGGAATAAGCTTCTTTTCTTTATAAACTACCCAGTCTGTGGTATACTGTTATAGTGATACAAATGGACTAAGACAGGGTGAGTCCATTCATGATACAACCATTCCAGCTGGGCCTAGCCTAAGTGTGTCTCTATGTGGGATCATGAGAGCTTGGAGGTTCCTGTGCACTTCTCTGCTTTAAGTTTTCTCCTCCAAATAAATCCTATCTTACATTTACACTGCGTAACAGTGGTGATGAGTGTTCATGTCCACTTTGCGAGACAACATATTAATTTAGAATAATAAACATAATCTTTATAGTTACTGGAATATATGGGTCTTCCACCAGTGCTTCACAATATTTTTTGCATTGTGCCACTAAGAGAAATGTTGATCTTTGAAAGATACACTAGAGTAAATTTGGCAGCTCCTCTTGGTGCCCAGTAGCCCCTCACCCTAAACAGCCACCTCAAAGACTAAAGGAATCAATATCTCAGCACATCTGTAAGATTTCTGTGGCTCACTGGAGTGCCCTGGTATGACTCCATCCAGAGCATCTCTTAGGGGCTGAATTGTGTCCTCTACCTCCCAAAATTTGTATATTGAAATCCCAACTCCCAGTACCTCAGAATGTAACCATGTTTGAAGATAAACTCTTTCAGGAGGTGATTAAATTAAAATTAGGTCATTGAGGTTGGGTCCTAATCCAATATGACTGGTGTGCTAATAAGAAGAGGGAGAGACACCAGGGATGTGCTTATACAGAGGAACAACCCTGTGATGAGGCAACAAGAGGCAGCCATCTGCAAGCCAAGGAGAAAGGACTCAGAGGAAACTAACCCTGCCAGCACTCTGATCTTGGACTTCTACCCTCAAGATTTGTGAGAAAATTAATTTCTGCTGTTTAAGCCACGCTGTCTGTAGTTATTGTCTTATGGCAGCCTTAGCAAATTAATACAGTATCTTTCCCTAGATCAGGGTTGCTTGGTGAATGCAGGAGACAGTGAAGGGGGTTAGGTAATCTTGAGAATAGCTCAAGAGGGAGCTCCCCATCCCTGTGTGTGTCCAGGAGAAATTTGGATTCCCCATCAGGGACATAACACTGGGTGGAGAATAGACCAGCTGGCTTCCAACATTTAGATTCTATCATTTTTCTGTACAAACTTTGATTTCTCCACGGAAGAGAATTATCACTTCCATCATCAAATATACTCTCCTATCTAGAAATTAAAATGAAAACAAAAGCACATTTAAAGACTTTCAGTTGACTCCCTCTGTCCCCTCCTTCCTTTGGCTCCTAAATTTCTCAAGCGCATGCTGTCTTACTTCTGCCATCATCTTTGCCCTACTTTTTGGACACAGATGTTTGAAATAGGCCTTAAAGAACAGATTGGCTCCTACCAAATGAGAGAAAAAGGACTGAGGACTGTCTTTCCAGGTAGGAAGGAAGGTGATGTCGCCCTGTCTCTACCGTCAGAGTCACGGAAAGGTGAGGTGGTCTTTCAAAAACTGCAGTTACCACAGGAAAACAGTATTCCAGAATTTTCCACCTGGCTTAAAGGTCTACAGATCCACTTCTAACTGTGTTCATTTTAAAGAATCACTCAGCTTAGAGAGCTGTGATCTCCATGAAGTTATTAGCAAGTCTAACCAATTCTGTTGAGAGAAAAGAACAGCAAGAATAATGGCTATGGTTGGCTTCAGGGATGCTACATGGCTCTTGCACCTTTTACTCCTCTGCTTTATGAAGTTTGAGTTGTATTCATCCATCTTAAAGTAGATTAAGGCCTGAGGCCAGGCTTTCGGTTTTTTTGTGTTTGTTTGTCTGTTTTTAATGTACTTAAACCTGCTTGCTTCCTACCACAGATTCTTTATTTTCCCAAACAAAAAACTTTTAAACTTTGCCATTTCATCTGTTTACACTCTTTGCCACTGATTAGCAATATTTAAATCTTGCAAGAATATTTTGTGCTTCCTTTAGAAACACAAGAGTATAGATTTTTCTCACTGAAAAGTGAGAGTTACGCATTGCAGCCATGAAGGGATGCTAGGATCAATTATGGCAGTACCTTTTTTCCCCTCCTGTTCTTAAGCCAGTTGCCTCTTTTGTTTTGGGTCCCACTTAGGATTAATGGATGTAAGGTATTTTTCCTGTGCCTTTATTTTGTGTCATTCTATTGGAAGGAGGTGTAACGGCAGAATAGCATAGTGTTGGGGGTTTTCTTTCAAACACTGCAAGTGGTATTGCCACCATGTGAACCTCAAATATGCAATCCAGTTGTGTTGGTTTCTCGGTGACTCAGAGTGTTCATCTCTTCATGAATTGTGAGCACTGATCATGTCCTTCAGTTCTTATTTATGGTGAATTGACAAATACCAACTACTGCTTTTCTTTAGGTGGCTATAAATTTCTTATTGTCAGGGGGAAATGACACTATATTCTGTTCCACTGAGCGTCAGAGATCATCAGGCACTGTACTGGGTAGAGAAGTGCCTATACTTCTCTACCTAAGAGGGCAGGAGGGAAACCCTACAGCTCCTTGTGAGCCTACATATTAGTATATCGGCCTGGAGAGGACAAGGGAATAAGACCACTCATAGTGAGGCTGGCCAAGCTGCACTGGTTGGACCAGGCAGTGGCTGACCTAAGGAAGACAACTTGCTCTGCTTAAAAGTAGATTTTTTAAGCAATGCTTAACACAGGCAGTATTAACTTCACCTTTCATTCAGGCCATCAACATGTATTGTTAAAATTACTGCACATCCCCCTCAGATATCGAGTATACACTGTTCATGTTGGGGTGTGTGTGTGTGTGTGTGTGTGTGTGTGTGTGTGTGTATGTACGCACGCATGTGTCCCAAATCTTGTTTTAATTTTTTTTTTCTAAATGTGATCATGTTTTAGATGATACCTGAGCAGGGTTGCCTTTTTTTTATTTATTACCATTGTATATTATATTATATTATATTATATTATATTATATTATATTATATTACATATTTTTTGCTTATAACTTTGGAGGAAAGTCAAATCTTGGTATTATTAAAATCGTTTTAAAAAGGAGTAAATGTTCCAGTTGATAAATGAAAATCACGGTCTAGCTTTAAAATAATGAGTTTTTCTTTAATTACTGTGGAATAACGTGCCAGCTATTATCAACACAATGATTTTGTACATAGGGTAGGGAAGCAGTGATGCTCTCAATGGGAAGATGTGCAACACAAATTAAGGGGAACTCCATGTATTTTACCTACTTCAGCAATGGAACTGCAACTTGGGGCTTTGTGAATAAAATGTAGCTGCCTTGTATAGTCGTTTGAAAGAGAATATGTGATCTGTGAGAGAATTATAGTTTTTTTAGAAGAAAAATCTGCAAAAGATCTTTCCAAAGACAATGTGCCACAGATCTTTTGTTCTCTGTAATAAGGATTAATTGCTGTTTAAACAAAAATGTAATTGTTCATCTTTAAATTCCTTTTCATAAGAGGATCAAGCTGTAAAAAAACAAAAAAATTAATAAAAATTTTGAGAAATCAAAAAAAAAGAATAATGGCTATGGCTAACACAACATTTCTGCTTTAGTCAATAAATTCTAATTCCTACTCTACCAACTCATTTTACAATAAGCTGCTGCTGAGAGAACTCATTATGTGATAAGGGTGTCCCTGCTCTTCTGTGCCAGGTTTTCCTTTGGTAAAAGTGTTAATGAGTAGTAAATGCCCCAAAATGTGAATAATATTTTGATTTTTAAAGTGGACACATATACTTAATGCCACTGAACTGTACACTTTAAAATGATTAAAATGGGGCCAGGCACAATGGCTTATGCCTGTAATCCCAGCACTTCGGAAGGCTGAGGCAAGCAGATCCCCTGAGCCCAGAAGTTTGAGGCTGCAGTGAGCTATGATCATGCCACTGCACTCCAGCCTGGGTGACAGAGCAAGACCCTGTCTCTTTAAAAAATAAAAAATTTTAAAAAAATTTTAAAAAGGTTAAAATGGTAAATTTTATGTTAACATACAGTGTATTTTACCACAATAAAAAAAAGTAACACAAAGTCTGAATCACATTAAGAGAGCACCTGTAAGCATGCCAGCCTTCTAAGAGAGTAGGAAGGGGCATGGTTAATAAAACCGTGTCAGTCAGCAAAGTAGAGCAGGTAGGAATGGGAAGCTGAGAATTATATCATCTGCACCCAAAGCACAGAAGCCTCTTCTGATAACTTATCAAGTAAAGACTGTAAATGCCTTTATGCTAAGAATGATACTCAGTATGAACTTATCTGCAAAACACTAGTCATGTTGCCCTCGTGGATTTTACAAGGTTGCATCTTTTTGCTGATTAAATCATTTCTCTACAGGCACTATTTATCTACTGTTTCTGACTGAGAAGGTCAAGGCCTGGGGTGGACGGCCAGACTCCAGATGTTGTGGCTCACACTGTCAGAACCAAATCACTCTTTCCACATAGATGGTCTCTCAACAACAGCACGTGATTGGAAAAGAGAATAGCTCCATCCCAGGAAAAGCCTTCTGTTCTGTGTTTGCCTTAAGTGTATGATGTTATGTTTAGCCCTCAGTGCAAAGTAGTAACAAACTTCATTGATTATATATTTGCTGTATGCAAAGCATACTACTCAGTCTTGGGGCTATGGCAGTACAAAAAAATATACTTCTACCATCACCAGGCTTAAAGTCTGGATGGGTTGACAAAACATGTTTCTAATTAGTAATGGTTAGCCTGAGGAGATTACCAGTGAAGATTAATTACAAGGGTTTTTCTTGGAGTGCCAAAACTGTTTCCCTCAGTTAATATTTCAACTACTTGTCATCTATTTTGCAATATAATTTTGATTTAAAATTCAAATTCCAACAACAGTAACAACATTTTTTAAATAATTAGATCTCTTTTTAATTTAGTGAGCCTGATTTTCTTTTGAACATGCAACAAAATGTGAGTCAAATTTGTTTTCCCTGCCTGGGATGATGCTGTGGAGTTCATTCCCAGCCCCATCCTTAACATCCTTCCCTGCCTGGGATGATACTGGGAGTTCATTCCCAGCCCCATCCTTAACAGCAGAGCAGCACTCCAACTCTGCTAATGATTTGGGACTTTATTTATGACCTGGGTAAGTCTCCTAACACCGCATTACATCTGCACGATAAGTTCCCAGAGGAAGCTTCTGTGGTGGAGTTGGCTACACTACTGTATACCTGATGAAATAAAAATAACACACACAGAAAACACTATGTACTTCTTCTAAGTGCTTTTTCCTTTTTAATCCTCGCTAGGTGTTATTATTAACCCCATTTTATGGATGAGGAAACTGAGGCATGAAGAGTTTACATGATTTGTTCAGGATCTCACAGCTGGAAAGTAGTGAAACCAGATTTGAACACAATTTGAGTTCTTCCTATCAGCCTGTCCCAGATATCAGCCTATGTCCCAGCACCAAATATATATCTGAAATTAAACCACAGGATTTGCTTTCTTTGGTTGCAACAATGCTGAAGAAGAGAATTTAAGAAAACATCTGCAATCCTCAATTCCCCCTCTCTGACGATAAGACTCTGACTGCCCTCCCCTGGGGAATGTTGAAGCATGTTCTTCCTCTTTTTGCCATTCCTTGTTCCACGGAAAACAAGAGCATCAAAATATCTTGGAGGGTTCCTTTATCTTCCTTCCCTCAATCTATGGTATTTATCTAATCTCCTGGCAGTTTACATTTCATGAACATATTTTCATAGCTGGATCACCGCAAAATGCAAAAAGAAAATTTAATTCATGAGGACCAGTAATGCATGCTATACAAATATATCATAAATGTGTATCCCTAGCTACAGCCCCATCACATTTCAGTTGGCTCAAGGATTTTATTTGATTAAAGAAAGTTAATTCAGAAAGTACTTTTCTTTCTTAAAAGTGCTTTACTCCCCCAGGTTACATTTTTGTAAGCATTCTCTTTCTCAGATCTATAATATAAGAAGATTTTTAAAGCACATTTTCTGTGCTATGTCCTCTTGGTAATGCTTTGATTTCCTATAGTTGTTCCTATGGGAAACTCCTATAGGAGTTAATTAAAATTATCCATTAGAAATGTAGGAAAACTTTCATAGGACCATCAGCATAGGCATTCTAGTTCTAGGGAGTTACATTATATTTCTCTAGCTCTCCTAACAGTAGCCTATTTTTATTTCTTCATGTCAGTTGACATTGCTAGTTACAAATGCAGTGGAACTGGATCATAACCTATAGATTCTGCTCTGATAGAAACCAAAGCATAACCATAGAAAAAGTTTCATGTAATATTTCCCAATTGTCAGTCTGTTCACTAGCCCCAACTTTTCAGCACGTCAATCTATAAATCTCAACAATGTTTATTCATCACTTGACAGGTACTGATCAATAGTGTCTTAAGTACTATTCAAAGCAATACATTTGAAATGTGAACATATATGTGGTAAGCATCAGTCCCTAATAGCCAGTTCTTCTCCACTTCTAGCCACTGGCAGGACTACATGTTCCACCCTTCTGAAGCTAGGGCTGGCCTTCTTACTGATTTGGCTAATAGAATATGAGTGAAAGTGACATGTCACTTCTGAAGGAAACTATTTAACTTCCAGTGATGGATTCACCAGCCTTCTCTTTGCCTATTCAGTGATTACAGGAGCATATCTTGATATGGGAGTACCATGACATCAAGCAGCTAAGAATGCTGAACTGGGAAAAGCGCTGCCCTAGAAGGCCCCTCTCCTCCACAGAAAACTTTGCATTAGTGAGAGACAAACTTTAGTTGTTTGGTGGTGATTATAATACAGTACTGTGTGTGATCCATGATTTGCATCATACTGAAGCCCAGAGCCATAGGTACAATTTCTGAGTAAACTAGTCAACTTGCTCTATAAATGGCCAAACATCATTTTAACCCTACTGCACTAAAAAAATGAGTACTAATGTGTGCTTCTAAGGAGAATTGGGAAAGATGATTTGCATAAATCAGTATACATTTTCTTTATTTCTATAAAAGCAAGTAATGGCATATATCCTAGTGATCAATGTTCACAGGACCATCCTTGTGCATAAAGGATAGCCCTGTATATCTTGTAAATCAAAAATCTATTTGAGCTAAATTAATTCTGGAAAACTATAGATAGACACAACATAAAAATCAGTTTCCAGCTATTTCATGCCAACATAAAGATCCTTATTAGAGGACTTGTAGGCACACACTCTGTGAACAAAAGGAACACCACACCTCTGACCGTGTCAGAATAGATCTGACACTGTCCCCTTCCAAAGCTACACTTAACAGTGAACACCTTCATCCCCCAGACTACGTTGCCTCAACTTCCCCCCACCTTCCCTGTCAATCACCCTCATGGAAGGCAGAATTGGGCCTTCCAAGCATGTTCTCCAGGAACCAGAAAATTCTGCTTCCCAAAGTACATTCTCTGCACAAAGCGATATTTGAAATACATGGATGGGAAAAATTGATTCAGAAAAGTAAGAGCTAACCCTTCCCAAATTCTAACCACGTCATTTTTGAGGTTAAGGGAACGGCTCTTTTTTTCCTTGCAAGTCTAAAATTCCTCTTTTCAAATAAGTTGATACAGGAAATATCATACTGAAAAGTACAAGAAAAACAGTTTCTGAGTTCTGGCCAATCTGCCCAAGTGTCAGAGGTATTATAATCAAACTTGCATATTGGCAGAAATCTGGACAGTAAGATGCTCACCCAGAGCCATCCTGATCACGATGCATAATTCAGCCACTGTGCAAGCAGCACCACCTGAGAACGGGAGGAAACTAGAGAGGAGCCATCAACAACACGCATCCACTCCCGAAACTGAATATGACTTGAATAGTATATTCAAAGGTAACTTATTAGAGCTTAGATCTCCATTTTGACATGTGGAAAGTTGTTATAAATAGTATGTGCCATGTTACTGCATTTTTATGCAGCTTCATGTATGTTTATTTTCTTAAGCTAAAAGAATATAACTTTTTTGTGTGGATCCAGGCAGTGACATTAGAGATTTCCACTTTTCTCTTGATAACTTTCTGTCTTGTCTGAAATTTTTACATGGAGTTGTATAACTTTTATACACAAAAAGAAGCATTTGGGGTGGGGGAAGCAAGCTGTGAATGAAAAGCTTCATATTAACTCAGTTTAATTTTCAATTCATTCCTGTTGATTTGGGAAACACAATATGACTATCAGCATATTTCTTAGCTGTTTTTTGGGGAAATGCAATTGTTCAAGATCCATCATTCATCTGGTAGGTCATGAGAATTTCCCAAGTATCTACTACAATTTAGGGTTTTTAAGATGGAATGCAATTCTCTGAAAGTAAATTTATAAACTGAACAGAGTATAATCTCCCTTTGTTCATTTAAGCTGGTCTTATGGAAGGGCAAGGAACAAATTTCTCAAGATCTTTTCCAGAATTTTTCTCTAGTAGTCTGCTTTCTAATAAAGCTTATTCTATCACAATTCAAAAAGCAACTGAAGTCCTCAGACATGACCAGCAAATGAATTGTTAGCCTTTGCTTGGTTACTCCTTTACTGAGCAACACCAATTATTTCACTGTATGAGGATCTTCATAAGCCTTCACCCTTTATCCAAGTATACTGGGAACAAGGCTTTACTCTCAGAAATATGTGCCTTTTTTACGTTTAAGCTAAATGCAGACAAGCAGAAATTTTACTTTTACCTGCAAATACTAAGACAAATCCCTCAAAGGCGTAGATCTTTTTTATTACCCTCATAGCTCATGGTAGAGGCCCAACAGTCTTTTGACTGGATGAATGAAATTAAACCCCAAGGAACTTGGGGAATTCCATCTTTAAGGTTTCAGGTTCCTAATTATATCATCTATG
Organism: Gorilla gorilla gorilla; assembly: GCF_029281585.2. NCBI lineage: Eukaryota > Metazoa > Chordata > Mammalia > Primates > Hominidae > Gorilla > Gorilla gorilla. Next base: position 174,828,207 of record NC_073227.2, on the reverse strand, counting down.
GTTACAGAGAAGAACAGAGCAGAATATTTGTCCTGCCTGTGGTGATATGGTGACATCCCATGAAAATCATTCCAGTGACTACCTATGGAATCATTCAGACACCATGGGAATATCCTGGGGAATAATGTACCCTTTCCCAAAAAAATTCAAAATGCAAGGAATCTGATTTTGAAGCTGGGTACAAGCAAGAGTGACTCCCTCCTTCTTCTTCCCTACCCCATCCCTACTATCCCTAATTCCTCTGAATGGAAAAATAACTAGCATAACAAGCAAAGGGTTTCAACTTATTAATACCAATGGAAAGGAATTAAAGACAGGTTTTCAGTATGTGTTCCAGACAAGAATTGATAATAGAAAAACCTCAGATAATCTTGCTCATCTTCAAACTCTAGACAAACTGGGACATAAAGAATAATAACAAATCAACTATACTCACAAAAGCACTCTCTTATTTTCTTCCAGAGCAGAACTTAATCATGAATTTCTTTAATTCATTAAGATTTCCAGGAAACTAAGGGAAAACAGCAAAACTCTGGACAACATAGCCAAGATGATCACTAGACATTTCACAGACTACCAAGGAACCAAATCCACCAGGAACCAAATTTAACATTTGGAAATATTATTTCTATATAACATGTCACTCCCCATTGTACCACCAGAGATTTACAAACTATTCGGAAATATTAGGCCTACTAATGAAACTTTGTTGGTAGTGCCAATGAATTCAGTCAGAGTGCTAAATCTGCATAGGCTGGATACTATGGTTTGAAATTACAGATTACACACTTAGCTCTAAATCAGCCAAAAACACATGCTTTTCTGATTAACAGATTTAATTGTGTTGCTGTGAATCCTGTGACTTACTAAAGCTGAGTATATGTCATAAAAGGATAAACTGCTTTAATGATTCTGACAAATGTCTCAGTTTAAGCAGCATAAAAACCTATCGTTATAGAGAAAGACCCAAACAGACACACACACGCAGGGTATGGAAAAGTTTTCCTAAAAGTCACTTCAGTAAGAATGACAAAGGGCTTTTTATTCTGGGATTTGTCTCTGGAAAGATCATACATGTGTGCAGGAACTCAGATTCCATCTGTTGCTTTAGAGGCTACAGGCTTTATTGTATTGACTTTGTGCTCTTATCTGATGGCAATAAATTCTCACCAGAGTGAAACACCAGCTTAGCCAGTGACCCCTGCTGTTCAAATCAGACAATGGAACGGGTCTTTTTGGAGACACTCTGTGGCTTGTGGACCACCCTGCATGAATGGCCTTGGGTTTTTGCTGTTTCCATTCAGGATTTTCTAATGTGAGCAATTAAGAGATATTTCATTTCAAGGGTCTCATCAGCAGTTGCAGCACATCAGTGAGTAATAACCTACTAGGACCCCAAAAAGAGACAGGGAAAGTTGGGAAGAAAGGGACAGGGGAGAGAAAAGAAGTGCCAATAAATATTTCTGTATTTAAGATTGTAACATAGATGTACACCGTTAACATCAATCTCAAATTTTGGAATGCAAAGACTAAAGAATTTCTACTGGTCCAGCAAATTTGAGACTTTATGCTATAAATAAAAGGCTAGAGTAAGGACGTGTGCACTAAACAGAAATGGAATTTCCTTCCCACAAGTCGAGTTCGCCTAACTGCCCTCGAGGTTTTTCGTGTGTGTGGTTTTTTTTGTTTTTTTTTGTTTGTTTGTTTTTTAATCAGAAGCAGCCCAGAGATACAAAAAAGACATGCCATGCCTTCGCCCCATTCATTCTCCCAAAATTTCTAGGGCTATTTTCTTATTGAAGGAACAACAGAAGAAACAGAAACTGGTCTCTGCCAAGGCACCAACCCACAGCCAGCCTCCATGATGTGCCTCTATCTTCCTGAGAGAAGCATAGTACAAAATAGCATTCAGTCTATTCCCAGTCAGCTGTGGACTAAAACACTCATGGGGTGGGGAAGAACAAGAAAATGTTCTGTTGCAGGAGATTATCCTTGTAGTTGTACTTGTTTTTATCATTTTGGAGTTTCGACTGTTTTTTAGTCCTTTTCTACTGAGCTTCAAAACTTCGCTGTACTTGGTTGGGGCAAAGAGGTCTCGGGAACGTGGGGTTCACACTGGCTTTGAACCCACAGACCAGATTGCTTACACAGACCTGGGCACTTACAGTTCTCTCCAGGGCAGAATCCCTCAGGGCGAGGAGGGGTAGGCCCCAGGCTGGCTCCTGCTTTGCCCCCAAGGAACCGCCTTCTGCGTCTCCGCCGCGCCCTTCCTCCTCCAGCGCGCCCCTTCAGGCAAGAAGGGGGCGCTGAGCCCCGCGTCGGCCTCCCTGGACCCTTCGTTTGCTTTCCGAGCACCTATCTGGGGCCCAGACCCTTGAAATATTTAAGGAGATACACGCAAGAGCTCGGGGTAGGAGTTGGCAAACTGTTTGTTCTCAGACTAGACTCCTCCTAAGATGAGGGGCAAAGGCTCTCCAGACGCAGACTCTGGTCTCGTTCTCGGAAATCCGCTTCTGAACCGATGGCGTCCGAGGAGCAGAAGCGTACACGGAGGTGCACGGCCGCGGGCACAGGTTCCCCCGCGTGGCAAGAGGAAGCGGCCCAGCCAGCTGCAGGGGCGTCCTCGTTGTGGGGCCGGGTAGAGGGAGGGCCAAAGGCGAAGGAATGAGGTCATCCCCCCACCCCTCGAAAAAACCTTCCTACAAGTAAAAATGTAAAGGATCTCAGCGTAAAGGAACCTGACTTGCAACCCCAAAGGGACAATCTCTGTTTTGGGAAATGGCGCCCCCAGATGGCTGAATCCCATGAAAGAATACTCACCCGGAGCAGGGAAGGCCTGGGTGCACGGACCCGGGGAGAGGTGACGTCACCCGCCCGGCTGGCCAGCGCACGGCTGAAAGCCAGGCGGCAACGCGGTTGGAGACACCCGACAAGTCGCGACAGGTCCCCAAGGCTAGCCCGGTAGTCGCTTCACCTCACCGAGGCACATGTAACGTCAGCAGCTGTACCACTTACGGTGTGGCCCGGTTCGTTACTTAACCTCTCCATGCCTCAGTTTCCCAGTGACTGCTTGTGTGCAAAATGATCATCCGGGAGCTGGTGCTGGATTGTGTGAATTAAGGAACTAGCATATTACACGCATCGTTCTTCTCGCTTTCACTCCTCAGAAATAAGGGTCCATCCGCTTTCATTTTACTACTTGCGAGTGGGGGTGGGAGGCTCGCTTTTCCCAGCTCTTCGCGGAGGCCAAGCGGACTCCCTGACAGGACAGAATCTGAACGTGAGAGTGGTCTTGCCTGTCCAGAAACTCTTGTAGCCAGCACAGGTTTAAACAAGAAGCCAAATTGTTCTGGAGAGATTGCTGGGGGCTTTCTTTGTGCCTCAAGCTTCTTCAGTGCCCTGAGCACAGGAAACACTCAAGCAGAGAAGCGGAGCCAAACCCAGGATACGGGAGGTCGAGGCTCTTCCGTAGACCTGCAGCATTGGGGTGGGATGATGTTCATTCTATGTGTGTTCTGGACCAAGCCCCTCTCCAGGGACCTATGGGCAGCCCCCTTTAAGCAAGATGCCCGGTGGAGTGGGCATCCACCATCACTTACCCTGGGCTTGGGTGAATAGATTTTCCGTGCCTTAAATGGGCAGGGAGGGGGTAAACATGGACGGTCCATTGGTACAAATAAAAGCCTTTGGTGGGTTTCGATCAATTGCAAGGATCGAAGGAGACCTGTGGACCTGAGGTCAACTGGCAGCAGAGAAGAGTCTGGGTTCGTGAAGGCGCCGCCGCGGTGCCGCGCCACGTGTGAGCATCTCAGGGACCAGTCTGGGGAGGCGCGCTGAGATGGTCACCCAGTGTCCCATCCGTGCGCTGCTCATATGGGCAGAGCTCCGTGCCCGCGTCCCAGCCTCCGCGGGAGGTTATTGCCCTGTTCCCCAGTGATCAATTGGACCGGTCTTGGCCCAAAAGCAGAAGGAAGTGGGGAGCGCGACTTGAGGTGGGAAAGGCGGCAGCAGCGAGTGCAGGGTCGGGACCAGACTAAGTGGCGCGGGTTCCGGGAGGAGCAGCGATGGGCCACAGAGGACGCCGCGGGCCGGGCAAACAAGCTGGCCAGAGGTGGACACTGCGCACGGCAGGGATGGAGACTCAGGCGCGACTCCCAGCGCCTCCTGGCGGCGAGCCGGGCAGCGAGGGCTCCCAAAACAATGCAGCAGGCGCGCGGAGCGCGGGGGCCGCCAGCCACTCCCGGGCGGGGCTCAAACCAGCCAGTCCAGCTTCGGGCCCCTTGAACTCCCAACAAGGGGCTCTGCGGGGAGGAGGTGGCCCCAGCGGAGGGCGTTGGGGATTTAGGGGTTGGCCGGGGCCGGCGGGGGGTTGGGGGGGCGTGAAAGCGAGAGGGCCCTTATCCCACTCCCAGGCCCAAGTGTAGCATCTCTCAGAGCTCACGCTCTTTATTAGCTCTTTCGTTTGGTGTGCTTCTGTTTCCTTTGTGGTTTCATTGCAAAGTAGTTTATGTTCGGAAGGGGGCTTTTAGGCCCCTTGGTGCTTTCGTTAGAGACGAAAAGGCCCTGGACCAATTTGGGGAAAGAGAGGCCTTTTGCAGCTACCCCGGGCCCTTCCCCAGCAGAGCACCCGGAAGCTGGGCTCTTAGGGACGCAGATTCTTGGAGTTCAGAATGTGCATTCTCTCCAGATGGCGATTTTCCTGGCGTGTTTACGGTCAGCAGATAACACTGAGTGGGCTTTTGCCACCCATTCATTCATTACCCGGCTCCTCTAAGCAGCTCGACCACAAAGCGTGCCTGATAACTTGGGCCTGGAAGCCGCCAAGGCCAACGCATCTTCCGGAAGGAGGGAAATTAGGAAGCCGGGGTCTGAGCCTGTGAATGGCTCTTAAGTGGTCGGGAAGTAATAAAAATGCGCCCACCTTACATATGAAAGAACTTCGCCCTCCGGGGATTATCTCTCTGGATCTTCACAGCCACCCGGAGACAGAGGCTGAGGAGAGCGAAGGCCTCCTGTCCCCATAGGGAGACTAGGGACAATTAGGCAAAAGGAGCCCACCCCCCAACCTAGAACTTACTGTTTGCAGTCAGAGACACCAGATCCCAGGCTCCACGAGAGCAGAGGCCGGCCTGTTTGTTCATTTCTGCACATCCAGCGCCCAGCATGGTGCCCCCTGGTACGTAGGGGATGAATGAGCTAATTCTAGCCCTCGTGGATCTCTAGACAGGACTCCTTCCTCTACCTCACTCCCTCCCAGCCTGCCCATCTTTTGTGCCCGTCTTTTGTGCCGGCCACCAGTCTTTACAAACAGTGCCCTGGGGGCCCATACTCCAGCTTTCCAGAGCGCACAGCTGCAAGGGCGGCTGTGTGTTAGAGCCCGTGATGCCTTCGAGTATTGAGTCATGCCATTCATTTAAGGAGGAAAAATCTCTTCTCCAAAATGGGGAAATGGTGGGCAGTCCTGTGTGACTGGTGAGACTCTTGTAGGGGCGATTCTACAACGACGAAACCCTTCCTAGGCACTCACTCCAACAAAATAACAAGCCCATTTTATTATTATTTCGTTTTCCATGTAAAGTTCAGCTCATACGAATATATTTATAATTCTGATTTTTTTTTAGGGCATTGGGGAGCACACCGACAGGCTGCTGAACGGTGGCTGGAGATTCGAGGGAAAACGAAGTTCGCCGAGGCGGCCTCGGGTGGGCAGGTCCCGGGCTCCATCACAGGGCACAAACAGCCCAGGGGCTGCCGGCTCCGCGGCTACCAGGGACGCAGCCCCCCAACCCCCAACATACACACACACACACACACACACACACAGACACACACACGGCTATCAGGGACGTAGCCCCCCACCCCCAACACACACACACACACACACACACACACACACCCTCTCCCACTCATGCCTGGCAACCCAGCAGAAACTTCGGACTGGGGCAAAACAAGCCCGGGCCCCGGCGGCACGCGGGGCTAGGCGCGTTCCCGCCAGTACCTGGCCGCGAGGCCGCTTGCGGGGTGCCCTGCGTGCCCCCCACTCCCGCAGCCCGCGCCCTGCTCGCTCACTGTGGGGGCGCAGCGGCCAGGCTTCTCTGTTTGTTGTTTAAAGAAATCCTAGGGCGGGCGAGCGGCGGCATCTAGGGAGGGGGCGCAGCCAGAATTCCCTTCCAGCAAGCGCGTGAGGGGCATTCTCAACGCAAAACCAGACCCAGAAAGTAGTGACCAGCCCTCCTCGGATTACCCTTCATTGGCTCCTCCCTTGCTCCCCCCACCCTCCAGATTTGCATAAAAAAGGCCAAGAAAACTCTGGCTGTGCCCCAGCGACGGCTCATTCTGCTCCTCCGGGTCGGAGCCCCCCGGAGCTGCGCGCGGGCTTGCAGCGCCTCGCCCGCGCGGTTCTCCCGGTGTCCCGCTTCTCCGCGCCCCGGCCGCCGGCTGCCAGCTTTTCGGGCCCCCGAGTCGCACCCAGCGAAGAGAGCGGGCCCGGGACAAGCTCGAACTCCGGCCGCCTCGCCCTTCCCCGGCTCCGCTCCCTCTGCCCCCTCGGGGTCGCGCGCCCACGATGCTGCAGGGCCCTGGCTCGCTGCTGCTGCTCTTCCTCGCCTCGCACTGCTGCCTGGGCTCGGCGCGCGGGCTCTTCCTCTTCGGCCAGCCCGACTTCTCCTACAAGCGCAGCAATTGCAAGCCCATCCCGGCCAACCTGCAGCTGTGCCACGGCATCGAATACCAGAACATGCGGCTGCCCAACCTGCTGGGCCACGAGACCATGAAGGAGGTGCTGGAGCAGGCCGGCGCTTGGATCCCACTGGTCATGAAGCAGTGCCACCCGGACACCAAGAAGTTCCTGTGCTCGCTCTTCGCACCTGTCTGCCTCGATGACCTAGACGAGACCATCCAGCCATGCCACTCGCTCTGCGTGCAGGTGAAGGACCGCTGCGCCCCGGTCATGTCCGCCTTCGGCTTCCCCTGGCCCGACATGCTTGAGTGCGACCGTTTCCCCCAGGACAACGACCTTTGCATCCCCCTCGCTAGCAGCGACCACCTCCTGCCGGCCACCGAGGAAGGTAAGCCTTCCCTCTTGCTTCCCCACTCCCTGCTGGGCTGAGACGCTCCCAGGAGATCCCGCCCCTGCCACGCATCCCAGTGCATCCCTGCTTGGGGTGCCAGTAGCGGGAAGGGCAGAAGTTCTGCCTGACCTGGTCTGTCATCACAACAAGCCTGTATCAAATTTGAGGCACCCCTCCCACGCCGCCCAAGTCTCGCGCATTCTCCTCCCGAGTTGTACCAGCTATACTTAAGGGCAGTTTAAAAATAAAACAAAAAAAAACAACAACAAAACAAAAAAAACGAAGAACTGAACGGCGGTTTAAAAAAAAAATAGATACACGATTATTGTTAAAGATGCTAGCACTGGAGCCGCGCAGAAAGTTGGAAGTGGTGTTTGGTGGAGGAGTTGGTGGTGAGCATTCTGGCCAGAGGCCCCTCGCTCAGCCTCATTCTGCACCTTCCTACCACTGGGCAGGATTCTAGTCACAGGAACATTTCCCGTACAGGAAGGAAAACCAGGATGCACAAGTAGATAACCTTTTAAGGGTCTTTTTGTCCTTTGTCAATTTAGATTTTGGAAATAAAACCGGGACTGGCACGGAGTGTGTGGAAAATTGAACATTGGTTGTAACTGCTCAGATACTTGAGGAAGAGGGCATAAAGGGAATCTCTGGAAATCACTTTTCGATTGCTATCAGTTTTTAACTTAGGAGTGGTTTTGATTAGCTGGAGAAAATCATGCAAAAGAGATTCCCAAGTTTTTAGAAAATGGAGGGAGAGTTCCTGTGCAAAAAGCATCAAAGCAATGAAAACCTCATGGGCTCTCAATATTTTTTCTGAAAGGAAAACATATACAATGCCTCTGAGCTGATTTGGGTCCCCTGGGTTGGAAAAGGGAGCTTCCTAATCCCTTTCAGGGCTTCAGCAGCCTCTCCCTTTCAATCTCTAGTAGTTTTCCTACAGACATCATTAGTTAAAGCAAATGCAAAGTTCTTTAGCAATCTTTCCTGGCAGGGACCATGAATTTGCAATCATCTTATTGGTTAGATTTCTAATTTATTGCAAATGTTTGGCATTTTTCAAACATTTGTCCAACATGTACCATAGACCAACCAATACAGGTTAGTAATATTTTATATACATTCTGAGAGCTCCTAATTGGAAATGTTTGATTTTGTTCGGGTGAGGGGACTTAAGGGCAGTTTTATGTATGTTGCTTTTATTTCTTCCCACTATCAGTAGCAACATTATGCATCTTACATTTCTCCAAAAAGCCACTTTTCTCCTTCAAAATAAAAGTTTATGTTCTTCAAAATTCCAGCTTTGTGATTTTTCTAATTTGATAAATAACGCTTCTATTAAGTCACATAGTTTTCTATGAACATTAAATTTCACATTAGTGAAAATCTCATTTCACCTAAATTTTAAAGACATAATTAACACATTTATAAATGAGAGAAGGGCAATATAAATTGTTCTTTTTTTTTTTACTTTTCCCAAGAAATCAAACTCTTAGAAGAGCTTTCAGCAGGTCTTCTGATAGTTGTGCTAGTATACAATCCCTAGGTTTGATCAGACCACTAAACCGTTTTTGCTTCATCTTTGATTAGCTTCAGAAACAGGTTTGTTTATTTTGAGAGTTTGAAACAGGCACAGAAGGGCAAGAAGAACCTGTACCAGGGAGCTTGCAGATAACAATGAAATGAATGCTGCCTAACTCAAGCACAATCTTGGCAGAGGCACAAGGTGACACAGAACCACTTAGAGCAGGCTGTTGTAATTAGTGAGATGTGTTTTCAAGGTGGAAACAGCCCACATGTGGAACGCTAGCCAGTCACCCCTCCCAGTCCAGACTTGGCCCCCCTGAGATACAGAGCTCTGCCGAGTAGAGCCAGCTACACTGGTGTCCTGTGGCTGAGAAAGACAATCTTTTGTCTATATTTTCTAGTTACCAGTTTTCCCAAACCCCTCAAGGATCTTTGGTTCTTTGGGTGCTTTCTCCTTCAAAAGGCCTTGGGAATAACTTTTTCAGACTGAATTTCCCAGAGGTTGGGAGGATGAGCTGAAAAGCTGCACCCTGTCTCAGTTAACTATAACTACATACACTTGTATATTCTGCCCACAACTCCCTTTTGAGAGTCATAATTTATTAAACACAACAACATATAGGCATTCTCATTTTGCTCCCACCACCCCCCCCCCCCCAAAAAAATTGGGAAGCATGGGAAAACTTTCTTAGGATTGAGTGTTCCTGCTTTTATAGAGGAGGCAGAAGCTGAGGTTAAATAGGACAATTGCTACTTTTGTCTGGATAAGTCCCTTTGAGTTGTTTACAAACGCCACCTACTGTTCTCTTTTAAGCAAACTTACTAAAGACTGTTTTTCACATTTCTAGCTCCAAAGGTATGTGAAGCCTGCAAAAATAAAAATGATGATGACAACGACATAATGGAAACGCTTTGTAAAAATGATTTTGGTAAGTAATACAACAACAACAACAGATTTCACATTCAGAAGTTTTATTTACCAGTAAAACTTCAAGGTACAAATCATTATGATGTTGCTAGATAAAGGTTGGGTAAAACACCATTATAGCTCATGTATCCCAAAATCATCTAACTTGATCTATCCTAGTTTCCTCCTTATGTAACTGTCTAGCATTGAGTTGTATCTTGTTAGGTGAGACTCATTGTTCTGTTAAGCCAATAATCAAATAATGAAAATTATTCAGATTATCAATTTCCAGTGGCACATTTTAAATCCCTTTTTTTTTTTTTTTTTTTTTTGCCGACAGGCATAATCCCGAGTTCTATTTTCTTTTGATTACTTAACATGTGCACCAGGGATGGAAGTGTAAATATTAGCCCCAGCCAAACAGATTCAAGGCTTTAAATTGGCCACAAATAAAAATATTTTTACTTTCTTTATAACCCATAATGATTTTAAACCTCTGTGTTCTACCATTAGTGAATATATCCAAGGCACTGATTAATAATTTGTCAAGGAGGGGTTCCTTAAATTGAAAAAGAAGAGTGGCTTACTGAGAAGACACCTAACATGGAACACCTAACAACCTTAAAACACCATCTTAAAATCCCTTTTAAAAGGTTTTTGTAAATTTTGTATGACTAAGTCTAGACACATTTGTCACAGTTTCGAAAATAGTTTTAAAAAGGAAAAAAAGCTTAGAAATTTACTTTAGCAAGATACATGATAGATCACATGGTGTTTGCAGACAATAAAAAACACATGTGATATGTTCCATAAGTTGCAAGTCACTCCCCTGAAGACAGGATTATAAGGGGAAAGAGAGCTGGGACTTTGTCTACATGGAACTCCACCAGCACCTCATCTGCTGACTTCAGGGCTCTCAGGTCAGAAGAGGAGCCCAGCTAGACACAGGATCAATGCTAAATTCAGAGTTGGGAATGACCAGGAACTTCACCCAGAGGCATTCTTGTTTTTATCCTTTTCCAAGGGCAGGTACCTTTTGGTGTGTTGGAATTACTGGTACCTTTTTAAAAAGTATTTATTCAGGCACAAGGCTGAACTTACTCATAAGCAGATATGTTCCCTGCTCTGTCAATCAATAATGGAGTCTAATAGACCCATATTAACACTTCTACATATTCAACATAGTCCTCGAGACTGAGGGAAATCACTCCAGCTCTCACTCTCCTTACCTTGCCATCCCAGAAATCTCAGGCCTGGTCAGGTCCCTAAAACTCTGGAACCATCCAATCCCTGCTCTTTGACAGCTCCAGGTCTCTTCCAGAAAGTGTCCTGGGTTTAACTCTGACTGGTCCCAGAACTACCATAGTCCTGGTGTTGGGAAAGGCTTCACACTGCTGAGGAAAGAGAAAGAAGGGAGGTAGCTCAAAGTCCTTAGCAACTTTTCCCCTCAGGAGGAGCCACAAATGGGGCTGACAGCGTTTCATATGCCTGTTTTCAAATGTATACAACCCTCAAACTGGCTGAGAGCCAGGCATGTTAGCAGCAGATAATTCCAAATCACCAGAGCCTTACCAAAACACAGTTCTCAGCCCCCATGCTACATCACTTCATTAAGGGCAAGATAGAAAAATATCATTTTATAAAATTTCTATTAAAAAGCCTATAAAATATCATGTTCTTCTGGCAGTTTATATCCTTTGCACTGCACATAAAACAGATCCTTCCTGACTTCCATGAAAAGTTGATTGTTACACTGTGGAGCTCCATAACAATTGGCTTTGGGAAACACACACACACACCTATTACTTGCTTGCTTTGTGGCTGACCTTACGGAAGACCCCCTTTCTAAGGATGCCCTATCAAGACATGAGCCAAAACATGGATGCCTGTGTGCCTTAGTGTGCTCTCTCCTTACAGAGAGAAAGCCTTTCAAAACAACACAGAAGTTATCACACTTCAGGTATCACATGCATAGATACTTCACAAGCTTTGTTTTCTATTTCTTCACTCTTTTTGACCCATAGAGGGATAGTGAAGCAGAATTTTAAGAACTGCATCATAAGATTATTGGTTTATAAGCACTATTCCATCTTGCCTCTGTTCTTTGTGAATAATGGAAGAGTAGGAGGAACAAGCATAGAAATCTGATTTATTTGACTTGACTACTCTGGGAAGGCATCACCTCTTCCCTACGGTGCTCCTGAAGTACAAGGGAAATTCAGTGGTGCAAGTACTGGTGAATAAAAAATGGTTCAGAACTACCTTCCTATATATACAACCTATTGTAGGACCAGAAAGTATCATCACCTCTGCCTGCTATCACATCCTGCATCCTCAGTCACATCCTCCAGGACAGGAAAGGTTATGTGGGGGATTCAATTCTCTCTGTTTGGGCCTAGCTGAAAATCCAAGGAGAAAATCCCTAATGTTTTCTCATGATAAACATTTGCAAAATTAGTTATTTTAGAGCTAGACAAAGATGACTAACAAATCTTCCTCCTGGTTAAAAGTGATGGTTTTTTCTGATGTTTGGAGCTTGAGAATGTTTCATTTGGCCAGGTGAAATCTTATATATGCCCTACCTGTACTACAGACAAGGCTCCCAGGTAAAGTGTAATCAGTCCATTTCTCCCACCATGGTGAGGTCTATCCAACACCCTACTCCCAATGCAGAGGACACAAAAGCATGAAACATTTCCACAAGTATGGCTTATTCCACGACTTGAGTCTCAAAAACTGAGAATTCAGTACCACAGTTCAGATGCATATCATACCAGACAAAACCATGGTTGGCCAAGTCACAGCATCTTTGATTTACCTGATAGAGCTTCTATAATTTCCTGGTTGACTAGAAAGCCATACTCAGTCAAATTCCCATTCTGATATTTAAAAAAAAAAAAAGAAAATCTCAAAAACAGTTGTACGCAACACAGAAAAATCTTCCTGTATTACTAATTTAAACATAGATTAAACTCCATCAAAGTCAGGAAGTCATACTTACACATCATCTATACAGAATAGCTGTCAGGGGCACCCAGGGTCTTAGGACACATTGCAGCTGGGCAAGTTTATGCTGCAACCACTACAAAAACATGAACATTGCCTCAAGACACCACAGTGGTATTACAGGAGGAGGTTTGGCAACTGGAGTTCTAGCAAACAACCTAAACTGGGTGACCTCATGCAAGTCACTAAACTTGTCTGGATTTAAGATTCTTTGTGTATTAACAAGCGATTTTAATGGGATGATCCCTTCTAACCTTAAAATTCTATTCTTTTCCTGCTTTCATGGAGTCTTGAAATTTAATTCCAGCATACACGTTTGTAGGGCTTTCTTTCCGAGAGCATACTGTTCATGACTATAAAACGTGTCCTTTATAGTAAACCACTTACTTTTGGTCTTCGCATTCTAACGAGTCTACATATACATTTTGGAAACAGTACATATATGATCTGTAAACGCCTTGGCCTTGGACTGGCAAATGAGAGCATATTAAGGATGAGGTCTTCAGAAAAACACTTTTATGACTAACCATGTTGTGCTGTTAAAAAGAGACTTGCATATTTTTTCTCCTACTTTCCCAAATCAAATGCAGCTGTAAGATCAATTCTCCTTCCCTGTAATCTGATCTTTAGAAAACAATGATTGTGTGACACAGTTTCCTTACAGGTTTGTCCAAAAACCTCCTGCATAATAAATTGAGTTTAAACTTTACGGCCACAGAGGGATCATATTTCACCTAAAAGTCAGGCATTTCTTTTCATGCTTAAGTTTCCAACAGAGGAAGTCATTTGTTGGGGAGAGTACACACCACATGCAACTTTCTTACAAACACAAGGGTGAGTGAGGAAAGGAGAAGAAAAGTTAATTGAGTCCCGCAAAGAGAGAGTTTTGAAAAAATGGCTGATTGGAAACCAAGTGCCTGGCAAATGCTTTGAGGCTTTAGCAGTGGAGCCACCTGCTGCCCCTAGCTCCCAACCCCCGATCTGCAGCCTCTGAGGGTCCCATTAGCTCTAGGAAGCCTCTCTTTCCTCATCCAGGCCAAGTCACACGAGTAGGCAGAATGGGGGGAGGTATACTGTATTCCATCATTATAACTGGCATGACTCTTTCTGCCCTCTCTCATAGCACTGAAAATAAAAGTGAAGGAGATAACCTACATCAACCGAGATACCAAAATCATCCTGGAGACCAAGAGCAAGACCATTTACAAGCTGAACGGTGTGTCCGAAAGGGACCTGAAGAAATCGGTGCTGTGGCTCAAAGACAGCTTGCAGTGCACCTGTGAGGAGATGAACGACATCAACGCGCCCTATCTGGTCATGGGACAGAAACAGGGTGGGGAGCTGGTGATCACCTCGGTGAAGCGGTGGCAGAAGGGGCAGAGAGAGTTCAAGCGCATCTCCCGCAGCATCCGCAAGCTGCAGTGCTAGTCCCGGCATCCTGATGGCTCCGACAGGCCTGCTCCAGAGCACGGCTGACCATTTCTGCTCCGGGATCTCAGCTCCCGTTCCCAAGCACACTCCTAGCTGCTCCAGTCTCAGCCTGGGCAGCTTCCCTCTGCCTTTTGCACGTTTGCATCCCCAGCATTTCCTGAGTTATAAGGCCCCAGGAGGCCACAGGAGTGGATAGCTGTTTTCACATAAACGAAAAGCCCACCCGAATCTTGTAGAAATATTCAAACTAATAAAATCATGAATATTTTTATGAAGTTTAAAAATCGCTCACTTTAAAGCTAGTTTTGAATAGGTGCAACTGTGACTTGGGTCTGGTTGTTTGTTGTTGTTTGTTGTTTTGAGTCAGCTGATTTTCACTTCCCACTGAGGTTGTCACAACATGCAAATTGCTTCAATTTTCTCTGTGGCCCAAACTTGTGGGTCACAAACCCTGTTGAGATAAAGCTGGCTGTTATCTCAACATCTTCATCAGCTCCAGACTGAGACTCAGTGTCTAAGTCTTACAACAATTCATCATTTTATACCTTCAATGGGAACTTAAACTGTTACATGTATCACATTCCAGCTACAGTACTTCCATTTATTAAAAGCACATTAACCATTTCTATAGCATGATTTCTTCAAGTAAAAGGCAAAAGATATAAATTTTATAATTGACTTGAGTATTTTAAGCCTTGTTTAAAACATTTCTTACTTAACTTTTGCAAATTAAACCCATTGTAGCTTACCTGTAATATACATAGTAGTTTACCTTTAAAAGTTGTAAAAATATTGCTTTAACCAACACTGTAAATATTTCAGATAAACATTATATTCTTGTATATAAACTTTACATCCTGTTTTACCTATTCTTTGTCTTCTGTCTTGTCTTCTTAGTAAAAGGAACTGGGAATGGAGCTATGTATGGGTGGTCACTTCCTTCCATGAGCCCAGCCCTCCAGCAGTTTAAAGTGATCTACTTCTCAAGTGACTCAGAAAGTGTCTCCCCCTCCACCACCATGCCCCACATCTCACAGATTTCACCACTTTCACCCTGCGGAAGCAGCTACTTGCAGCCTCTAGAAAGGGGTTGCCTTCTTTTGACCCTTCTGAGCAGTCCAGCTGCAGCTATGTGGAAACATTATCCTAAACTTAAGGTTTATGAGCTTTACAGTTGTGCTTTTCATTTCCTGAGATTTTTCATACTGAAAAAGAATCACCACTGCAAAAATGTTAATTCCTTCCCCGACTCAAATCTAAACCTCAGAGAGAGCCATGATTTGGAGAGTATCCACTGGAATGCAAGGAGGAGGAAGGGGATGGTGAAAACTTGAACTAGGGTAAAAAGGGAGAGACAGACATCTGTCCATTAAATGTCTCTTAGTCCTTTCCAACTGCTATAACAAAATACCGTATACTGGGTAGTTTATAAACAACAGAAATTTACTTCTGACAGTTCCAGAGGCTGCAAAGTCCAAGATCAAGGTGGCGGCAGATTTTGGTGTCTAATGAGGGCTCTCTGCTTCACAGATGGTGCCTTCTCGCTGTATCCTCACGTGGCAGAAGGGGTGAACAAACTCCCTCTAGCCTATTTTAAAAGGGCACTAATCCTATTCATGGGGCTCAACCTTTGGTCATGTTTTGAGGAGTTAGCAGCTCTGGCATCACCCAAATGTCTGCCTCTTGTCATATATAGTCATGTTTCACTTAAAAACAGGGGAGTGTTCTGCGAAACACATTGTGAAACCATTTTGTCATTCAGTGAACATCGTAGAGTGTACACACACAGTCCTAGATGGTATAGCCTACTACACATCTAGGCTATATGGTACAGTCTATTGCTCCTAGGCTACAGACCTGTACAGCATGTTACTGTACCTAATACTGTAGTCAGTTGTAACACAATGGTAAGTACTTGTGTTTCTAAACATATCTAAATATAGAAAAGGTATGGAAAAATATGGTATAAAAGATAAAATATGGTACACCTGTATAGGGCAGCTCCATTATAATTCTGTGGGACCACTACTGTATACACAGTCTATCACTGACTAAAATGTTCTTAGTGGTGCATGACTATATGTCTCTCCATACGCTTTCCAACTCTTCTACCTCATGCCTCTTGTTCCTGTCTTTGACGAGGGCACAAGCCAATGAGACATGCTCACTGGGGCAGAGCAGGTAGGTTTTTGTTTGATCATGATTATATTATATCAATAATCATGATTATATTATATCAATAATCATGATTATATTCTTACTTTTTCAACTATCAGATTTCTTTTGTGGGCAGAGGAAAACGTGAATGTCCATCCACTATTGGAAGAAGCAAGCAAGTAATCAAGGATATTGGATTTCTGAGTTTCCTAAGATGACTCATGACCCATTAATAAACTTAAAATGCCCAAAGTGGGGATTAGCCTAAATAGCCAGGTATAGTGGCTCATATCTGTAATCCCAACTACATGGGAGGCTGATGTGAGAGGATCATTTGAGGCCAGGAGTTTGAGACCAGCCTGGGCAACATAGCAAGACCCCGTCTCTCAAAAAAAGTTTTTTAAAACTACATATCTGCTATGCATTTAATTCCTCTTCCCTTTAATAAATAGCTTGAGAAATGAGTTGTTCTACAAGAGATATTTATAAAAGGTTTTAGGGCAGCATTTTCTAAGTGAACAAAGGATGAAGGCAGTGTCTACATGCACAAACCAGTATATTGAAATTCACAGGATTAAAAAAGATCAGTTTTGTCTAAAAACACCCTTTATTTCTGTCTTAGTTTGTTTTCTGCTGCTGTAGCAAAATACCACAGACTGGGTAATTTACAAACAATAGAAGTTTATGTGCCTCATGGTTCTAGAGGTTGGGAAGTTCAAGAGCATGGTGCTGGCATCTGATAAAGGCCTTCATGCTGTGTCATCCCGTAGTGAAAGGAGAAAGAGTAAGAGAGTGTGCAAGACACAGAATGGAAAGGGACTAAACTTATTCTTTTTATCAGGAACCCACTCCCACAATAAACCCACACCTGCAATAATGGCATTCATTTATTCACAGTGCAGAATCGTCATGACTTAATCACCTCTTAAAGGTCTCACCTCTCAACACTGTTGCACCAGAGATTAACTTCCCAACACATGAATTTTAGGGGATACATTCAAACTATAGCAATTCCTGATTCTCTATTCTCCCATTAGACGATAATTTGGCTGGTCTTTTTATCTTTCAACTCTTATATACTATCAAGTTTTCAATGCTCTTAATGGATGGGGTTACCTTGAAAAGCAAATCCTGGCATATGTATCCCTCATGTAGTCACTGAATCTGGATTATTGAACAGTTTGATTTTTGCCTATGAAACACATTGCACAAATACAAATTAATTTATTAACTCAGCAACTATTTATTGAGCACAAACTATTGACATTGGCTTATTCATTCAATAAATATGCATTGAGTGCTTACCACATGCCAGACACTGGTCTAGATGGTGGGTACACAATGATTCTGCCATCCTTCAGCTTGTATTCCACAGGGATTGTGTTAGGCACTGGTAATACAGCAATGAATCATTCCCAAAAGGAACTCATAATCCAATAAGGAAGAGAGGCGTGCAAACAACTCCAATGCTCTATGTTAAGAGGGAGATGTGTACATACACCAGGGATGACTTAGAAGAGAGAGTGGTTCACTTGAGTTGAAAATAGAATGTTGGGTTTAAGTTGAGATTAGGATCTGGGTAAAGGTACTTATAAGAAGATAATTTTTAATAAGTTGAACCAGAATATCTTCTATTAAGACAGAGCCTTAGAAATCAAGTATCATCAGTTTTACATATTGACCAATCAACAATGATATTGTGCAATATTATGCTGAAGCTATTGCCCTAGATGCTACAAATAAATCTAGCATAAGACCCACACATTTTAGAGTAAATAACATTAAAAAATTCTCAACTTGCAAAATGATTAAATACATTATTGCTCAGAAACAAATAGTAACTAAACATAATAAAACAAAATACTTTAAAATGCACTCCATTACTGTCCAGAGAGTGATACAGAGAGGTAAGTGCTAAAAAAGTTCAATTAATAAAGGTATCAGTTAATGCAGATAGTGTTAGAAGGACAAATCAAAGAATCTGTCTCAAGATGTTCCAATTCAGAGTAGTAATAACCATTAATTTGTCATTTTATGTTATGAAATGAGAAAAGCACTAGAGCTTGGTGTCAGTAACTGGTACAAAATTTTCTACAGCTGTATCATCTAAAGTATATCAAGATAAACCACTTAACAGACTAGAAGCTGCAATAAAAGTGTCAAGTTCATTGGCGTAGCTTTCGAAATTCAGAGAGACCTAGGCAAGTCAATAGTTTCTTCAAGCCTCAGTCTTCTCATCTATAAATAATTAAGAACTAGGCATAACTCAGTAAGTTATGCCTAAGCTTGATACATTCTCATCTCCTTTCCATCTTCTATGTTGAAGCATAATTCTCAGAGCTTGTTTCTGTGTTTGAAGACACACCCAGCAGGAAGGGGTGCTAGTCTGCATCTGTTCTTCCCCATTACCAGTGCTCCACACATCGTCTTCTTGGTACTCTGGGTTGTTCAAGGTCTGAATGGTAGCAGTTCAAGCAGGCAAGAGGAAGAATGAGACCACAAATATTATCTACTTCTCTCTTCTTCCAAAGAGACTTTTCCACCCCCAAAAGAAGACTCAGGCATTTTTGTGCTGCCCTCTTCTCCCTTGGCTTCCCTAAGAAGCATCAGGGTTCCAGTCTGCAACAATCAAAGTGCTGAGAGTCAGTTCCATTACTCAGCAACCTTACACTGAGTACTCAGTATGTGCAAGGCACTGTCCCAGGTGCTGGGATTCCAATGATGACCAACACACCACGGCTAGCCTTCAAGAAGCTCATGATCTAATGTAACAAACACATGTGATGGACAATAGTAACTAAGACCCAAACCTCCCCAGACGCCCCTAAACACAGTCTTCCTGGGCCCCATTTGTTCTTACGGGTACCAGTAAGTTCACATTTAAAATAACACCAAAAATCAAAATCTCCAGGCCCAGAAAGTTTCACTGGAGAATTTTACCAAACATTTAAAAGAGAACTAATGCCAATTTTACACAATCTCTTCCAGAAAATAGAAGAGGAAGGGACGCCTCCCAACTCATCTTATAAGACTAGTATTGCCCTAACACTTAAACCAGACAAAGACAGCACACACAAAAAAGAAAACTACAAATCAGTATCTCCTGTTAACTTAGACATGAAAATCTTCAACCAAATGTTAGCAAACCAAATCCAGCAATACATAAAAAGAATAATATACTATAACCATGCTGGTTTATTTAAGGTATGCAAGCCTGGTACAATATTCAAAAATTAATTCACGTAATCTACTATATCAACAGGCTAAAGAAAAAAATCATGATCATATTAATTGATGTGATAAAAAAGCATATAAAATTCAATATTCATTCATGATAAAATCTGTCAGCAAACTAAGAATATAGGGGAACTTCCTTAACCTCAAAGAGCATCTACCAACAATCCTACAGTTAATATCATACTTAATGGTAAATGACTGAGTGCTTTCATTCTAAGATCAAGAACAAGGCAAGGGTGTCCACTCTCTCCATTCTTATTCAACATCATATTGGAAGTTCTAGACAGTCAAATGAGGCAAGGAAAAGAAACAACTGACACACAAACTGGGTTAAAAAAAATAAAACATTGTCTATTTACAAATACAATTATCTACATTTTAAAAATCCCAAGGAATCTACAAAACACTCTGAGAACTAATAAGTGAGTTGGGTAAGGTCACAGGATACAAGACTGACACACGAAAGTGACTGCATTTATACATACCAACAAGTTGTTTTGTTGTTAGTATAAAACACTATAAACATTTAGAATTGCTCCAAAGAATATAAAATACTTAGGTATAAATCTAACAGTGTATGTACAGGTTCTATATTTTGATAAATCCAAAATGCTGATTAAAGACATCAAGGATGACCTAAATAATTGGAGAGATATGCTATCTTAATAGATTTGAAGACTTAATATAGTAAAGATATCAATTCTCCCCAAACTGACTGACAGATTTAAAGCAATTCCTATCAAAATCTCAGCAAGCTTTTTGTAAACATGGGTAATCTTATTGTAAAATATATATTAAAATAAAAATGCTCTAAACTAGCCAAAATTATTTTGAAAAATAATATAGTGGGAGAAATCATTCTTCCCATGTTAAGGCTTACTATATAGCTACAGTAATCAGGACAGTGTGGAGGACAGACACAGATCAGTGGAATAGAACAGAGAATCCAGAAATGAATCCAGACAAATATACTCAATTAGCTTTTGACAAAGATATGAATGCAATTCAATGAAGTAGAAATCCTCTTTTCAACAAATGGTGCTGGAGCAATTGGCTATCCCACAGGCAAATAAAAAAATTAAAAATCTAAATCTAACATTGCATACAAAAGTTAACTCAAATGAACCATTAACTTAAGTGTAAAATAGAAAACTATAAAAGTTTTTGAAAAATAAGACAAATTTATCTTTTCAAGACCTAGAACGTGGCAAAGAGTTCTTAGATTTGATACCAAAAGTACAATCCACAAAAGGAAAAATGAATAAATTGAACCTCATAAAAAGGTAAAACTTTGGCTATGTAAAAGGCCCTGTTAAGAGGGTAAAAAAACAAGTTACAGATTAGGAATAAAAGACTTGTATCTAGAATATATAAAGAACCCACAAAACTTAACAGTAAAAAAATCAAACAAAGCACTTAGAAAATGAGCAAAGCATGTACAGACATTTCATGGAAGAGGATGTACGTATGGTTGTGATGGTGTCTGCCATAGGCATGGGAGGAGGGAGTGGTAGCTATATCCTGGATACTTGCCATCCAGGTCCTATGGGACAAAGGAGGTTTTCTTATAGTGCCTCCATAATGGACAAAGCTTTGTGTTTAGGGTGCCATTAAAGTGGGAATTCCAAAAACAGGAAAAGAAAAAAGCACTTAATTTTTTGTTTTCTCAAAAAAATCATCAAAATAGTCATCATGAGAGAAAACCAGATAATTTGTACTTCTTTATATTTTTAAAACTAAGTTAATGGGTTTTGGTGTTTTTGTTTGTTTATGGAATAAAAATATGGGAATGGTGTGGGGAGGTCATAATAATCTTTTAAGTGTTTTGAACTTCTAACAATTTTAACACTCATTGATGAAAGTGAAAAGCAGGGCAGGGCTCCGAGTAAAGCATGGTCTCTATTACATTTCCTGGTCTAACACCATTAAACACTTGTCCTACAGAGGATTAGAATGTGTGCATTGGCTCACAGCGATGCAAGGCTAGAAAAGAAAAATTAAAACAAAACCCATCCCCAAACCAGTAAAGTTACCCTCTGCCCAACAAAGCCAGACAGATGACCAATATGAATCCTTTATGATATAAGGAGTTATGTGGGCAAAGAAGAAGGTAGGATGGATGTGCTGATAAAGGACAAAGTAGAGAAAATAGACAATTCAACAATAATAGTTGGAGACTTCAAAACCATACTTTCAATAATGGAAAGAACAAATGAGAGCAGAAGATCAATGAGGAAATAGAAGACTCAAATGATACTATCAGCCAACTTTTCTCAAGCTGTTATATAAATGGGCCAAAGATGGTCTCTGTATATTGGCCCTCATGTTGTTTACTTCTTCACAAGAGGCTGGGACCAGTAGTTGAAAGCCCACCAGGACCACACTAAATTCTTACATCTAATTGCCTTAAATATATCCTAAATAAGTATACTTTTTGCCATTTAGTGCCTATCCTGTTTTGCATGCCCTGCAGTTTTGCAAAACAGGATAGGTTCTAAATGTAGGCCCACATCTGCTTGTCATAGATAAGACAAACTCTGTGGCTAGAAAAGACCCCACCCAATACTGCCCTTCAAAGCCATCTGATTCTGAAACTCTCCACCTTGCTGCTGAGTGACATCACCTAGACACATGAGCCCCACCTCCAATTCCCCTCTCCTCTAGGAGTTCCCTTACCCCTTTCCCCTTTTGGATGGTGGCCCTGTCTCTGGAAGGTCTCCTGCTGTGAGAGACTTCCCCTCTCCTGCAACCCTGTTCAAATACCACCAAAAAAGCTTATTGTACAACACTGCCGTCTTGTGCTCCTGTCTTTCCTTGATTAGCCCCCAAATCCTTGAACTTACCACACAAGTACAACTGGAGCATTCCCCAGGATACACCACATTAGGCTGTATAACAAGCCTCAATAAACTTAGAAGGACTTTATAAACCCACACAAAGTATGCTCTCCAACCACAACGAAATGGAATTAGAAATAAATAACAGAAGGAAATTTGAAGAACTCACAAAGATACAGAAATTAAACAACACATTCCTAAATGTGTTTGACATTTACGTGAATGAAAACAAAAACCCAACAAAGCCAAAATGTATAGGATGCAGCTAAAGCAATGCTCAGAGGGAAACAGCTGCAAATGCCTATATTTAAAAAGAAAAAAGATCTTAAAGCAATAATCTAACCTTCTACCTTAAAAAATAAGAGTAAACTAAGCCCAAAGCAAGCAGAGGAAATGAAATTGTAAAGATTATAACAGATGTAAATAAAATTGAGAATAGGAAAATAATAGACAAAATCAATGAAAAGTTTATTCTTTTAAAAGATCAATAAAACTGACAAAACTTTAGCTAGTCTGACCAAAATAAAAAGAGAGAAAACCCAAATTACTAAAGTCAGGGATGAAAGTGGACTATTACTACCAACCTTTCAGAAATAAAAGAGATTATAAGACAATACAATGAACAATTACATGCCAAAAAATTGGATAACCTAGACAAAATTGACAAATTCTTAGAAAGACACAAAATTTCAAAACTGACTCAAGAGCAAGTAGAAAATCTTTATAGACCTACAACAATGAAAGAGATTGAATCAGTAATCAAAAAACTTCCCACAAAGAAAAGTCCAGGCCTAGATGGTTTCACTGGTGAATTCCAAACATTTAAGGAAGAATTAACATCAGTCATTCACAAACTTTTGCAAAAAAAAAAAAAAAACAGAAGAGGAGGGAACACTTTCCAAGTTATTCTATGAGGCCAACATTAACCTGATACCAAAACCAGACAAAGAAATCACAAGGAAGGAAAACTGTAGACCAATATTCCTTATGAACATAGATGCAAATATCCTTAACAATGAAGCCGCATTTTAAAAGAATTATACAACATGATCAAGTGGCATTCATCCCAGGAATGCCAGGTTGATTTATCATATAAAGAACAATCAATGTAAGCCACTATATTCATGGAATAAGAGAGCAAAATCACATGACTATATCAACAGGTGCTGAAAAGCACTTGAAAAAATCCAGTATCTTTTCAGATAATAACACTCAGTAAACTAGCAATAAAAAGGAACTTCCTCAACCTGATAAAGCCATCTACATAAATCTCATAGTTAACATCATACTTAATGGTGAATGACTGAATACTTTCCCTTTACGATCAGGAAGATACAAGTAGGTACACTCTCACCACTCTTATTCAATATAGTACTAGAAGTTCCAGGCAACACAGTATGGAAAAAAGAGAAAAGAAAAAAAAGAAAGAAGGAGGCAGAAGAGAGGAAAGAGAGAGAGCATGAGAATCCAGATTGGAAAGGAAGAAGTAAAACAACTACTTCTATTCACAGAAAACATGATTTATATATAAAAAATTCTAAGGAAGCCACTGAAAAACTACTACAACTAATAGGAGTTCAGCAAGTTTACAGGATACATAATCAATATGCAAAAATCAAATGTATTTCTATAGCAATCAACAATACAAAAATAAAATTAAGAAAACAACTCTACTCTAGCATTAAAAAGAATAAAATAATTAGGAATAAGTTTAACAAATGAAAAGTGTAAACTTGCAAACTGAAAACTACAAAACATAATTGAAATAAATTTTAAAACTAAATAAATAGAAAAGCATCCCACATTCCTGAATTGGAAGACTTAGTATTAATACGGTGATATTCCCAAATTGGTCCACAGATTCAAAATAATCTTATCAATATTCTAGCTGCCTTTTTGGCAGAAACTGACAAACTGATTCTAAAATTCTTATGATAACGCAAGGCACCAGGAATAGCTAAGAAAATCTTGCAAAAGAAGAACAAAGTTGGTGGGGGGGGAGGAGAAAGAGCAAAGTTGGATGACTCACACTTTCCTTTTTTAACATGTAATACAAAGCCACAATAATCAACACACTGTAGTACTGACATAAGGATTGGCATATAAACTGATAAAATTGAATTGAGAGTTCCAAAATAAACCATTATATTATGATCAATTGATTTTTCACAAGGGTGCCAAGACAGGAATTCAATGGGGAAAGAATAGTCTTTACAACAAATAACAAATGGTGCCAGGACAACTGGATAGCCACATGAGGAAAAAAAAAAAAAGAAAGAAAGAAACTAAAATGAACTTGGACCCCTACCTCACACCAAATATAAAAACTGATCCAAACTCGGCCAGGCACGGTGACTCATGCCTGTAGTCCCAGCACTTTGGGAGGCTGAGGTGGGTGGATCACCTGAGGTCAGGAGATCGAGACCATCCTGGCCAAGATGGTGAAACCCCATCTCTACTTAAAAAATACAAAAATGAGCCGGGCATCATGGCAGCTGCCTATAATCCTAGCTACTTGGGAGGCTGAGGCATAAGAATCCCTTGAACCCAGGAGGCAGAGGTTGCAGTGAGCTGAGATCACACCACTGCACTCCAGCCTGCGTGACAGAGTAAGACTTTGTCTCAAAAAAAAAAAAAAATTGATTCAAACTCAATCAAAGACCTAAATCTAAGAACTAAAATTATAAACTCTTAGAAGAAACATAGGAATAATTCTTCATGACCCCAGATTAGGCAATGGTTTTTTAGATATGACACCAAAAGAACACATGAGTAAATTTCAAATTTTCATGTTTTGAAAGTTTTATCAAAAAAATGAAAAGACAACCCAAAGAATGAGAAAAAAATTTTGCAAAGCATATATCTAATAAAAGACTGTCACATAGAATATATAAAGAACACTTAAAATTCAGCAATAAAATAACTAATAACTCAATTTAAAAATGGACGAAGGAACTGAATAGACTCTTCTCCAGAGATATTCAAATGGTCAACCTGGGCAACACAGCAAGACCTCGTCTCTATAAAAAAACTAAAAATTAGCCAGGCATGGTGGCACGTGCCTGTAGTCCTAGCTACTGGGGAGGCTGAGGCAAGAGAAATCACTGTCACACCCTGCACTCCAGCCCGGGCAACAAAGTGAGCTCTTGTCTCAAAAAACAAAAAACAAAAAACAAAAGATATTCAAATGGCCAATAATCACACAAAAAGATGCTTGGTATTATTAGTCTCTAGGAAAATATTTAATACAAATCAAAGCCACAATGAGATATGACTTTATGCCCACCAGAATGGCCAGAGTCAAAAAGTCAGATCATAACTGTTGGTGAGAATGTGAAGTAATCAGAACCCACATACATTGCTAGTGGGTTTGTAAAATGATGCAGCTACATCGGAAAACAGTTTAGCAGTTCTTCAAAATCTTATATGTAGAGTTACCATATGAACCAACGGCTGCACTTGTAGAGATATACTCAAGAGAATTAAAAACATATATTCACAAAACATTTGTATATGTATTTTCATAGCATCATTATTCATAATAACCAAAATGTGAAAAAAACTCAAAAGTCTATCAATTGATGAGTGGATAGATAGAATGTAGTATATCTATATAATGAAATATTATTCAATTATAAAAAGGAATGAAGTACTGATACATACTACAACACGGATGAACCTTGAAATAATTATGCTATGAAGCCAAGCACAAAGACTTCTTGTATGATGCTATTTATACATAATGTTTATTACAAACCATAGAGACAGAAAGTAGACTCGTGGTTGCCAGGGGATAGAAGAAGGGGGAAATGGGGTGTGACTGCTAATGAATATAAGGTTTCTTTTTGGGGTGATAAAAATGTTCTGGAATTAGATAGTGGTGATAGTCATTTTGTGAATATACTAAAAAAACATAGAATCAAACTGTTTTAAAAAGGCTGAATCATAAAGTATATAAATTATACCTCAAGCCTGTTTTTTTTTTTCAAAGGCAGATGTTCCAAGATCACAGAGTTAGAGTATATTATAACTAAGACTTGAGGCCAAATGTGTTTGATCCTAAATCCCACTGTCTTAACTACCAACTATATTCCTGGACCTCCTTCCTTTCTCACATTATAGACTTCCTAGGAAATGTTATTCACTCCTGGAAAGTTTGCCACTGTCAAAAACTAAATCTCTAATCTCTAACCTTTCTCCTGACTTCAGTTTGTCTTCTGTGGACAACTATGTCTGTGTAGCCTGGAGGTGTCTCAAAATCAATACACATTAAACCAAACTTAACTTCACTTTCCACCTTTTCTCCCTTTTCTGGATAGTCTTATCAGTAGTTAATTCCTTGTTGGCTGGGGCGACCTTTCCAGTGCTCAGCCATTCAAAAAGCAAAGATAATTAGCCCACCCTAAGTTCAGTAAATGATCAAGTTTTTCATGCTTAGGCTACCAGCTCTGACCATGTTATCTGGCGATTCTTCACACAAACGACGTACTACTAACAGAATTTTCCAATTTCATTTCACTGCTAATAATGCCTTAATATACTTACAGTACAGACACAAATTAACCAAGCAGAAAAAATAGAGACCCTCTCTCCAAAATAGTCCAGAGAGCAAGCAGGAGAGGCAGGGCTCTGATTCAAGTCTTGTAGTGAGTGTGTGGACCCAGACACTGTCCTTCTCCCACATTTATCACAGGCTAAGAATGGAGCAGACCCAGGCCTTATCCTTCGCACTGCTTGCCTTCTCCCATCCACATCTTGGCATCTCTAAGTGAAGGCAAAAATATATCCCATTTTGAGTAATAAATAAGAAGTAGTAGATGCTTATAAGAATATATTATAAAATACGAGTATTATAAGAATATATTTATATATAAAAGTATAAACTCATCATAAAATAAGGAGCATACACTCTGCAGTGCATGGAATAATGTTAAGAGCACATTTTTTAAAAATTTTATAGGTTTTTGGGGGAACAGGTGGTATTTGGTTTCCATGAGTAAATTCTTCAGTGGTGATCTGTGAAATTATGATGTACCCATCACCCAAGCAGAGTATACTCTGAACCCAATTTGTATCCTTTTATCCTTCAACCCCCTCCCACCCTCTCCCCTTGAGTCCCCAAAGTCCATTGTATCATTCTTATGCCTTTTCATCCTCATAGCTTAGCTCCCACTTATAAGTGAGAACATACGATGTTTGGTTTTCCATTCCTGAGTTAATTTACTTAGAATAATAGTCTCCAGTCCCATCCAGGTTGCTGCAAGTGCCATTGATTCATTCCTTTTTATGGCTGAGTAGTATTCCATCGTGTACGTATATACCACAGTTTCTTTATCCACTCATTGATTGATAGGCATTTGGGCTGGTTCCATATTTTTGCAATTGCGAATTGAAAAAAACATTTTATATCTCTTATCTTATTTAAAGTCTGTATCCTGCGCCAAGTTCTCAATGGTCCTGTAATGGGTAGATAAGGAAAGGCTGTGGCCACACTGACAACGACCCCCTCTCCTTCCTGGAGGAACCTCTGCAGGTGATGAGCTAAAGAAAGCCACCTGTCCTCACTCTCCCTGCATAAGCCAGTGAGGGGCGTGGGGGCAGGATCGCCCATTTGATTTGGCTCCAGGCCAGGCATTTACTAGCTGTAGTGGTGCAATGAAGATGATTGAGAGATGGTCTCTGCTCTCCGCGCATTTGCAGTGGGTGGCTGACAAAGACATATTTACAAGCACCTTTAAAACAAAGCAGTCTGGAATAGAGGCTGATGCAAAAAGCTGGGAGCAAAGGGCTGAGAGATGTATTGCCGCTGGGTTCTGGGAAAGCCTAAGGAGGGTACAGGGGAGGGGTGGGACCTCGGCAGATTTAAATGAGGAAACGAAAGGGCTTCACAAGCATAGGGGATGGCCCAGAAGTCCTTATTCATCTTTATTTGTAAAATGATATAATAATAACCTACCTGGTACCGAGTGGAAGGTTCTAATCATGAGTTGTCCTGGTTCTTGGTGCGTTGAACAAAGAATTGAACAGCACCCGCGAGCAAGCAATGAAAGCATAGATTTACGGAAGCGGAAGGTAATAGGAGCGAAAGTACACTCCACAGAACGGGAGAAGCCCCAGCGAGTGGCTCAACAGTCCCGGTAGCAAAGCCTTCTGGGGTTTCAGTACTCTCTAGAGGTCTCTCATTGGTTACACCATACGTAAATGAAGGGCTAGCTCACCGCCAATTAGAGGCCAAAGTGAAATGGGCTGCAGCCAATCCACGAACGGTATGATTGGCACCCTATGCAAATGAAAGTCCTAGAATGGACCACTCATAGGCCAGAGTGCAGGTTTGGCCCGTAGCCAATCAGATGCTGGCGTGGACTGGTGCCTTATGCAAATAAAGGTCCTAGAATGGACCGACAGTAGGCCAGAGTGCAGGTTCTTCCTTTTAATTTAGTTCCAGGAAATTTGCGTGAATTGGCCTTATGTTCCCTGCCTTCAGACCCTATTCTCCCTCCTCAATAGTGTTGTTTTAGGATTAAATATATGTAAAGCACCTGGCACTATTCAGGAGTATAAAATGTTTTAGCTATTGTCATGGGTAGAAAGCAAAGTAAGAGGTCTGGCCAGAAGTGCGCACTGGAGGGTAAAAATAACTGTGTGCTCTTGGTGCTTCTATAACTGATTGTTTCAAGCCCCCAGGGAAGACAAATATCTAAAGTAAAGAGAAAATAAGAATATTAGTACTTTTCTTTCACCAGAATGTGACTTTTTGGGACAGAGGTGCACGTGATCTTGCACCTCTGGCAATTAATCTGAAGTATAGGAATTATGAGGGCAAGTTCTTGGTCTTAACTAGAAATGAAAAAAAAACAAAGGACACGGTATCAGGACAAGGTTTCCTGGGGGCACCTCCAGTGAAGCAATGGGCCTCCCCACACAACCTGGGGGTTAGGCCACTGGAAAAGCAGTGGTTGCTGCTACACATTCTTAGATAAAGCAATTCATCTCTTTTGACTTAAATGTCTTCATCTGTAAACTGCGGATGGTGATACCTATCACTGGGAGTCCTTTTTTTTTTTTTTGAGACAGAGTTTCGCTCTGTCGCCCAGGCTGGAGTGCAGTGGCGCGATCTCGGCTCACTGCAAGCTCCGCCTCCCGGGTTCACGCCATTCTCCTGCCTCAGCCTCCCGAGTAGCTGGGACTACAGGCGCCCGCTACCACGCCCGGCTAATTTTTTGTATTTTTAGTAGAGACGGGGTTTCACCGTGTTAGCCAGGATAGTCTCGATCTCCCGACCTCGTGATCCGCCCGCCTCGGCTTCCCAAAGTGCTGGGATTACAGGCGTGAGCCACCGCGCCCGGCCACTGGGAGTCCTTTTGAGGATTAAATGATATCAGACATGTATCACACTTAGCCAGTGCCTTGGCACACTGTTGATGTTTGATAAATATTAACTGTTTTTATAGCTAGGACAGTGGAGACTAGCTTGCCTGGGACGGGCTGTTTGGCTTCTATTAGTAAAGAAGAAACTTCTTAGAGGAGGCACTGGGGAAGGGAAGACAAACAGAAAGAAGGAGAAGGAGCCCCATCAAGGATTTAAATGTGGTTTTCCCTCCTGCTGAGAGGGCCCCTGGACTCAATAAACTGGAATGACCCTAGCTGAACTTCCAGGCTTGAAAGTATAGTTGTCTTTTAAAAGGAGTTCTTCTTTTCCAAGATCAATTGTTCAACAGAACTGAAAAGCTTGCCTTCAGAAGAGGCTGACTCCTAAAACCTGCAGGGTAAACCATTAAAAGAAAGAATGTGCCATTACTCAATAAGAAACAGGGAGCACCATGCATACACAGTCTGAAGGCTGCAACTCTGCTGCCTCTTCTATTCGAAATTAACCAGAAATCCGAGAACTTGAAAGCTGAGTCCTAGCTAACATTATTTAAATGAACCGGCTGTTACACGAACCTTAAACCACATGTCATTTGGTTGTGGGGCTGCCATGGGCCAAGAGACATTAATACTGATGGTTCCCAGCTCACAAATGAACTGCGTTCGTGTGTTTGGAAGGCTGTGGTTTGAAAGGCAGAATGCACTTTCCTATAGAAGCAATGTTACAAATGGCAATTAGGGCTACAAGCCAGCTCACAAAAAGCCATGTAACCATAATATAGCTAAACACCATACATTTTAGCCCAACAGAGTGGAAATCAATAGTGTTACAATACTAATAATTAAAGGATGAGATAAAAAAATCTTTCATTTGTCTTGAATACTAGTGCTTAGGCAAAAACAGATTTAATTAAAGGAAGATGAAAATATCTATCCAGTTAGGCATAGGGACCAAGGAAAACTGGGACTGTAAGTCAGGAACCCCGACAGTTGGGAATCAGACCAACTTGCAGGATTTCTGTCAATTCTAAGGAACTAGTGTCTGCATGTGAAGACCAACCTAGCACCCAGAAAGGAGTTTGGGGAGTGGGTGGAATGGAGGGTTAGGACGACTGAAAAGAAGTTAGCCTAGTCATTCCTATGCAGCTATTTCATCAGCCAAGATGGGACCCGGCTTCAGCATTCCTCCCCTCTTGGGTGATTATTCCTATTTATAACAAAGCCAACCCTGGCCCCAAGAACCACTGGAGTCCAGAAAGTTTGGTGTGTTTTTCATACTGATTTCTGAGATCAGACAAGCTCTTGGATATTCACACAGCCTGGATGGATTTTTACCTCCCTGCCCTGCCCTCATGTAGATGAACCTGCTCTTGCTATCCCCTTCACAGAGGAGAAGTTCTGCCAGTTGCCTGGAGTCTCCCTCTGCCATCCTATTCCACATGTGACCAGCACTGCACCTGGCTGGAGACATTCTGAATCATTTATTCTAGCTTAATGCTAGGGATCAAATACACATTTTATCTGGGAATATGAAAAAGACATGAGATATCTGTATATGGTATATGAAATATGAAAAGATGAGAAATGAGGAAAGGAGTAAATTGAAAATCGAAGTTACTTGAAAAAGATCATTTGTAAAGCAATACAATGGCATTCTGCAAGATCTAACCATTAGGTGGCACCACTGGCCCAAGGAAGTTTGGTGGCCCCAAGAAAGTGGAGGAGAAATGGGGAAAATTGCTGAGTGGTCTAGGGTAGGAAGGCTGAAGGGAGCCACAGCGGAACAAGTAACTGAACATATACAAGCATTCCTGTGAAGTGTGTACTCTGAATTAATCCACATATTAATAAATTCAATCATTAATTCCCTTAAAATTATTTTTAAAGTCTCATAATTTTATTTATACAAATTGATTTATATCCCTTGCCCATTTCTATTGATCTATGCTTTTTAAAAATTAATTTCTAGCAGTTCTACTTATTCTGAGTACTAGTCCTTTGTCAATGAGATATATACAAATATATTCTGGTTCATGGCTTGCCTCTTTTTTAACAGCAAGTTTCTGTTGTACAGAAATTTTTCATTTTAATACAGGCAAACTTTTTTCTTTGCCATTTGTTCTTTGTGAGTCTTGTTTAATATATCTTTTCTTATCTTGAGACCATAAAAACATTCTTTTAGATAAACTTTTGCTTTCTAACCACCAGTTTTGTGCTGATATGGTATAATTTTTTTTCTTATGGATAAACCAATTACTAAATAATCTATTTTTTTCTGCTGATTTGCTACTCCTCTCATGCAACTAGTTTTCCATAAATGTATGTGCCCATTCTGTTCCTTGAGTCTGTTGATTCCTGCACCAAATATGACAATCAACTGACTAGTGATTCTTGACCCCACCTTGTTTCTCAAACACATTTACCACATTAGCTAATTTCTTCCATTACATCATTACAACCACCTCAGGACTCTAGATTGCGGGACATGAAGGAGGATGCACAGACTACAGCTAAAATGCTGAAGAGATTAGTGTTAAGCAGCAGAATACAGTTCATCTATTCCAGGACAGAAGACAGAGTCAGCCGCCAACCATTTGATTTGGAAAACAAAATTTCAAATTAATTAACCTTGTTTCAGTGAACTACTCCAGAAAGCATTGCCTAACTGACTGGGAAATTAAATATTCATTCTGAATATCTGCAATTTGATCATAGAAGAAACCAGGTATAAGAGGAGGACAGATTAGAGCAAAGCCATCATTACTGATGGGGAAGAAATGCACTTTTTGAGTTTTATTCTGACATGATTGCTGAGCTGAAGCCAGAAGGAAGATGATACCTTTGTGCATACACAGGTCTCCAGTGAAGTATGTGGGTCTTTTTGGTGCCAATCAATCAGGAGAGAGAGTTTCAAATCAGGGACGTAAGATTTATATAACAATAACAGGTCAGAATTTTATAGAAAGGGAACATCTATCTCCATATGGACTATTTTCATTTTATTATTTTGCTGCCTTGGGAGAATCTAGATGAATGTGAGGATATCCTGGGCTGGAGAGAAAAAATGGCTCTTGCCACATGAAGGCAGGTCACAAGATAGGTAGAGAAGTAACATGTCCAAATGAACCCACTATTTTTGTGTCCCCACATCTGCTGCTCTTTCAATGTTCCCATTCTCGGCAATGGCAGCACTGTCTGCCCAAATGCTAGACTGCCCAAGCCACATGCCTGGGCATCATCCTTGGAGATGAGTCAAGTACAGTAGATTCTATTACCTAGATCTCCCATCCCCAAACACATCTCTCCATCTCCCCTCCACTCTGTCCCTGCACACACTCTCACCACCAAGGCCACTGTCATCCTTAGAGCTGAAACTACAGCAATAGCTTTCTGGCTGGTCTCTCTGTCTTGAGTCATAGTCATAGCCCTCTTCCCCACTCTCGAAGCCAAAAGGCAAGTCTGGTAATGTCATTTTCTTGCTTAAAACTCGGTAAGGGCTTCTCATTCTCCTGAGGCTACAGTCTAAACTGTTTAATATGATTTACTTGGATCTGGCCCTTGCTGACCTTCGCAGCTGCTTCCTTGAGAGATTAAGAACCCAGACCATGAAGTCAGTTTTGTCTGGGTTCAAATTCCCACTGCCCCACCTATTAGCTTCAAAACTTGAACCAACTTCTGGACCTCTCTGTGCTTCAGTGTTCTCCCGTGTAAAACACGGACAGTCACAATGCCCACCTCACAGGATTGTCGGGAAGACTGAATGAGCTAACACAGGTAGAGTACTCAGGACGGGACCTGGCACACGGTAAGCATTCTATCAATGTTAACCATGATTTTTATTTCTCCAATTCATTATGCCTTCTCCAGCATTCCGGCCCTTGCACCCGCTGTTCTCTCCATCTGAGACACTCTTTCCAACACACTCTGATCATGCTACAAGGTAGTCTTCAGATGTAGGTAACAGCCCCAGCGGCACCTGAAAACTTGTTCAAAAGACAAACGCTCAGGCCCCACCCTAGACCTACTGTATTAAAAACTCTAGGGCTCAACTCCAGCAATCTGAAGATTTTTGTTTTGTTTTTTGATAGAGTCTCGCTCTGTTGTCCAGGCAGAAGTGCAGCTCACGGCTTACTGCAGCCTGAACCTCCCGGGCTCCGGCGATCCTCCAGCCTCAACCTCCTGAGTAGCTGGGGCTACAGGTGTACCACGCCCAGCTCACTTTTGTATATTTTATAGAGATGGGGCTTCACCATGTTGCCTAGGCTGGTCTCAAACTCCTAGGTTCAAGCAATCCGCCCGCCCTGTCCTCCCAAAGTGCTGGGATTAAAGGCATCAGCCACTGTGCTTGGCCAGCACTCTGAGTTTTAACAAACTCAGCAGTCCTCCATAGGATTCTGATGCCCAGTTAAGGCTGGAAAACCAAGGCACCATCCGTGATAAATTGTACTTGGATGCTTACTTTTCTCTATCCCCTGTTAGGCTCTACGTTCCACAATGGCAGAGAAATGTCCATCTTAGTCCGTTCACCTCCTTTGTAGGTGTTGACAAATACGAGCCATCACAAACTGGAAAGGGGTAAGCCATATTTCGTAGGACACATCATCTAATTCTGTGCTCCTCTTTTCTGTTTCCCCAAATCAACACCCAGGTATTTCTAAAGGCTTGCCTAAACGTTCCAGCTTGTTCTCAACCTTGAAGCCAGGCTTAGGCCTAAGCTGTAAAGGCGGGAGGGGAGACCCTGGAGGTAGAGGGGCAAAGGCAAGATGCGTCGCAGGGGCCCTGCATGGCCTGGAGCAGCATAGGGGCCAAGAGGGTCTGCGCTCTCCCTAGATTGGAGTTTCTCTCCATCATGTTTGGAGGAAGCACAGATAACTGAGGAAAGTCTGTATCTGCACAGCCACCCGAACTCCTGCCTCCTAATAAACACCTCTGAGGGAGAGGAAACTCTCTCTCTCTCTCTTCTCTTCCTCCCCAGCACCCCTTGCCCCCCCATCGCCATTTCTCACTCCTCTACTCTCCTCTCTCTCCCTACCCACCTCTGACCCCTCCTCCAGTTCTGCCGCCCGGTAACAAAACCGGGGTTCCCGCCACACGCACCCGGTAGGGCTCAGGACGCTTTATCGGCGACAATGGCTGGCTGAATGGGAGGCCTGAGGTCCTGAACGAACCGGGGGTGCTGGCGACCGGGACCTCGAGGACGCTGCTGGGGAGGACGCTGGCCAGCGTGCAGGGGGCGGAGGCGGGGCGTGCCGGGAGGCTCCCATCTCCCGCCCCGCACAACCCGGGCAGGGCCGCAGCTCCGCCGCCGCCGCAGATCCGGCTCTCACCCTCGGCTCCCGAGGCCCCGCGGCGCCTCCTTCTGCGGACTCTGCGGGACCCTCCCCGGCAGGCGCTGTGCCCTGGAGAAGGCACAGCGGCGCAGGCATGGCCGCGGGGGTGGCGGCGCGGAAGGCAGCGCCGGTGCTGGAGGCCCCCCCGCAGCAGGAGCAGGTACTGGCGCGGGGGCGCGGGCGTGGGGGACGCCAGGCCGGGGTCCCGGGTCTCACGCTGGTGCCGGGCAGGCTGCACAGACTGGTCTCCAAGACCCCGGGGCCCACCGGGGAGAACCGGCCCTGGAAAGACGTGGAGACGGACGCATGACCTTCTGGAAGATGCCACCGTGCGGGGTGCCAGTCCCTCCTCCACTCCCTCCCTCCCCACTTCTGTGCCCTCCCCGCTACCTTCCTTTCCTCCTTCTGATCCTCTTCCTTCGCTCCATCCCTCTTCTCGCATCCTCGCACTTTCTCTTCCAGGCTCACCCCTTCCACTCCCGCCCTCCTTAGTGACCGCCTGTGCCCTCCTCCCTCCTCGGCGGAAGCCCCCAGAGCCCAGGGTCAAGGTCGTAAGCTGCGAGAGAGGGGAAGGGGTGTACTGCAGGCTCTTGGCTAGACCGCCCTGGTTCTCAAACTCGAGTGTCATCAGAATCACTTGGAGGGCCTGTTACCACGCAGACTGCTGGTCTGTGCCCAGGGTTTCTGATTCAAGATGTGTACCCTGATCGTCAGCTTGTCTTGCCTGGTGCTCAACCTAGCCCATTTCTGCTTCTGCTGGCGTCAATTGCAAACCCAATCTTAATTTATTCTTCATTCATAGGACAATTCTTCTCAGGCTACATCCAGGTACCAGGAGGATTTGGGGGTGGAGGAGGGTAGGTCTTACCTGGAGGAACCCAAATCCCATCCGTAAAACGAGGACAAAAATAACTCTTAAGGGCAAAGATAACTCTTAAACAACAACAAAAATCACTCACAGAGCGGGTAGGAAGAGATTAATGTCCCAAAATAGGTTCAGGCAAAGAACTGTAGGATTTCTGAGAAGGGCTTGCTCCTGACTAACCCCCTTCACCTCCAACCCGTGAGGGCGTGGCGTTCGAGCTGGGTATTGGGGAATGGACAGGATCTGACCTCATGGGCCAGAGAATTCTAGATGGAGGGAACAACAGTACCAAATGGCTTGGAGATTTTTTTTTTAATATTGGGATGGATGGCCATGGGACAAGGCAGAGAGAGGGGACTGTCCACTCTGACTGGCAGAAACCTAGGGGTCAGGAATGCTTATAGCAAAAAATAAGGGTGGGCTAGGCTGTGGAGGGGCTTGTGTACCACAAAATGGGGAAACTTAAAATGAAACTCCATGACTTTCTTGCTGGTTTCAAACCCAGATTATCGAAAGGGAGGTTCTGAATTGATGAATGCATGCCAGGAGTGTCAGAGGATCTAGTACTGGTGGATTTGCTGCTGATCTTTACTTTTCCTTAAGGCTGGCATCACTGCCTAGTCTGCTGCCCTCAGGAGGTATGGCCTCTCTGTTGAGGCTGCCCTAGGAGGGACTCACAGTTATCCCTTAATCCCATATGGCAAGACAGTGTGGTCCAGGAACCAGCAGCCAAGGCATTACCTGGGAGCCTGTTAAAAATGCAGTCTTAGTTCCCACGCCAGACCCACCGAATTGAAATCCGCATTTTAACCAGATCCCAGGGTGATTCATTTGCACGTCAAAGTTCAAGAAGTGCTGGTTTCTTGACTTTACTAGAGCTAGGGATAAGAAAGTGAAAATAGAGATAGTTACTGAGCAGCCTATTATCTGATAGCTTCCCTTTAGTTTGAACCTCACCCTATTTTATTTTCCTTCATCACCCTTATCACTACCTGAAGTATGTCTATGTGTGTATTTGATTGTCTAAGAACCTCCTTCAGCATGAAAGCTCCAGCAGAAAAGCCATGTGGTCTGCCTTGCTCGCTCCTGTATTTCCAGGACCTAGAACAGTCTCAGCAAATGGCAGGGCCTCAATAAATATTTATTGAATGAATAAATGAACAGTAACGTACAATCTTATGATGTAAGACCCTAACTCCAGCATACCTTACTGGACAAACACCATCTCCCTATTCCCCATCCTCCACCTCCCCAGCTACAACCCCTGGGGTCTTTTGAGCCTGCAACTGGTTAGGTATGTTTGAAACTCCTTGAATTTGGAGTGTAAGAGAGCAGAGACCATGGGTTTAGGAGTTCCCTCTTCTGCTTGTCTAAGGCTTGCTTTCCAGGCTCGGATTTCTCCTGAGAGCTGAGAGGACCCACTGCTTCCCCAAAACTGCTCTCTGCCTGGGGGTAGGCCATACACAGCCCCTCCTCTCCACCCACAGGCATGCAGCCTTGCCTCGTGACATGAATTCCTTACCAATGAATACAGCCCTCTAAGCCTAACATTCCTACCTGGCACTCACATGTGGTCCAGGGTCATCACTAGTTTCTGAGTTCATTGTTCTGGCTTTGCCACTTGGTTTAGAAAGATTTTTCTAACAGGTGGGTTTTGTGAGGGAAGAGTTGAAAGTGACAAAATCAGTTTGGAGGCAGCAGTTCAGGTGAGAGATAATGAAAGCCAATCGGGGTGGCAGTCTCCAGACACATTGAGTGTGCCATGCACCAGACATGAGGATTCAGTGGGGGGATGAGGCCAGCGCTGGCCACCTACAGATTCAGGTAAGTAAATAAGTCATCAACAATGCAGTCTGGTAACAATGTTCAAGGTCAGTAGATATCCTGGTAGGGGCCTCACCGAAAGGGTGTCCTGGAGTAAGTGGGATCCAAGGGTGAGCAGAAATGAGGCAACCCAGCATGGAGGCTGGGAGTGGAGGGAGAGCATTCAGGGACAGGTAAGCTGCTTGGCTGGAGCAGAGGGTGTGCAGGGGCAGTGGAGAGAGGGGAGGCTGAAATGGGATACAAGGCCTTGTGAGCCATGTTGGATTTCAGGCAGGAAGACAATAGGATCAGTCTATCTTTAATGGGAACACTCTTACTGTTTGAAGAGGGAAGAGAGCGAAGGCAAGGGCCTCAGAGGAGGGGGACACCCTGCGTGCTGGCCTCCTTCTCATCCTCCCCTAGCCACCCTATCTAAAGAGTGACAGCCCTTGCCCTCTGCTGGTTATTCTTTATCACACATTTTATTTTCTTCATATAATTTACTTCATTAGGCAGTTGTTTTGTTTGCTTGTTTATTGTGTATCATTTCCTCTAGAACACAAGATCCTATTCATGAGAACAGACACCTTGTTTGTCTTTCTAATCCTTGAATGCCAGCTCTTAACCCAGCGGCTGGCACATGGGAGGCACCACTCCATATTTGCTGAATGAATGACAAAATGAATGGCATAGAAGCCATAGGGGTGGAGAGAAGGGGGCATGTTTGTGAGGCATTTATAGGTAGGGTCAACAGGAGAGTAGTGGGTTGGAGGTACAGGGTTGGCTAGGGGCAAGGATGATGCCCCAGGCTTTTCTGCTTTGAGCAATTGGATAGATAGGACAGGATGCTATTAACTGAGACGGGGGAGGGGGGACACCGAAGTGGGAGCAGCTTGGGGGGAAACAAGTATGTTCACTTTAGGGCAGGTTAATTCACATATCTGAGAGAGAGTCCCAAGTGGGGCTATGTAGGAGGCATTCAGAAGCATCTGGAGCTCACACAGATTTAGCTAGCCAAAAGAAAGATATAAGAGATTGATACAAATGTGGTGCTGGAACAGGGATAAAAAGGACATGGCTACTGATCAGACAAGAAAAGGGATAAAAAAGAGGACAGAGGCAAGCTTACTTTTGTATTGTTCTTTTCAGTGACATATGTTCATGTAGAATACACTTAATGTAAAGAAGTATAAAAAAGAAAGTAAATGCCCAGGACGTATCACCACCCATGGAGCATTCCTGTTAATGTCTTGGGAGCCACTCTTCTGGGCATTTTTATTACAGATGTCTCTTTATGTAACTATACATTTACATAAATAGGCTCAGATTATACACAACTGTTTTGAAGCATGCTTTTTCTGTTCAGAATATGTCATGAAAATATTTCTATGTCAGTAAATATGAATCTGTGTTATCATTTTGTAGATCTTACAGATTCTTTTATGTAGCTATATAAAAATATGGGTCTTTTTCATCCATCGGGCTGGGTACTTGGTGAGCATTTCATTTTTAAAACAGGTGTCTTTCAGTCCTTGGAAATTTTCTTGCGTAATTTCTTTTTAACTTCCTGCCATCTGTTATCTTCTTCTCTGGTTCTAGAACTCATTTTTTTTTTGTGGGGGGCGGGATGTGAGGAGATTTCCTAGCCCAATTCACTAATATTCTTATATTTTCTCTTCTGTTTTCCATGTCTTTGAGGTTTTTTTTTTTAATTCTGAGTTCTTCAATTTATCTTCGATTCTTCATTTGAGTTTTTATTTCTGTCTTCCTGTTTTTAATTTCTAAGAGCTTTTGGTTGTTTTTCTATATTCTTTAAAGCACAGTGTTCTTGTCATCATGGATGCAGAACTCTTTCCTGTCTCAAACATCTTATGATCTTTGACTGTTCACTTGTGTCTGAGGTGAGACAGTACAGCACTGTTAAGCTCTTGCTAGCAGGGAAAGCTTGTTGACAGGCAGGCTTCAGTGGAGGGTGACCTGGCTGGGCCTTTTCGTAGGGAGAACAAGGACTGTCCATCTATAGGTCTTTTATCTTGGCTTAAATTGATTCATTCCCTGTGTAAGGGGCATGTCTGGCTGCCAGCCAAATGGGCAAGCCCATGTCTAACATGCCTATGCCAAGAGCACAAATGGAGGCCCTCGTGCCACGTGTCTAAGTATCATCAACTGATCTGCTCTCACAGCCCTGCCTGCAGGTCCACTTGTGGCCCGTGTAGCCACATTCTCCCTACCTGCAGTGCTGGCGGCAGGCTTGAGTGGTAGCAAGGATCTGCTGGGACAGGGAAGATGGAAGTTTCAATGTACCTGTACTAGTTTCCTAGGTCTTCCATAACAACAAAAAAATGTATTATCTCACAGTTCTGGAGGCCAGGAGTTCAAAATCTAGGTGTCAACAGGGTCATGCTCCCTCCAAAGACTCTAGGGGAGACTTCTTACTTGCCCCTTCCAGTCTCTGGTGACTCCAGGTGTTCCTGGCTTGTGGCTGCATCCCTCCGGTTCCTGCTTCTGTCTTCACACGGCCATCTACTCTGCCTTGCTATTCTGTGTCTGTGTCTCTGGATGTCAAATCTTCCGCTCCTTTCTCTTGCAAGGACACTAGGCATTGGATTTAGGACCTGCCCTAAATCCAGATGGTCTTATTCTGAGGTCCTCAATTACATCTGCAAATACCCTATTGCCAAATAAGATCACATTCACAGGTACTGGCGGTTAGGACTCAAACATATCTTTTGGGAGGACACAATTCAACCCACTACAGTGCCTAAACCAGGGATGTGGACTGACCCCACTGACTCCCAAGGAAGCTGTGGTAGATAGGATCTCCCACCACACATCTCACTTTTCAGACTCGGGATTTCCAAGCAGTTCCAAGCTGCTCCCAGACTACCTCACTGTGGTTAATTGAGGAGCCTGGTCAGCCAAGATCCCACTTAGATGGTTTGGGATGGCCAAATTTCAAAACTTTATCTCCAGTTTCCCAGAGCACAGGCTATTCTTTTTCTTCTCCCCAACCTGCCAGTCCCCTGGGGTGTCAGCCCTACATCATCTCTCTCCAATCAAGGTCTACTCACTCAATCAGTTACCAGACTTTCATAATTTTTTTTTTTTTTGAGACGGAGTCTTGCTCTGTCGCCCAGGCTGGAGTGCAGTGGCGCGATCTCAGCTCACTGCAAGCTCCACGTCCTGGGTTCACACCATTCTCCTACCACATCCTCCTGAGTAGCTGGGACTACAGGCACCTACAACCACGCCAGGCTAATTTTTTGTATTTTTAGTAGAGACGGGGTTTCACCATGTTAGCCAGGATGGTCTCGATCTCCTGACCTTGTGATCCGCCCGCCTTGGCCTCCCAAAGTGCTGGGATTACAGGTGTGAGCCACCACGCCCAGCCTCAAAATATTTTCTTAAGAGACAGAAAAGACACCAGGCACAGTGGCTCATGCCTGTAATCCCAGCACTTTGAGAGGTCGAGGTGGGCGGATCACCTGAGGTCAGGAGTTCGAGACCAGCCTGGCCAACATGGCAAAACCCCATCTCTACTAAAAATAGAAAAATTTAGCCGGGCATGGTGGCGAGTGCCTGTAGTCCCAGCTACTCAAGAGGCTAAGGCAGGAGAATCACTTGAGCCCGGGAGGCAGAGGTTGCAGTGAGCTGAGATCGCACCATTGCACTCTAGCCTGGGGGACAAAAGCAAGATTCCACCTCAGGAAAAAAAAAAAAAAAAAAAAAAAAAAAAAAACAGAGAGAGAGAGAGAGAAAAGATAAAAACACAGTTATTTTGTGTTTCAGGGTTTGAGATGTCCGGGGCCCTCTAAAGCAAGGCAGGGCCCCTGCAGCCGGATCTAGAGGTGATGCTGCCAGGGAGGATGGTGCTAGGGCTCTCTAGACTCAGATGAGGGCTGCCAGTGTCCTCTACTCTCCCTCCACATGCCTGGTGCCTCTTGGCCTGTGCCTCCGGTTTAGCCACTAGTATTCTGCTAGTGTGGGGGCCTCCAAACCTTAAACTGACTTTCAGTGAACCTTCTGTTACTAACCCCAGTTGCATCCCCCACTTCTAGACACCCTAGGAGCCCGCAATCCACAGCCCTCCTGAGGGTCTTAGCACACACATTCTGCTCTGCACTGCCCGCATGCTGGTGGGCTTCGGTGTCTTTTGCCCTGTGGTGTCCCAGTGTCCCTTTCCGCTGGCCCATCTGCTGGTCAGTTTCAGAATTGGCTGCTCTGGACTCCTCTCTCATTCTCCTTGGACTTGGAGGTTTATGTCCTTTTGCTATTGTTCTAGTGGTGTTTGGGAGGGAGAGGAGGTAAGTGCACTTTTTTTATTTACCATGTTTCAATAGAAGTCCTCATTTTTACTTTTTTTTTAAACACAGTTATTACTAGTGAGTTTGAACACCTTTCCATAAATTTATGTGTCATTTGTATATCTCAATTCGTGAATTTCTCATTCATGTACTTTGCCCTTTTGGACTGTCTCTTTTTGATTAAATTATAAAAGCCCTTTTTACATATGCTTATTAGTTTTTTGCCCCTCACATATGTTATGCTTTCCCCAGTTCAATTTGTCTTTCAAATATTGAGGACTATAATGTATTTTATTTTAAATGTCCTCAAAATCTGTCATTTTTTAACTTTATAATTTCTGGGCTCTACATTATACTTAAAAATGCCTTTTCCACTGCAGAATTATAAACATGTTTACCCATGTTTTCTTCTAGTACTTTTAAGGTTTTCTTTCTCACATTTAAGAGAGAACAAGGCTTTGGATGAAATAGAAAAGTATAAGTTTAGGCAATATTTGCACAATGCCAGGACCTTTCTGGGTGATGCCAGGAAAGAAGAAGTGGGTGGCACAGGGGGTAATACTGGCAACTTCTCCATGGCTCCCTGCCCCCAGGTGATCCCACCAGGTGGGTCCCTAATATTCAAATGGAGGTCACAACATCTGGGCTCAAGTGTTGAGTTCCAGGAGTGAAGCAAGCCTCAGGTAGTCAAGGTGCATGAGTCTCCTCCTTTGTTCCACAGGGCCCTTTCTGCTAACTTCTGCTTTGGGGGCAAAAACATTGGTTGTCTATGCTCTTCTGTGCTCTCCACCAAAGTTACACGATTACGTCTTTCCAATGATTGGCCTTAAAGGTTTCAAATGACCAAATGTAGTGGGTTAGCAATAATCTAGAAAAGGTAGTCCATGGGTGGACTCTGCAGGTCATCCAAAAAGCATGGTTCTGGAGACGATCTCTGTGCTTTCCAGCTCAATTTGTAAGGGCACAAGCCCAGATTACTCCCTTCCCTGGGGTCAGTAATGATGCCTTCTTAACAGGAGAGTACAAGAATGCTCCAAATCAACGGAGCCTCTGGTCAGCTCTGTCTCTGAAACTTTGAACTTGGAAATGATATTTACTCACTGAGATTGGAGATATTTACTCACTGCAATCATTTAAGATACCAGCAAAACAGATGTTTTTTACGGATGCTCAGACTCACACTTCATATCCTAGAAGCCAGAGTAGCATGGCCTATTGGGAGACCACTCTCTGTAACTTTGACTGATTTGCCAAAACAAAACCACTGAAATGGAGCCTCATCTGATTCTCTGATCCAGGAACAGGATCAAATATTTGTTAATAGTGACCTGAGTACTCTTTTTTTGTTTGTGTTGTTTTAGTTCTGTAAGCAAATTATTTTACTAGGACTTTTATCCCAAATTATTCAAATACTATGTGACATTGTTATTTTTCATGGTCTGGGTTTCCCATATATTGCTTTCACAGAAAAACCAAGAAAATAAGGACATTTTTTGATAAGGGCCCTTTTTATGTTTTTCAGCTCTCTCATACAAAGCTTTCTGCAGAAGATACATGGAAGTAAGTAATTAGTATTTTTTAAGAGTTGTTTTGCTAAAAATTAGATTTTTATCTTAACAGTTGAGAAAATGAATGAAGTCATCATTTTATTTGTAAATTTTCCAGGATAGAGAAGATGGGGTAGGATACACAAATACTACAGACCAAAATGCATGGATTTCATCTGTTTTCTACAGCATGATCTGTAGGAAAAGATCATGCAGTCCCACAAAGGTGGATTAATATATCCTTCAAAATATGGCTGTGTCAAGTTACTATTTATTTTAGGCACAAGATACACAGGTTTTGTTCCTATACTATTGTCCCTGTGTTCTGGTGCATACTGTAGGGCCATTGGGCCCTGTGAGCACCACATGAAGTGAAATAAGAACGAAAAGCTCCTCCTTTTTTGTATTACAGGAGTCAATTTTGGATATATTCCTACTCAAAAAGGAAAATACTACATTTGTACACCAATATATACTTTTCAAAGTACTTCAACATAGGCTAACCAATTTGAGATGCATTTTTATTATAGATTAATCTGATATAACAGATTAATAGATTAATCTCATATAACAGATTAATAGATTAATCTCATAAAGCATATTTTATTTTATATCTATGCAAATCCTATTTTAGACTGATGATGAAGTCACTCTTTTATCTATATGCCGTAAGTTCAAAGTCTGTTAATTATATAGAATATTAAACAGCTATTTTAGATTTGGAGCTGTATAAATCACAACTAAGTGCTTGTACTCTTTTCATTTTTCTTCCCATATCTTCAGGGGAACAAGTTTGTTTTTTGTTTGTTTGTTTGTTTGTTTGTTTAAATGAGCTTCTAGAAATCATTCCTGTCTCCTGAGCTCAGCTTCCAATAGAGAGACTAAGAGCCATGTAATTTTATTCAAGTTGCTTACCTGATATGGATTTCATCTTCGTCATTTGATAAATGAGGGAGATTCATTCCATCTATGGTAACTTCCAGCAGTGACATTCTGAGAATCCCTCTCAAAGAAACTGAACTTGAGCAGGAGTATTTACTGGGCTCTGTGGGCTGATTTCTACACCTTTTCCAGCAGGGGGCACCCTTGGGATTTGGATGAGACCCTTTTCTGAGGCATTCACTGCTCTTTGGAGTAGCTGTAGAAATGCTGGCAGAGGGAGAGAACCCAACCCACATACCCATCAAGTGCCTTTAAAAGGTCACTATCTCACGGCACAGACTGTTACCCTGTGGTGTTTTCTGGGTAGTACACTAGCTAACTGCGTATTGTAACCAGACGTAAGTGGAAACTTAACTTTAAGAGATTTTGTGACTGATGGTGCCACACTAGGGATGAAAGATAATGATAACCAGTATTTAGAAAG
The DNA here is from genome assembly GCF_029281585.2 of Gorilla gorilla gorilla. Lineage (NCBI taxonomy): Eukaryota > Metazoa > Chordata > Mammalia > Primates > Hominidae > Gorilla > Gorilla gorilla. The sequence goes on along the minus strand of NC_073227.2, from coordinate 174,783,452 downwards.
TAACTGACAGCATTCATAATTTTTCCCCATGTTCACTCATCTAGACCCTGGGCCTCTTTCTCTTCTGCTAGGCTCGTGGTTCTCAATCTTGGCTGCCCCTTAAAATCACATGGGATGCCTGAAAAATTCCTGATGTCACATCCCATTCTGCAAATCTGTATTAATTTGCTAGGAATACCATAACAAAATACCACAGAATAGGTGGCTTAAAAATCAGAAATTTATTTTCTCACAGTTCTGGAGGCTGAAAGTCCAAGATTAAGGTGCTGGCAGGTTTTGGTTGGCATGTTGAAGTACAGGGGATTAGGACGTCAGTGTATGAATTTTGAGAGGGTGAAATTCAGCCCCCAACACCCAGAAATGGTCATCTAATTGATCTGGATATGGGGGGTTAAGATTTTTTTAAAGCTTCCCAGTGATTCGTAACTTACAGACAAGGTCAAGAACCACTGCTCTAGGTTTTCATCGAGGCTACCCCAGAACGTTAAAAGAGATGACAAACTATTTTGTTGATTTTCTCTACAATTGTGCAAAACTAAGCATCCAGCTAAAATGGGAACATTCCGCCATCATGGGAATGTATGTGCATGTCTAAGATAATACTTAAGCCTATTCTTTCTCTCTATTATAGTCCTGTAACAATTTATACAACTCATTCAGAAGCTTTCCATTGCCCCGTGGATAATTTTCTCTCCTCTGGCATAGGCACCATCTGCAGGGTATCCTTTTACTTGAAATAGTAGCAAATGATTTAAAATTACCAACATTTGACTGTTTTTGACTTTCAAAAATTGAAGTTTCATATGATGCAGCTCAATAATAATTATTCCTTATATAGACACAAATAAAATAACATGTGCTTTATAGTCTTACAACAACCTTGTCAGTTACAGAAGGATGGTTATTTGAAATTTGCAAATGAGGAAACTGAGGCTCAGAGAGGATAAATGACTTCCCCAAGGTTGTGAGGCAATGAAGTGGCAGATCAGGGACTGGACCCCAGGTCTTCCTGGGGCTCATTAGTTTTTTTAGCCCCATCACTTAACTTAAAAGACAAGGCTGAGGCCAACCACATGGGAAAGCAAAGGAACTGGTTTTGCTAAGAAAGTCAGGCTCCTCCTCCCAGCTGCTCCTTCTCCAGATCTAGGGAAAGGGAAGAAACCAAGAAAAACTTAGAAAAACTTTACAATCAAAGCTTACCAACCCTTATATTTGAAATCCCCTGTTGCTTTTTGTAAGCCAAACCTGTTTTTGTTTTTGTTTTTGTTTTTTGCTAAATGCGCAAGGTTGAGGGCTTTTTCAGATGACCTCATTTTGCTGGTTCCAGCCTGCAGCAGGAGAGGATGTACAAGATGCACCAGGGCCACGATTCCATGCACGTGGAAATGATCTTGATCTTCCTCTGCGTTCTGGTCATTGCCCAGATAGTGCTGGTTCAGTGGAGACAGAGGCATGGCCGATCCTACAACGTGAGTCACCCCCGTGGCTGCTGGGAGCCTGCTCCAGCTTGTATCTGCTTGACTGTTTTTTCCCAGGACATGTTCTCCCTTGGTTAGCACTTTGAAGGAACTGCCTTGGTTTAAGTCAGTGGTTCTCAACCAAGTGCAATTTCACTCCCAGGAGACATTTGGCAATGTCTGGAAACATTTTTGACGGTCAAGTCTTGTGGGGGGTGAAAAGGGGGAGGGGAGTTGCAACTGGCACCTGGTGGATAGAGGCCAGGGATGCTGGTAAACATCCTCCAATGCAGAACAGCTCCCCACAACAAAAATTATCTGGCCTAAAATGTCAATGGTGCCAAGACTGAAAAACCCTGGTTTAAGTAAACCAGTTTTCCTTTCATGCGTGAACAACTTCTGCCAACAGTCCAGGAAAAGGAGGATTAGAATAGCCAAAAGAAATGGTTTAGGGTGTCTGCTATGGTTTGAATGTATCCCCCAAAGTTCTTGTGTTGGAGATTTAATCCCCAATGCAACAGTACTGGGAGGTGGGGCCTAATAAGAGGCGATTTGGCCATAAGGGCTCTGCCCTTGTGAATGGATTAATGCCATTAATTATTGTGGGAGTGGGTTTATTATAAAAACATGAATGTGGGCCCATTTTCTCTCTCATTCTCTCTTGCCCTCTCACCTTCTGCCATGAGATGACACAGCAAGAAGGCCCTTGCAAGATGCAAATCCCTCTGTCTTGTACTTTCCAGCCTCCAGACCATGAGGCAATATATTGCTGTTTATTATTTATTACCCAGTCTGTGGTATTCTGTAATAACAGCAGAAAACAGACTAAGAAAGAAAATTGATACCAAGAAGTGGGTCTGTTACTATAACAAATGCCTGAAAATGGGGAAGCAGCTTTGGAACTGTGTAATTGGGCAGAGGCTGGAAGAGTTTGAAGGAACAGGCTAGAAACAGCTGGTCTTGCTGTAATGGAGTATTAAAGGCAAGTCTGGTGAGGGCTCAGAAGAAGAAAAGAACTATAGAGAAAGGCTGAAACTTTTTAGCGATCACTTAAGTGGTCATGGTCAGAATGTTGGTAGAAATATGAACAATAGAAGCCATTATCCTGAGGTCTTAGACAGAAAATGAGGAACAAGGTATCGGAAACTGAAGTAACGGCCATCCTCATTATAAAGTCACAAAGAACTTGGCTTAACTGTGTCCATGCTGGAGGGCTTTATGGAAGGCAGAGTTAAGAGCAATGAACCAGGATATCTGGTGAAAGAAATTTCTAAGCAATATATTGAAGGACCTGCATGGCTTCTTTTAACTGCATATAGTAAAATGAAAGAAGAGATAAATGATTTAAAGATGGAATTTATAAGTAAAAGAGAAACAATATAAAATTTGGAAAACTCACAGCCTGGCTACGTAAAGAATAAAAAGACTTGCAGTACAGCCAAGTGACCCTTTGATAAAGGGGATTAACACAGCTAGAAGGAAGCCAGGTGCAAGTAATCAAGACAACAGGAAAATGACCCTGAAGGCATTTCAGTGACCTTCAAGGATGCCCCTCCCATCACAAGCCCAGAGCTCTAGGAGAGTAGAATGGTTTGGGGTGACTCCCCATTGTACCCTACACAGGACCAGTGAGCAGGGCCACCTCAGGACTCTGCTCCTTGAATTCCAGCATCATTCTCCTTGGCTGCTTCAGCTGTGGCTCCAGGGAGCCCAGGTGCAGCTCAACCTGTGGCTCTGGAAGGTACAAGCTATAAACTTTGGTGGCGCTAATTCTGTAGGCACATGCTGTGAGGCCATGGCAGCCTCCACTTAGATTTCAAAGGATGTTGCAGACAACCAGAGGGCCTAAGTAAAAACTTGTCTTGGGGCAGAGCTGCCACAGAGAGTGCCTAGGAGGACAATGCCAAGCAGAAGTGTGGAGTCACAGCCATAGCAGAGAGTCCTCACTAGGCCTAGAGGAGCCCTTCGGGGTGGGGATGCCCCCAAGTCCCAGAACTACACAACTACCAGCATGCAACTCCAGCCTAGGAGAGCTATGGGCATGCAGCATGCAACTCCAACCTAGGAGAGCTATGGGCATGCAGCATGCAACTCCAGCCTAGGAGAGCTATGGACATGAGATTCCAACCTGTGAGAGTTGTGTGGGCTAAGCCTAGCAAAGCCATGGGGGCAAGGCTGTTCCTGAGGCCTCAAGGTTCCAAACCCTACCTCACTATGCCCAGAAAGTAGGACATGGAGTCAAAGAAGATTATCCTCAAGTCTTAGGATTTAGTATTGTTTACCTTGTTAAGTTTTAGACTCGCTTGGGGCCTGTTACTCCTTTCTTCTTGCCTATTTCTCCCTTTTGGAATGGGAATGTCTATCCTCTGCCTGACCTGTCATTGTATTTTGGAAGAAGAGAACTTGTTAATTTCACAGGCTCACAGCTAGAGGGGAATTTGCGTCAGGATGAATTGTGCCTTGAGTCTCATCCATATCTGATTTAGATGAGACACTGGACTTTTACCAGAACAAGTTAAGACTTTGGGGCAATTGGGACGAAATGAACATATTTTATGTGTGAGAAAAACATGAATTTGGAGCCAGAGAAGAATGCTGTGGTTTGAGAGTGTCCCCCAAAGTTCATGTGTTGGAAACATAATACTCAATGCAACAGTGTTGGGAGGTGGGGCCTAATGAGAAGCAATTAGGTCATGAGGGCTCTGCCTTCATGAATGGACTAATGCCTTTATTGCAGGAGTAGGTTCCTTATAAAAGGATGAGTTTCTCTCTCTCATTTTCTCTGGCCCTCTTGTCTTATGCCATGAAATGATGCAGCAAGATGGCCCTCACCAGATGCCAGCCATTCAATCTTGGACTTCTGAGCCTCCAGAACTGTGAGAAATAAATTTCTTTTCATTGTAAATTACCCAATCTGTCATATTCTAGTACAGCAGCACAAAATGGACTAAGACACTGTCTAATGTTGTTTCATTAGTAGTAAACTATCTTGGCATTAATGGTTTGCATATCCATGGAAATGTGTTCATGCACACACTGCACTGACCTCAGCAACATGGAGCAAGATTTCGTTTTCACAGACCAATCTCATTCAAGCATGTTCACCACCAGAGCCAGAGAGTCATACTGTGGGCCTTGTTGGGCCTGAGACCTTGCCATCACAATGTTTAGAGTAGTATTTCTCAATGGTTAGAGCAGGGTGCATCAGAATCATCTAGAGAGCTTGTTAAATCAAGTTCCCAGGTCCTGTCCGTAGAGTTTCCGATTCAATAGGGACCCAAGAATTTGCATGTCTAACAAGTTCCCTCATGGTGCTGGTAATGTTGAAGCTGCCGGTCCTGGAACCACACTTTAAAATCCTCTGGTTTAGATTCAAACATGGACTAAATGGAGAAGTGTTGCAAAGGGAAAAGGTCCTCAGTTAACACTCTACATGGTTCTGGGTCTTGGAGTGGCCATTATAGAGCCTGAGGGACTCAACTTGCCTGCAACATATGAAGTGTTGACTTAGACCAATATATTATTTTATTATTACCTGTCATAGAATTTATTTCCTATATAGTACAGGGTCTAAAGGAATTCTTTTGAGTTCTGTATTGTATTTAAGTTTAGGCAATTTTGAACATTTTCTTTAGAAAGGGGAATCTCATTTTATTGTTATAAAGCAAATGTATCCATTTTCTGCCATGTCACCGTTGTCTTATCAATTATAATAAACACGCTATATATTGCACTTGGATGATGTTTTTAAGTGAATGAAACTAGAATCAAACCTCACTAGTTCTTCACTCATATCAAAGAAAAGTTCTTTAAATATATCTTAACTATGGTTTCCTTATCTGCAAAATGGAAGTATCTAAGATAAAATTTCTAGAGTCCTCATGTAGGAAGAAACCTGGATTCATAAGGAATCAGTTCATAGCCTTATGCATTCTTTCTTTAAAATTAATCATTATCTCTAAATTGATGTAGAAAAAAATGTTCTTTTTGCATAGTAACACAGGTGTGGATTTTGCATAGGAAGCCCCCGACCTTGAAAGGAAACAATGCTCCAGGAGCCCTTGACTCGCACTGTGTCGCACCACTCCTGCAACATTTTCGTTTGATGATTTTTTTTTTTTTCTTTAAGACGGAGTTTTGCTCTTGTTGCCCAGGCTGAATTGCAATGGTGCGATCTCGGCTCACTGCAACCTCCACCCCCCGGGTTCAAGTGATTCTCCAGCCTCAGCCTCCCGAGTAGCTGAGATTACAGGCGCCCACCACCACACCCGGCTAATTTTGTATTTTTTAGTAGAGATGGGGTTTCACCATGTTGGCCAGGCTGGTCTGAAACTCCTAACCTCAGGTGATCTACCCGCCTTGGCCTCCCAAAGTGCTGGGATTACAGGTATGAGCCACTGCGCCTGGCCAGATTTGATGATTTTTGAGGTGGCATATGCACAAAGACCATCCTTGTCTTATATTTGAAGCAGCTGCTCTTGTGTCAACTCTTGGAGGGTGTGTGTCACTGCACCAGTAAGTGTAAGTGTGGCACTTACACACTGGCTCTACCTGGCCAAAGACAGACCTGCCTATGCCTCAGAATCCCCTTTAAGGACTTGTGGCCATTGAAGGGTCTGACCTTAGATGACTCAGGCTACACTGGACTAGGTGGACACCCCGGACCCTGACCTCTGTTGGTTAGCTGGAGTCATCTGAGTTGTTTCCTGTTGCTAACTGCACAAGCTGTGCTACCTGCAGTGCCTCTCCAGGGACTTGCTTTTGACTGCCACCTCCCCCTGACTCCTTTAGTCACCCCACTTTTGCTCTCTAAGTTTGCTATGTCTATGTCCCTCTGTCACACAGCTCCTATGTTTTATGGCTACCCAGTGGGGCTCTGTAGTCCTAAGGATCACCTTGGAGGTGACCAGGTGCCTGTTATCATGCCTCTCATGATGGTAATGATCATGGTGATCCTGTCTAGCACTTTGACAAAGCCAGGAGCCTGCATAAAGTTGCCACCACCATAGTCAAGGACAGATTCAGGTCTCATGGTGCCTTGAGACTCTGCTGGGTTAGCTCATAGACTTTGTTGGTCTCTGGAATATATTCTACTTCTTTGCACATCAATCCATCTAATTATTGGTATTGTCCCAAAGGAACAGGTTGAGTAGCCCCATTCCCCTGCATGTCTCTATTGAGGGGCTACTCAATCTGTGGCTCAAGATGAGAGGCCAGGCTTTCCCATGCTGCAGCTTTGACTTTGCCCCATGCTTTGCATTCCTTCTTGGGGATTCACCTCCAGAGTGGTCATCAGAGCACAGCCATTTCAGGCACTCTTGGTGATGTCTGCAACCATTTGAGCTTGAAATTGTTCCTAGAGTACCACTAGCTTATTCTAATGCTGGTTTCCAGCTTTCTTATACTTGGGTGAACAATATCAAAAAAAACCACGGCCTAATACACTACTGAATTTAAAGTCTTTGGGATGGAATTTGACAGACATGTGTCCATAAATGCTGACCTAAATTGCCCTATCATCCAGAGAGAAGCTAGCTTTTAATTGTTTTTCTTGGCATGTATGAGACTAGCTACTGAGAGCTTTGAACATGTTTATAAGATTCACAACATTGCTGGCTCTTTTCTACAAGGGGCTACATAGTGAAATTTATCTCCATGACTTGATATTGTAACCTCTATCAACATTAGGAACATATTAATATATATTATAATTACTATAATACTCATAATAATTATACATAAAATTACTATATATAAATTACTATTATTATTACAGCTATGATAAGTGCTTTCTGTACATTACCTCAGTTACCTTGAGAGGTAATTATTTTTTATCCCCTTTGTGAAATATAGTTCAGAGAAATTAAAAACCTTGGCCAAGGGCATATAACTAATTAGTTGCAGAGAGGCTAGAATCCAACCTCACTAGTTATTTGCTCTCATATCAAGAACAAGCTCATTAAATATCTCTGAATTTCTAGTACAGTGGCTGATCCATAGTAAGTGTTCAGTACTATTAGTTGACTCCGAAAGCATCCATTAGATACTGTTTGTTTATAATGTTTGTGCAAACGTAATCATATGCTGTAAAAGCAGTTTGCTAATAAAAGAATCCTTTTCTGGACACTTTTGTAAAGCTAGAGAGAATACTCAACCATTGATTTACATCCTCTATGAGGAGATAATGAATTGTTTTTTTTCAAAGCAGTACATCTGCTTATACTGCCTTGCCACCCCCTTCTATTCTGCCTGAATTTTTTTTTTTTTTTTTTTTGGAACAGAATCTCACTCTGTCACCCAGGTGGAGTGCAGTGGCATGATCTCGGCTCACTGCAACCTCTGCCTCCCAGGTTCAAGAGATTCTCCTGCCTCAGCCTCCTAAGTAGCTGGGATTACAGGTGCCTGACACTGCGCCCAGCTAATTTTTTTATTTTAGTAGAGACGGGGTTTCACTATGTTGGCCAGGCTGGTTTCAAACTCCTGACCTCAGGTGATCCGCCTGCCTCGGCTGGCCTCCCAAGGTGCTGGGATTACAGGCGTGAGCCACCATGCCCAGCTATTCAGTCTCATGCTTTTTCTGAGGACATTTTCCTGGGCTGATTTTGTGAGATATAGTAGGTTGGTGCAAAAGTGATTGTGGTTTTTCCCATTACTTTTAATAGCAAAAACAGCAATTACTTTTGCACCAACCGAATGTGGCAGGATGGTGAAAGGAAAGAGTACTGGCTTAGAAGTGGGAAGATTCTATCTACTCATTTAACCACAAGGAGCCTTTGTTTCCTAATATTTAAAATGATGAAATTTTAAAAAATAGGAAGGACTTCTGGTTTCAGCTCCAACATATAAAAAGCTTGGAAGTCAGCACTTTTATCTTACAACAAGAAAAAAACGGACCAAACTGATTATCAATGGCTTTTCTTGGACCTGTCAGAGAATTGAGGTCACAGGGAAAACCACCACCTCAAAATCTAGAGAGACAGATGAATGCAGGAAATCACAGCTGAGATCTCCTTCCTGAAAGCAGAAGCGACAATGCCATATCAAATGTAGTAACTCTGAAGGATTGCTGGAAGCAGTGCATAGAGTAGTGTGAGAGTGAGAAACTCCTGGGAGCCACAGTCAGGGACCCCACATTTTGTTTAGGTTTTACCTCCAGCTACCCCACCGGGGTCTGACAATGAAAACCCAAGAAGTGCTCTCATGCTTCCAGCAGGGGAGGGGAAAAGTGACCACTTTGAAGCAGATCCAGAATGTTCTCCATAATAAGGCCTACCACAGCAAGGGAAAAGATTGATCAGAGCCTCATCTAACATGAGGGGAGAGAAATAACCCAACTCCAGCTCCCTCTAGCCTTCCTGTGTCACCTAAGGGGAAACAAAATAGTTGAGAAACACTTGTAAAGGCCACCCCAGGTACACAGGCCTAAAAGAGACTTAACCATATGATAACAGAATGCTCCCACTATCCTTACACCCTGCCACCACATCAACAGGTGTCCAGTGTAATAGCCAAAAGTTAGAGCTCAAAGAGCTGCAAGGCTTAGACTCTATATAAGAAGGAATGTTTAGGGAAACCCAAAGACAACAGCAGAGACAGAAACAAGGACACTAGTGGAAATTGAAGCCTTTGACACCTACAACTACAGCAAACATTAAACACAGCCCAACTTCTAGCCAAATTAATACAAAACCTCACACTAAAGGCCTGTTTATCTCAGCTTCTATTACTCAATACATCATGTCTGCTTTTCAACCAAATATTACAAGTCATGCTAGAAGGAGGAAAAAAACACAGTCTGAAGAGACAAAGAACCAGACTCAGATATGGGAGAGATTTTGGAATTATCAGACCAGGAATTTAAAATAATTATGATTAAAAAGTCAAACTCACAGAAGTAGAGTAGAATGGTGGCTACCAGAGGCCGTAGAGGGGTGGGTAGATGGGGAAAGAGGAGATATTGGTAAACAAGTACAAAGTTTCAGTTAGATATGAGGAATAAATTCTGGTATTCTATTGCACAGCATGGTGACTGTAGTTAACATAAACGTATTGAATGTCCCAAAATAGCTAAGAGAGGATTTTTAAATGTTCTCACTGCAAAAAAATGATAAATATTTGAGGTGATAGATATGCTAATTAGCCTGATTTGATCATTTCACGATGTATACATGTACAGAAACATCACATTGTACTTCATAAATATATACAATTATTATTTTTCAATTAAAAATAAAATAAAACTTAAAATAATGATGGCTAATATGCTTAGATCTCTAATGGAAAAAGTAGACAACATCCAAGTATAGATGGGTAATGTAATCAGAGAAGTGGAAACTTACAAAGAACCTTTTAAAATGCTAAAAATAAAACAAAAAAAATGGTACCAGAAAGGAAGAATGTCTTGAATGGCCTCATCAATAGATTGGACAAAGCTGAGGAAGGAATTAGTGAGCTTGAAGATAATGTCAGTAGAAACTTCCCAAAATGAGATGCAATGAGAAAAAAAGAGTGAAAAGAACATAGAACAGGATATCTAAGAACTATGGAACATTTTCAAAAAATATAACATACACATACTGGAATACCAAAAGGAGAAGAAAGAGATAATGGAACTGAAAAAATATTTGAAATAATAATGACCAATAATTTTTCAAGATTAAGGAGACACCAAACCACAAATCCAGGAAACTCAGAGAACACCAAGTAGGGTAAATACCAAGAAATCTATACCTGGGTATATCAAATTCACACTACGGAAAGCCAAAGATGAAGGAAAACCTTAAAAGCAGCCAGAGAGGGGAAAAACAAACTATGCAAACAAGAAGAATGTGAAGTAAAATATTTAAAGTATTGAAAGAAAAAATCCCAGCAGTCTAGGATTCTATATCCAGAGAAATTCACTTCAAAGTGAAAGAGAAATAAAGACTTTATCAGGCAAACAAAAAATGAGGAATTCATTACCAGTAGTTCTGACCTGTAAGAAGTGTTTTTTAAAAGTTCTTCAGAAAGAAGTAAAGTGATTTAGGCCAGAAACTCAGATAATCTACATAAAGAAAGAAAGAATGTCAGAGAAAGAATAAATAGAGATAAAATAAAACTTTTTCTTTCTTTCTTTCTTTCTTTTATTTTTTATTTTGAGACAGTCTCGCTCTGTCGCTGGAGTACAATGGCGTGATCTCAGCTCACTGTACCCATCGCCTCCTGGGTTCAAGCAATTCTCCTGCCTCAGCCTCCCGAGTAGCTGGGATTACAGGCGCCTGCCCCAACACCCAGCTAATTTTTGTAGTTTTAGTAGAGACAAGGTTTCACCATGTTGGTCAGGCTGGTCTCAAACTCCTGACCTCATGATCCGCCCACCTCAGTCTCCCAAAGTGCTGGGATTGCTGGCATGAGCCACCACACCCAGCCCTATTTCTTTTTCTTAATTCCTCTAATAGATTAATTGTTCAAAGTAAACATAGGAACAGTGTATTGGGTGATTATGTTATATGGATAACTGAAATGAATGATAGCAGTATTATAAGAAATGGGAGGGAGGAATTGGGATTTCTGTTATAAGGTACCTATAATACTAACAAAGCTGTAAGTGTTATTTGAGAATGGACTTGGATTAGTTATGGATGTATTTTGCAACTCTAGAGAAACCACTAGAATAATTGTAAAGGAGTATAATTGATATACTAATAGAGGAGAGAAAATGGAATCTCATAAAATACCCAGTTAAAACCAGAGAAGGCAGAGAGAGAGGGAGAAAGATGCAAGGAACAAGTGCAACAAATAGAAAATAGTTACATACATGGTAGATATTAATCCAACTATATCAATAATCACTTCAAATGTGAATGGTCTAAATATAAAAATTAAAATACAAAGATTTTCAGAGTGGATTAATTTACAAAAACAAGATGCAATTATATGTTGTTACAGATATATCAACAGTAAAGATTTGGAAAAAGATATTCCATACTAACACTAATCAAAAGAAAGCTGGGCCAGCTATATTAATTTCAGACAAAGTGGACTTCAGAACAAGGAAAATTATCAGGGATAAGAAAGGGCATTTGGCTTGGCACAGTGGCTCATGCCTGTAATTCCAGCACTTGGAGAGCCCAAGGTAGGAGGATTGCTTGAGCCAAGAGCTCGAGACCAGCTTGGGCAACAAAGTAACACCCTATCTCTACCAAAAAAAAAAAAAAAAAATTAGCCAGATGTAGCAGCATGCACCTGTAGTTCCAGCTACTTGGAGGCTGAGGAGGGAGGATCGCTTGAGCCTAGGAGTTCAAAACCAGCTTGGGTAACATGATGAAACCCCATCTCTATAAATAATTTAAAAATTAGCCAGGCATAGTGGCATGCTCCTGTAGTCCCAGCTACTCCAGAGGCTGAGATGGGAAAATGGCTTGAGCCCAGGAGGTCAATGCTGCAATGAGCCATGATCTCTCCACTGCACTCCAGCCTGGGCAGCGGAGTGAGACTCTGCCTCAAAAAAAGAAAGAAAGAAAGGGCATTACATAACGATAAAGGGGTCAGTTATTCAAGAAGAAATTCTTAATATGTATGCATCTAACAAAAGAGCATCAAAATATATGAGACAAAAACTGATAGAACTGCAAAGAGAAATCAACAAACTGACCATTATAGTTAAAGATTTTAATACATCTTTTAGTAGTTGATAGATCAAGCAGGCATAAAATTAGTAAGGACATAATTGTCTGAACAGTTCCATTCATCAGCTTGCTCTAAATGATATTTATAGAATACTTCATCCAACAACAGAGTATATATTCTTCTTGACATCACATGGAACATTCACCAAAATACACCACATTCTGAGCCATAAAACACTCCAAAATAAATTTAAAAGAATAGAAATTATACAATCTATGTTCTCAAACCACAATGAATTAAACTAGAAATTAATAACAGAAAGCATGGAAAATTCCAAAATATTTTCAGATTAAATAACATAATACTAAATAACACATGGATCAAAGAAGAAACTCCAGAGAAATTTTAAAATAATTTAAATGAAAATGAAAATGCAACTTATCAAAATTTCTGGGATGCAGCAAAAGCAGTGCTTAGAGGAAAATTTATACCATTGAATGCATATATTAGAAAAGAAGAAAAGTCTAAAATCAATAATCTAAAAATCCACCTGAGGAAACTAGAAAAGGAAGAGTAATTTATGCCTACAACAAACAGAAAATAAATAATATAAATTTTGGCAAAAATTGATGAAATTAAAAATAGGAAATCAGTAGAGGAAACACAATGAAACCAAAAGCTGGTTCTTTGAAAAGATCAATAAATCTGATAAACCTCTAGCCAGACTAACCAAGAAAAAAAAAGAGAAAACACAAATTACTAATATTATAAAAGAAAATTGGGCTAGGCTTAGTGACTCACACCTGTCATCCCAGCACTTGGGAGGCTGAGGTGGGAGGATCACTTGAGGCCAAGAGTTCAAGACCAGCCTGGGCAACATAATGAGACCCCATCTCTACAAAAAATTTGAAAATTAGCCAGGCATCATGGCACGTGCCTGTAGTCCTAGCTACTCAGGAGTCTGAGGCAGGAGGATTGCTTAAGCCCAGGAGTTGGAGGTACAGTGAGCTATGGTTGTGCCACTGCATTCCAGCCTGGGTCACAGAGTGAGGCCCTGTCTCCCTGAAAAAAGAGAAAAGAAAATGAGATCATCATTACTAATCCCATGGACATAAAAAGAAAAGGCTACAAACAATTCTATGCACACAAATTTGGATAAATTAGATGAGGTGGGCTAATTCTTTGAAAGACACAAACTATACCAAAACTCACACAAGGAGAAATAGATGAACTGAATAGGCCTATATCAATTTAAAATTTCAATCAATAATTAATAGCCTTCCAAAAAATAAAGCACCAAGCCCAGGTAGTTTCACTGGTAAATTCTACCAAACATTTAAAGAAGAAATGATACCAGTTCTCTACAATCTCTCCCAGAAAATAGAAACAGGGGGAGTACTTGCAAATTCATTCATTGAGGCCAGCATTACCCTCATAAAAAAACCAGAAAGACAAAGTTGGAAGACTGACACTGCCCAATTTCAAGACTTAGCATATGAAGACATTACAAGAAAAGGAAACTGTAGACCAAAATCTCTCAAAAACATAAATCCAAAAATCCTCATCAAAATATTAGCAGATCAAATCCAACAATGTATAAAATGAATTATACACCACAATCAAGTGAGATTTATTCCAGGTATGAAAGGCTGACTCAACAATTAAAAATCAATTTATGTAAATAATCACATCAAGAGGCTAAAGAAGAAAGTCCTGTGATCATATCAATAGATGTAGCAGAAGCATTTGGCAAGGTCTAGCATGCATTCATGTAAAACTCTCAGCAAACTAGGAATAAAAGGGAATTTCCCAACTTGATAAAGAGTGCCTACAGAAAGCCTACAACTGACATACTTAATGGTGAGAAACTGGATGATTTCCCTCTAAGATAAGGAAGAAGGAAAGAATGTCCTGTCTCACCACTCCCATTCAACATTGTACAGGAAGTCCTTGCTAGTGCAGCAAGATAGGAAATAAAAGGTATGCAGATTAGAAAGAAAAATTAAAACCATCTTACATGATTGTCTATATGGAAAATCTCAAAGAATCAACATAAACTCATGGAAATAATAAGTGATTATAGCAAGGTTGGAAGATACAAAGTAAATATACAAAAGTCAATTGTTACCAGTAATGAACCATTAGAATTTGAAATTAAAACACAATACCATTTACAGTTGCACCAAAAAAATATAAATACTTAGTCATAAATCTATCAAAATATGTACAGGATCTATACAGAGAAAAGAGATATAAATTAATGGAAAGATTATTCCATATTCATAGATTGGAAGATTCAATATCAATATGTCCAGTCTTCCTGACTTGATCTATAGATATATAGATTAAACACAATCTCAACTAAAATCTCAGCAAGGTACTTTGTGTATGTCAACAAACTGATTCTACAGTTCATGTGGAAAAGCAAAAGACCCACAATAGACAACACAACACTGAAAGACAAAGTTGGAGGACAGACACTGCCCAATTTCAAGACTTACTATAAAGCTACAGTAATAAATATAGCATGGTACTGGTGAAAGAATAGACACATAGGTCAATGGAACTATTAGAATAGAGAGCCCACAAATAGACCCCCAAACAAATACAGTCAACTGATCCATGACAAAGGACAAAGGCAATTCAATAGAGAAAGATAGTCTTTCCAACAAATGGTTGTGGAACAACTGGATTCTCATATGCCAAAAAAAAAAAATAGACACAGACACAGAACATACAATACACCTTTTAGAAAAATTAATTCGAAATGAATCTTGGGCCTAAATGAAAAATGCAAAACTGTAAGACTTTGAGAAGATAACATAGGAAAAAAATCTAGGTTTACTTGTATTTGATGATGGGTTTTTAGATATGGTACCAAAAGCATGATCCATGAGAGAAAATATAAATAAGGTAGATTTTACTGAAATTAAAAACTGCTATGGAAAAGATACTGTTAAGAGAATGAGGCCAGGCACGGTGGCTCAAGCCTGTAATCCCTGCACTTTGGGAGGCCGAGGCGGGCAGATCACTAGGTCAGGAGATCGAGACCATCCCGGCTAACACGGTGAAACCCCATCTCTACTAAAAAATACAAAAAATTAGCTGGGTGTGGTGGCGGGTGCCTGTAGTCCCAGGTACTCGGGAGGCTCAGGCAGGAGAATGGCGTGAACCCAGGAGGCGGAGCTTGCAGTGAGCCGAGATCACGCCACTGCACTCCAGCCTGGGCGACAGAGTGGGACAACATCTCAAAAAAAAAAAAAAAAAAAGAGAATGAGAAAACAAGCCAGACTTGGAGAAAATATTTGCAAACACATATATCTGATAAAGGACTTGTATCCAAAATATACTTAAAACTCAACCACGAGAAAACAACTCATTAAAAATGGCAAAAGATCTGGATTAACTTATGTAATTAATTACACATGTAATTAATTAATTCCTACTAAGGAAAACTTACAGATGGCAAATATGCATATGAAAAGGAGCACATCATCTCATCATGTGTCATTAGAGAATTAAGGCAATAATAAGATAACACTACACACCTATTAGAATAGCTAAAATTCAAAAAACTGACAATACCAAATACTGATGACAATGTGGAGTAGCAGGAACTCTCGTTGTTGGGAATGCAAATAATGGTAAAGCTATTTTTGAAGGCTGTTTGGCAGTCTCCCACAAAGCTAAACATAGGCTTACTATATAATCACTCTACCGGGTATTTACCCAGTTAAATTGAAAACCTACATTCACACAAAAACCTGCATGCAAATATTTACAGCACCTTTATTCATAATTGCCCAAAACTGGTAGCAACCAAGATATCCTTTAAAAGCTGGATAAATAAACTGTGGTACATTCATGCAATGGAATACTATTCAATAATAAAAAGAAATAAGCTATTGTGTCATGAAAAGACATGGACGAACTTTGGTGAAACAAGTCATAGTGAAACAAACCAATGTGAAAAAGCTACATACTGTATGGTTTCAATTACATGACATTCTGAAAACCACAAAACTATAGAGACAGCAAAACAATCAGTGGTTTGAGGGGAAGAGAGGAAAATAAATAGGTCAGGAATTTTGGAGTAGTAAAATTAATTTGTGTAATATTGTATTTGTGGGTACAATATATTATGCATTTGTCAAATGTCATAGAGCTGTACAGCACAAAAACCGGACTTCAAAATAGGAACATTTTTAAGAATCATTTAGGAGGTTGGGGGATTCCAGGGAGAAATGCAGACTGTGCAAGAGGATCTAACTGCATTAAAAATATGGAAAACAACCTCACTGAAGGGTAGAGAGGGGAAAAGTATCATCCCCTCTTTAACTTTGGAAATGAGCAGAGTCTGTAAGATGAAGGCAATAGGAACTGCAAAAAAGCACTGTATTCCACTTGATAAAATTGTTCCCCATGGGGATACAAATTAACAATTATCATACTGCTGTGTATGTACACAGGAATTGAACAATTAAGTAAATAGCAGCTAGTGGGAGCCAGGTTACTTACTGTTGGAATGGGAGTTTACAGAAAAGCAAGGGATGGAAGTTAGAAAAAAAGTAGGAAGTGCACTTATAGTAATATGTGTAAAAGCTTTGTACACTGAATGTATTATTATTTATGCATATTATTTTTACCCTGAAGGTATTATTCATTATAAAGGATTATTATTTTCACATTCTTTTATGCATAATTCAGATCATGTACTTAAAGAGGACACAGACTAATTCAAAAAGCTCAGAATATTTTCAGATACAACTTTTTAACAAGTATGCCCGTCTTCTGATGTGGTCTTTTAAATTTGTCTAGATAGATTATGTTCTGTGGTCTGTAGGAGCTGTGTACATCACAGCAGCTTATTATAAATACCTAAAGCAAAAGAAATGGTTTATTTAGAAAATAAAGTATAGAAATATGATGTTAACTGCTCCTGTGTGATGTCAAAAGTGGAAAGAAGGTGGGAAATTCATATTTTATGCGGGATACTCCTAAATACCTGGATGTTTTCAAATAGTCGCATTTTTAGCACAGCATAGTCCAAGCATCTGGGTATTTGAATTTTTCCCTTTCCAGCTGGTAATCTTGATATGTTATAGATGTAGGCAAAGCCTCAAAGTTAAATCATTTCCAAATGCTTTGAACAGCATTTAACTAGAAATAAAATTTCATTCAACATCACCCTCTCCACCTTCTTTTATGTGCAGTTACTTTCCATATCTGCAGCAAGTAGACAGAAGAGTGCCAAAAAAGAATCCTTCTCTGACTTCACAAATCAGTAGAAGGCCTGATGACTACATGCCCAGAACTTGGGTTTCAGACACACTATTAACTTGCCTCAATACAGTGCAAATAATTTTCCAGATTGAAGCATTGCTCTATTTAAATCAACCTTCCTGCCTATTAATAGCTGTGAAATACTAGAAAATATTACTGGGCCAATAAAGCATTGTGTCTGCTCAAATCTTTTTAAAATGAGGCAAGACACAAATACATACATACTTAAATACATATGTACATAACATTGCAGAATCTCCTTTAAAAGTTTAAATAACAAAATCAGCCATCTAGATTGATGTGGAGATTAAAAAAAAGTGAACCAACTGAATTTCTAAGGAGCCTTTGTATGCCAACATTCCATTTCCATATTTTCTTCTTCTTCTTTGTTTTTTGTTTTTTGTTTTTGTTTTTTTTTTTGAGACAGAGTCTTGCTCTGTTACCCAGGCTGTAGTGCAGTGGCAGGATGTCGGCTCACTGCAACCTCCGCTTCCCAGGTTCAAACAATTCTCACGCTTCAGCCACCCAAGTAGCTGGGATTCCAGGCATGTGCCACCTCGCCCAGCTAATTTTTGTATTTTTAGTAGAGATGGGGTTTCACCATGTTGCCCAGGCTGGTCTCAAACTTCTGGGCTCAAGGGATCCACCCGTCTCGGCCTCCCAAAGTCCTCAGATTACAGGCATGAGTCACCACGTGCCAACCCATACTTTCTTCCTACTTCCTTTATATTCACACTCTCCTTCATTGTCTTTTACTAATAGCAGCATTGTTTCCTGGGTATTTTTTTATGATAATTTTCTGCTTACCTCTGAGCACACCACTGCCCTCCCTCCACCATCCCACCACCCTCCACACACAAATGATTGCAGATAGTTTGGGATTTGCAGTGCAGAGGAAATGAACACACATAATTTATTTATTTTTTTCTTTTTTTCCTTGTTTCCTTGTTTCCTTCCTTCCTTCCTTCCTCCCTCCCTCTCTCTCTCTTTCTTTCTCTTTCCTTCTTTCCTTTAATATTGCACGGCCCATTCATCATTCTGTACAATTAGACAAATGAAAGGTATCTTTGTTTTGGCTTGATCTGTAATTCTTTTCAGATTCATTATGTGCATGGCAACACAAAAAAACCATGGTACTTTTGGGCAGCATCTGATTCATCAGGAAACTCCTCCTGCTATGATATGTGGTTGGGGAG
Organism: Gorilla gorilla gorilla; assembly: GCF_029281585.2. Classification (NCBI taxonomy): domain Eukaryota; kingdom Metazoa; phylum Chordata; class Mammalia; order Primates; family Hominidae; genus Gorilla; species Gorilla gorilla. Next base: position 174,764,908 of record NC_073227.2, on the reverse strand, counting down.
AACGTGAGTGATGTGATCCAGATGCATGAGCCACCCGTTGCCAGTAGTGCAGATGTGTTTTATACACACATGCCCAGATGGTGACCCCTGTGGCATTATTAATGAGTTCCAGATGCCAGGCTTCCTTCTTTGCACGTATGTGCCTCGATTTCATATATTTCATGTGTTTATTTATGAGGGACAGCATTCCTACATTTCATATATGGCAGTTACTATTTAAAATGAGAAATTTTAACTGCTCTGGAAATTGATAAAGAATCTTTTAAATTGATATGAAATGTGTCTCTCATTTCAAAATGACTAGCCATGCAATCATTGAATTCACAGAGCAAATTACTGAACTTTCCCTTCATATATTGAGAAAATATGGTGCTGGGTTACATTTTAAAGATAGTTAAGAAATAAAATATTTGCATACATAATACATTCTAATGATTTTTTGCTTTCTTTTCCTTTTTGATCTCCAAAGCCTATTTTTAAAAGTACCATGTCTGTACATTGAACATTGTTACTCACTATTAATTAAATCTAGGCATCAAGAGAAATTTGACATCTTCTAGAAATTGTTCATACTTATAGATCTACAGGAAGAGAACTGGTTTTATTAAAATATAGTCCAGCTGTAGCTCCAAACTATCATGGATTGTAACTCCATGGATTAGAAGAAATTGATTAGTCTTATATTTTGGCTTAGATCTAAATTATAAAATATAAGAGCATAGTAGTTCCACTGAATTAAAATGAACCAACTCAAGTTTTTATTTTAAAAAACTCCAGTATTTTATGGGGAAATATAAAAATGAATCAAATTCTTAAAATAGAAAGAGGAAAAATGCAAATGACAGATGATCAGACTTTGAAAGATGAAGTTCATGTCCATTTCCTTCTTTACTACCAGAAGTAATGATCTTTTAAGTCAGCAAATGTATAATTTATGATAAAGAACTATCTCCAAAATCAGCTACAAAAAATAAATGACCAATATGCTGATAAGATTTTTGTTAAGGTGCTACACACTTTTTTTTTTTAAGACAGGGTCTAACTCTATCACCCAGTGCAGTGTCATGATCTCAACTCACTGCAGCCTTGACCTCAAGGGCTCAGGTGGTCCTCCCACCTCAGCCTTCTGAGTAGCTGGGACTACAGGCACATACCACCATGCCTGGCTAATTTTTGTAGAGACAGGGTTTGGCCATGTTGCCCAGGCTGGTCTCAAGCTCCTGAGCTCAAGAAATCCATCCACCCCAGCCTCCCAAACTGCTGGGATTATAGGCATGAGCCACCACACCAGGCCATGGTGCTGCATGCTTTTACTGTCAATAGCAGAAGGTCAAAGTTGCTGAATGCTTAAGTAAGCACATCTTGAGTCTTGGTTACTTAGCATATGGTTTCGGGTCCTCTTGAAAACTATTCTACTTCCTTAAGTAAAGCTTGTTTTTCCTATTTGTGTATGTGTATTTATCTCAATCACATAAATGTGCTAACTCATTCATTTTCCACACCCACAAAGTAGGATGGAAATTTAAAGCAGTTATCTGATAAATGGAGGCAAGATTAAAGAGTGGATTTTTTTCCCTGAAAGTATTCCTTGAAGTTAAAAAAACAAAAATTGAAGTTATAGGATTTGTTCCCGAACTCCTCAGATACTCACCTCAGACTTGCTCCGTGTGTGTTTTTGTTCAAGTGCATATCTATGATAACAACTCTAGGGTTCTCTGAAAGAAGATTCAGAGCAATTCTAAGAAGACTTCAGATCATTTATGAGGATGGAGCAATCAAAGGAGAATGGTGAGCCTGGGAAATGTCTTCTTATCTGACATTGAAAGAAGAATGGCTGTGGTCTTGCCTTTCTCATTTCTATCTTGAAGTCCTGTCCAAGAGCTTTGGTCATTGACCTTAGACTATTATCACCAAGACCTGTTTAAAGGATCCAACAATATATCCATAGACTCTTTTGTTCTAAGCCTCCCTTTTCTATTGCGAAGATTGAGAAGGTAAAGAAAACAAATGGCAGCAGCCTTTTTAATACTCAGGATGATGAATATGCGATAAGCAAGCTCTAACCACTCTTCCCACATTGCTGGCAGACTTCATTAACTGATTATAAGACTCTACCACTAAACCAGGATCCAGGCTCAGAATCCTCAACAGAGCGCTGCAGGCTACCACTAAAAATTAGTTAACGTACACCCTTGAGACAAAACCCTCTTTGCCGTTCCCCTTATGTTCATTCTGAGCAAATAATAGGTGTTTAGTCTGAATGCGAGAAAACATAAAAGACCAAAGGATATTGCTATTGATTAAAGCTGTCTGCTTTTCCCAAGAGGGGTGACTAGCTGGTACTAGGCCTGCTTCGAGGAGTAGGAGTGTAGCTATGGTAACCATATCACATCAGTGACCCACAGACAGTCAGTTCACTCTGCTCTGCTCCCTGACCTATGGGAATGGGACCAGATTAAAGGACCCTCTGAAGGCTACTTGGACTCAGGTCAATGGCATAGATCACAAAGAGTTTATGCACCAAACGAACAGGAAACCTTGCAGAGTACCCTGGGACTGCAGGCAGAAGACATCCCAGGGGCTTCTCTGAAACTCTGACCTCCACTTCCTCCTTTGACATTGCTGTCACTTTCGTATGGGTACATGACAGTAACAAAGCCCCTGGGCTCTGTGTAGTGTAGTATGGTTTTCAGAGTGCTTTCCGTTCCTGATCTCGTTTGATCCCCGCCTCAGTGAGTGCAGGGAAGCAGTGCAAGCATCCGTACCCCCAATTATACAACTAAAGTGAGGCTCCCTTGTCCAAAATCACATCTCTATGGAGGCCCCAAAGGCCTTTAATCTAAAATTGTCAGATGAAAGGAAGTGACAGAAGGCGGGTATTTTGGATTGTTTCCCATTGGAATTTTCAGATAATTGTGCCCATACTCCCCATAGCCTGGCCTGTCTAGGGAAGCTTACAGTTTGATGGTGAACCAGTTGCATGGTACAGACATGATGGTGAAGGTGGTTCTCCCAGAGATGCTTCAGACTCATTTAATAATGGAGATGCCATTCAGGCACTTGGTCATTGAAAGAGACTTCCTGTTCATTTCTCTGACAGCTGGTGACCTTGTTGCAGATGTGGGTTGTCCCCTTATATTTCACGATAAAATTATACTGGTGGAGGTTTCTGTCTATGTGGGGGATGTTCTCCGTTATTACCAGTTACATCCTCTTCAGAGCTACCCGAAAACCCCTCTCAGGAAGGACACCACGGTATGTATTCCATACATTCCTTCCCCAGCAGTCCCTTTATTTTAAATATTACAAAGCATATTTTATTGCCATTTTCCTGGGTTGGGGAGTGGGGGGGTTATATTTCTTTTACATGTCTTTTACCTTTGGTAGCAAAACAATTGAGAAATTAGCTACACTGGTCTTAGTTTGCCTTCATTATTTAATGGCAATTCAGATATGCATGTAAAATTTATTACTTCAAATATTAGCTAGTGAAATGCAGAAGAAAGAGAAGTGAAACTATTGTTTAAAATTTCTAGAGCATTATTTGCAAGTTTATTTTTACCTCAGCATTTTTCTTTATTCCACTATAAGTTGTGTCACACATTTTAAAATAGAGCAAGAGTTGAAAGTTGTGTTTCAATCTGAAAATATATAATAAATCATAAGTTATGGACAACTTATTACTCTAATAACAAATGATGGTTTAATATTCCAATGGTCACTTTAATTACCATTGTCAGCCTCCAAAGATTTGTATAACTCCATTGTATCATTCACAAATCCTTCCAAAGTGCTTATCATCACATACTGCGCCCACAGGCTTGCTTTTGCCCTCCCTGTTCTGTGGATAAAATCCATATCCTCATCATGATAAAACTGGAATGAGATGAAGTGTGTAAAATGTAAAACAGTGATAAAACAATGCTAAATTTGACCTTTTGGAAGAATAAATCATAAGCTTCAGTGAAATACTTTTATGATTATTTAGACATTGTTTTCATCCTCTAAAAAAGTAGGAAACACGTATATCAACTTTTCCTTCAAGTTAGGAGAAGGAAAAATATCCAATGAGAAATCAGATAAATAAATGTGATGATAAAAATGGATATCCAAATACATGAATTCATGTTATGAGTATTTTAGTTGAGTTCCACTAAACTAAAGAGGAAGAGGTCTGGGTGGTGGTAGGAGACCTTATCAACTGGCCACTTTGGGATCTTGGACAGCCCTTGTAGTGTCTGGCTTATCAATCGGTAAAGTGAATGTATGGTACCTTTCTCCTCAGAAAATATTCTAAGTTATTTAAGATTTGTGAAAGTGCTCTGAGTTTGGGATGAATCAAAATGTGCTTGTTTTCATCCCCTGGATATAATCTATGTTGTATTTCCATGAGAATGGTTCACCTATCCACTGTAGAATGAATTACCCTATCTAAAGGCAGTGTCTTTGTGCACATCACTTCGTGCAATGCAGAGGAACTTTATTACAAGAAATACCCAAATGCTGCCTCATTACCCTTTATGGCTTGCATATGTCCGCTCTCTTTCCCATGCCCAAAGTATGTCCTCTCAGCTTCTTCCTGCCTGCACAACTCCAAGCCCTAGAGGATAGTCGGAGAGTCAAGAGGCTCCACTGACTTTGTAAAGCAAACTCAGCTGCCATTTGAAGAGACATCAGTGAGCAAGGTGAAGTAGGGCCTCTTCTAGAAGAGCAGTCAGGATGGAGCTCCTGTACATAAGAGGCAATAGGCCCCAGAATTACCATGGATATTTGCTTAATTATTGTATTACAGGTGAGTCACATTTTAACTATCTTCCATTTGGAAGCAGAGGATTTCATTACAGGCTAGGGGAGCTGGATGAAGAAATCAGCATTGCTGTAGAAGGCAGACCCATGAGCAGTGGTCTCCAGCACCAGCAGTTCAAAGCCTACTGTTACTCTTTGAGAGCACATCAAGCTCTTGTTTCAGGATGGGGTGCCCAAAGAAGGGGAAATGAGTTTCCTCTCAACTACAGTTGGTTTGTCTGGCAAGCAGTGAAGTTCAGGGTCAGAAATAAGCCACACATGCGGTGGCTCACGCCTGTAATCCCAGCACTTTGTTAGGCCGAGGTGGGTGGATCGCCTGAGGTCAGGAGTTTGAGACCAGCCTGGCCAACATGGTGAAGTCCTGTCTCAAGTAAAAATACAAAAAGTAGCTAGGTGTGGTGGCAGGTGCTTGTAATCCCAGCTACTCAGGAGGCTGAGGCAGGAGAATCACTTGAACCCAGAGGCAAAGGTTGCAGTGAGCCAGGGTCACGCCACTGCACTCCAGCCTGGGCAACAGAGCAAGACTCCACCTCAAAAACAAAACAAAGCAAAAACAAAACACACACACACACACACACACACACACACACACACACACACACACACACTAGCCACAAAGAGCTGGGCTTGATCACATCGAATCCAGCCCAAGGCCAAGCTTTCCTTTTGGAGGCTGCTCTGAAGCAGTTAAACAATCTCCTATCTGGCTTATCTGCCTTACAGTGTAAGTCTGGGTAGCAAGGAAGTTCTGGACTCTACTGTTCCTGAAAATAGGTACCCACAATAAGCAGGAAAATGGCAGGAGAAGTGGGGCTTGAGATTTGGAAAACCGAACACATCCGTAACAGTGATATGACATATTGAGCATTTAGTGTGCCAAGTCAATAAACATCAATACATTAGCTCACACAATCTTCAGAACAACTTTAGGAGCTAGTGTTATCCTCATGTTATAAATTAGGCAATCATAGGAAGGAATGCCAAGTAAATTGACCAAAGTCCCATGGGCAGTAAGCAGCAAAGCCTTGGATCAGACCAAAGAACTACTTGGCTGCAAAGCTCCTGCTCCCAAAAGCATGCTATGGCTTCATTAATTCAACAAACCGCTTTGCACAGAGAAACCCTGCAGTTTAAAGGTTATTAGTCCTAGAACATCTCTAATGCTGGCAGAAGTTTGAGAGAGGCCCCTTAAGGCAGGGAGATGGGTCACCAGTGTGTGCGGAGTTCAAGGAACCATATTCTGGTACTGGCAGGTGTTGAGGGCCTAGTAGAGGGGACCTTCTCAGAGCTTGCCTGTTTCTCCACCATCACCACTTTTAGCAACATAAACTTCCGCCTTGATCTGGCTGCCCTGAGCAATGATCTAAGCTGCTTAGTACTGACAAATGAAAAGAACCCATGGCTCAAGAGTCACTGTGGCAGAAAGACCCCAAAAGCCTTCTCTGGCTTCCTTTCGAGGCCGCACAGCCTCACAGTAATTTCAGCCAACTTCTGCAGCCCATGCAAGTTTCTGTCTCCACGTAACTCACCCCTGCCCACTCCCCCACGCAGTTCACCCCTGCCCACTCCCCCATGCAGCTCACCCCTGCCCACTCCCTCACACAGCTCACCCCTGCCCGCTCCCCCACGTAGCTCACCCCTGCCCGCTCCCCCACATAGCTCACCTCTGCCTGGTCCCCCACGTAGCTCACCCCTGCCTACTCCCCCCTGGGGCAGGATCACACCTGGTGGAGTAGGTGGCAGCACAGACAGCCCTTGAATATCAGTTGCTTCAAGTGCAGAAGGTGGTTCACCATAGAAGTGATGTATATGACAACTCATTTCAGGGGCTAGCCCACAACCCATTTAAACCATGATGTTCAGAAGGTCCCTTCTGACTGGAACTCAGTGAAATAGAGCACCTATTAAAATCATATTGAAACCTTATGCTAGTAATATCATAGATCTTAAGTATTTGGTGCAATGGCTCCAACAGGGAGTGAGCTGGGGAAGGTGAGAGAGTCAGAGACAGGGCTCAGGACTTGGGGGTGAGAGGGTGGGGCTAAATATCTGGAGTGAGACTCTGAATGCAGTTTGGAGTGAAAAGCAGGAAAGAGACTCCAAGAGGATGTGCAGGGAAAGGGATGTGAGGCAAACAGGGCCTTCTGTCATTGCACACCCTTGTAAGCAGCTTTCTAGCCACCTCTTCATTTTCTTTGAGCAACAAAGATAAGCCCCCAGCTTTTCCATCCACTACCTCTTGTACCAATGGGCATAGCCCCTCTGCTGTGGCCCTCCAAGAATGGAACTGGGCTCCCAACCTCTTCCCCCATCCTCCTAGACATGAAGCTGTCACATGGTCCTTCTTGTAGTTTTTTTCTAAGGGCCTTTACTGCCAATGAAGAAGGAAACCAGCAGAGGGGAGGGCTTCCTTCTAGATTCTCTCCACTCACCCTCCATCCTCATCCTTTTCCTTCTCCACTTAGACCCTTTGGGAACAAGGAAAGGCCTTGGAAGGTCACAGAGGGTGCTGGGGTACACGCAGGACCCTTCCACACAGCAGAAGGAAATAGCCTGGGGCTCTCATCATTTCATCCCCTGGGCTAGGGGAGGGCTCTTTGGGTGGAGGGGACATGGGATGAGGGCTGGGCCCACTACTGGTGATATCTGCACTGGGGCTGGGGGAAAAGGGGCAACAGAACAAGAGGGAAGAAAAACTCCTGGGGAAGAAGTTCTGGACTCCCCTTTGACTTCTCATCCCACTTTTTGTTCACCTCCAAGGCACTCCTGCTGAAACCACTCAAGGTTAACCCTAGGACCAAATGAGAAGGGGGCGCTGTGGGGAGGCAGGGTCCCAGGAAGAGTAACCATTCCTGAAGGCTATTTTTAAGTGAAGCACGTGAGGGACGTAGACAAATTTAAAAGGAATTCACATACGCATATACACAGAAACACATGAGCATGATAGTTCTATTCATATAATGCTTATTGCTATATACATCTGTGTTCTGTGTGTTATAAATTTACTTTTAGAAACTAAAAACTGATTTATAAGTCTTTGAAAAAGACAAAATATTTTATAATATTACTGTGTTTCTCCCCATTTTTCTGTGTTTCTGTGTTTCTGTGTTCTGTGTTTCTCCCCATTTTTCACTCCACAGATTGGTCTACAAATGGTTTCTTTTGATCTACAAACTCAGCTATGCATTTGGTGTTGTGGGTTACTTGGCGATCATGTTTACAATGTGTGGATTCAATCTGTTTTTCAAGTAAGTATCTCCAATTAAGACATTAATATCTCCAAGCACTTGCTTGGCGCATTCACCTGGTCATGTTCTCTTAATCCAGAAGCATCTGGCCCTACAATTTTCCATGCACACATGTTTTATAGTAGATATCCACACATAGTCTTCTCTGGGGAAAACCAATAGAAAGGGAAGAAAGAAGCACCCTACAAAATAATTTTTTAAAATTAGGAGCTTTAAGGAGAATTTATATTTGGTCTGCAAATTTAAAAGATTACTATTAACAGTGGATCTACAATTGTGCTAGAGTAATTCTTACTGAACTAATTTCTCTTCTACAAAATTTTCAAGTACCTAGATCTCCTTTTATATATATCTTCTTATCTAAAACCTCTAGAATTATATTGTCCAGTATAGTAGCCACTAGTTCATGTGACTACTGAACATCTAAAATATGAAATAAGATGTACCCTAAGTGTAAAATACATACTGAATTTCAAAGACTTATATAAAAAACATTTTTATATCAATTACATTTTGAAATGATAGTATTTAAATATATTGGTGAGATTAATTTCACCTGTTTTTTGTTGGTTTTTTTTTTGACTTATTAAATGCACCTACCAGAAAATTTAAAATTATATTTGTGGTTGTATTTCTATTGGACAGCACTTCTCTCTTGAATTTGGTTTCTGATAGTCAAGAAATGCCTTGTGTTGGGGATACTTGGAAAAGGAAGAAAAAGTGAGTGCTTCGAAATTGTAAGAGGCTGGGTGCCGTGGCTCATGCCTGTAATCCCAGCTACTTGGGAGGCAGAGGTGGGAGGATTGCTTGAGGCCAGGAGTTCAAGACCAGCCTGGTCAACATGGCCAGACCTCATCTCAAAAATAATTTTAATTGGAAAAAAATATAAGCTGGGAAACCAAATAAATAAAAAAGATTTGAAGGATAGAAAACATGTCAATATATATTGTTTAATAGATGGGGAGTTTTAAAAAAGCAATTGAAAGACAAGTAAAGGTATAAAAGAGGAAGAAAGTCTAGGGAGAGATAAAGGAAGTAGGGATAACCACATCTTTGACCAACAGCTGTGCTCCCACTTAAGGTGGTTGCTGAGACATGCTGTAGATGGCATTCTCAGGGACACGACTGAGGCTGAGTAACCAGCCTGTGTCCTGGAAAGGGGACTGAAGACATACCACACAGCTATGGAAAGCAGCTCAAATACAAATCCCCCAGAATAGCTCTCACATCAAAGTTACTCTAAACTTCTGGGACCATAACAGAAATTGAAAAGGAGAGGTCATCAACCCTTTACTCAGAAAACAGGGAAGGCAATTAGATGGAGAGTCAGCCCTGGGTGAAAGGGCTTTTCCTATGGCAGCATAGCAATCTGATTTTATAAGCATTTCATAAAACTTTTGGAGCAGGAGCACCTAACATTTTCTAGCAGGAAAGGGGTAGAAAGTAATTGTACAAATCTATTATTGCTAGGTTAGGATATAGAAAGACATTGTAATGTCTTTTTTAACATACTGTCTATACTGGTTTATTTTAGTGAACATAAAAATACTCATAAGGATTTTTTTGAAATCACTGGGAACGATAGCTGTTCCAAGATTATTACCTCATAAGATTTCAAGATCCTTATTCATGAATTTTCCTACAGTAAGGCATACCAAAAACTTAACCCTTTAGAAAAGGAACTATTTTTTTTCACTACTTGATGATTATCATTGTATTAAGCTTTTTTCCTAGGGAGCCACAAGTGTGTTACTGTACTTTTTATCAATAAAATTATTGATACATATTTCCCTGGACATGGAGGAAAGATACTCTTCACTTCCCCCACTGTCCTAATTCTCAGATATACCCAGACAAATCTTGAAAGGATGAAGCTACCACCTGTGTTGGAAGCCTCAGTTCATATCACCCAAAAATCTGTACCTTCTAAATCTACAAAGCTGTCTGCCTTCACCATTTCTTCCTGTAATGAACAGAAAACAGAAATAGGTTTTAGAGAGAGACTACCCAACTCTTGTCCACATTTTCCTCCCTTCCCTGAATCAATCAGAACCACCAAGGCTCACCACTGATATTTGAGATTGTTTTATAGATAGAGAAAACCAAATGTGCAATTATTTAGATTCATAAATTAAATTTAGGGCAAATTATTCACTTTTAAAAGAGATATTTCCCTTAAGAAAAAAAAACTGGCTGGGGGGATGATCACAAAGAATCCTGGTATAATTGAAATATGATTTAACTTGCAAAAAGTTTTTTTCAGTTAATACGTAGCAACTCTGGCATGGTAATCAAGGGCTTCAAGATGTGAGCTTGATTTGTGGCTTTGTGATGTACCAATTGTTGTGTCAAGCAAATAATGTTTTCTAAGTCTCCATGTTTTCACATGTAAAGTGGTGGTGATAGTATCTATCTCAAGCACTTGTTAGGAAAGATCATTAGAAAGTATTTTATAAAAATCTAAATTCTACAGCAGACATACTCAATCCTTGCTGTGTTAAAGAATCAATCACTTAACAAGCTCTTTAAAAATACTGCTGTCCAGACCCCAACCCGGATTAACTAAACTCCAGTCCTTGGTGGTGGGCCCATATGTTAATGCGCTTTTAAATCTTCCCAGGTGATTCTAATATATGTTTAGGGCTAAGAACTATTGCTCTAGTGGTTCTTAATGTTAGCTGCCCATTGGAGTTACCTGGGGTGTGGCCTGGAGACGGAAACTGTTACAAGCTGCTGAGGCCTACGTATAGCTAAGCCTGAAACCACTGGTCAGAGTCGGCTTGTCTAGGCACTGCAGTCCTAAGAAGCACTTGAAGGCTATCTCAAGAATTCCTTTGTCCAGTTGGCACTGAGTGCTACAATTTGAGGGAAATTCAGAGGATTTTAAATTATTTCATTTAAAAAAGAAAAATCAAACACGTAAATGAAAAAAAAATACCCACAAGGTTCTCTTAGATACCATCAACAGGAAATATTTTCCAAACTCCAGCTGTTTGGAAATATGCCACATTCTTATTTCCTTATACTGTTGTTTTCAATAGAATCAAAGCTAGAGATTCCATGGATTTTGGCATTGTGTCTTTGTTCTACGGCCTCTACTATGGAGTAATGGGGAGAGACTTTGCTGAGATCTGCTCAGACTACATGGCTTCCACTATAGGGGTAAGCGTTGCTTTCATTTTCTGAAACCATGTATGACACAAAGAGAAATGGTCTCATCTTACATGTCTGCATCCATTTTCAGAAACAAATAAGTCTTTCTCCATATACTGATTATTGTTTCCTTTGGAACTCTTTTGGTTCACCTAGCCCAATTGCTCCCTGGATTCTCCTTTCATCAAAAAATTCTTTGTTAATTAATTGGAAAATACATGTCTTATGTATATAGAATACTTGTGCAATAAGGCATCTTTTAAAATAAAATATGCAAATTATTTATGTTATTGTATCTAGCATACTCCAATTGCCAACATTTAAGGATTAGTAAAACATTAACAATAACTAAAACCTTTTAGCTCTGTCTGAAACCCTGCCTAATGCAAATAAAAACTATATTTGATGATGCATAAAACAGTTCAGAATCAACAGTGCCTCTGGGTAATACTTATTATAAATACCAGTCACATTATATAGCATCTGAAGAAGTAGAAGATATAAAAAGTATGCTAGATGTATTCTGAATCTATACTGTTACCTAGAATTTTTTTAATCCCTAACAGTTGTTTTTCTTTTCTTTTTTTGAACTCTTTTAAGATTAAAATTCAGAATGGACATACTATGTAGTTAGATGTATTCCTGATTCAGATATCAGGGGCATTTATCTGTGTCTGACTCTTGCATATCTCTTAAAAACTTACAAACTAAAGGCTCTAGGGATGACTTAGTAGTTTCAAGAATTCCACATCTCTGTTCTCTACATGTGTCTCCTGGTACACAGCCAGATGTGAAGTAGAAAAACCAGTGTAAAGCAAAGACATGGAAACAACCCATCAATGATAGACTGGAAAAAGAAAGTGTGGTACGTATACATCATGGAATACTATGCAGCCATAAAAAAGAATGAGATCATGTCCTTTGCAGGGACATGGATGGAGCTGGAAGCCATTATCCTCAGCAAACTAACACAGGAACAGAAAACCAAAGACTGCCTATTCTCACTTGTACATGGGAGCTGAACAATGAGAACACATGGACACAGAGAGGGGAACAACACACACTGGGGCCTATCGGGAGGGGGAGGGAGAGCATCAGGAAAAATAGCTAATGCATGTGGGTCTTAGTACCTAGCTGATGGGTTGACAGGTGCAGCAAACCACCATGGTACATGTTTACCTATGCAACAAACCTGCATGTGTATCCTGGAATTTTAAATTTAATTTAATTTTTTTTAAAAAAGAAAAAAACAGTGTAGGTAGCAAGAAAAGGGTGAACTTCTGGACTGCTCCCTTGGAGCAGGACCTAAGTGGCTATGACCTTGACTTCCTCCCCACAGCAATTGTCCATCCCCTCCACCATAGGCTCTATCTTACTCTTTTCCTAAAGCCTGCAGCCCAAATTCTGTGGTGAAATGCTAGAACAATACAACTGCCTTTCTTATAAGGTTTAATGTGAGCACAGGAAGGAGTATTTTTATTCCCAGTTTCTCCAAGAAAAAACAGAAGTTATACCCCTTGGAAAATTCCCAAAACCTCTTGTGTTTATGGACAAAAAAGGAAGATTAGAATTATATGTGGCTGTTCTCAAGTGGACCAAGAAGAAGAGACTTTACCTGGCAAGACAACCAAGTCTTTAAGCACCAGCTTTTGGGAAACTTCTCACCTGATCCAACCCCACCAGTTCTTAACATTTTGTCATCCTGTCTGTTTATTCCAGCTACCAAATCTATAAAAACCACTGCCTCAAGCCATTGGTACAGCCACCAGTGATTTGGATTAATAAGGGGTGTGTGTGTGTGTGTGTGTCCACAGACACTTGTGCATGTGCTTGTGACCGAGGTAAGGAGATACAGTCTCCATTCCCATATCAGTGCCTAAGCCCCACACCAAAGCAAGTAAATCAGAATCTCTGGGAGTAGATCCAGTGCATCTGCTTCCAAAAAAAAAAAAAAACAAAACAAAAACCAACCAAACAAAAAAAACTCCTTAGGAAAGGAATGAGCTATTAAGCCATCCAAAACCATGGGGTGAATCTTAAATGCATGTTGCTAAGTGAGAGAAGCCAGTCTGAAAAGGCTCCATCCTGTATGACTGCATTTATCTGACATTTTAGAAAAGGCGCAACTATAGAGTTGCTAAACAGATCCATGGTTGTCAAGGCTTTAGGGAAGGAGTGTGGTTGAATAGGTGAAGCACAGGAAATTTAGAGTGGTGAAACTCTTCTGTGTGATACGATAATGGTGGATACATAACACTATACATTTCTCAAAATCCATAGAAAGTGTGAACCTTCAATTTATGCAAATTTTAAAAATAATTTGGGAAGTCAGAGAATCCAAGGACAGAATTCAGATCATGCCAAAAGAATCTAACCATATTACAAATGTATGAAATAACGTCATTGAAAGGGGTGGGAAAAAAGGTGCTGACCTAACTAACTTTGAAATGAATGGAGATCATAAGACTAAAAACAAAAGAAACTGTGTCATAAGCACTGTACTCTAGTTGATAAAGTTATTGCTGTCAAGTCTATGGGTTAACAATTTTGATACCACCATACATGTATTCTGTAATTGTAATTGTTTAGCTTAATATAGATATACAAGGATAGATATAGAAATATTTACAGATATGTATGTGTGTGTGTGTGTGTGTGTGTGTGTGTGTATCTGTGTGTGTGTGTTAGTATATACAGATGAATTCCTTGTTCTGTCAGCTAAGAGGTCCTAGGGGCAATGACACCCCAGCAACAATGAACATACATAGTGTCCAGATCTTGTTTTCTAATATCATTCTACAATAAAAGGAACTGGGACTCCTTGAAGAAATGGCTCATTATAGGTCCGGGCAAAGAATACACAGTATAAGCCTGGAGCATCTCGTAGTGACCAAAAGCAAGAAAATGCTAAAAACAAAACAAAAGAACTCCACAGTGATTGGGGATATGTCAAAGAGACACAGGAGCCAACTGAAAGAGCTCTCAATGGCCAAAGCTGGAATTTGAGCAACAAAATAGTAATAGTAGTAGTACTGGGTTATAACCCAAAGCATAAAATAAATATCCATGAGTCCACGTTGATATCAAATAAATGATTGAATAAATAAATAAGTGGAAGAGAATAGTCAAACCTGTGCAAAAGAATTCCACATAATTTATATAAATTCTCCTCCCTTAACGAGGCTGTGATGATTAAATTTTAGAGTCAGTTTGCCTAGGCTATGATACCCACTTGTTTGGTAAAATCACTAGTCTACATGTTGATGCAAAGGTATTTTGCAGATATGATTAATATCTATAATCAATTGACTTTATGTGAAGGAGATTACCCTTAATATTCTACATAGACCTCAGCCAATCAGTCGAAGGCCTTAAAAGCAAAAACTGAGGCTTCCTAGAGAAAAAGGAGTTCTAACTCAAGACTGCAACATCAATCCTGCCAGAGTTTCCAGCCTGCTGGCCTGCCAACCTGCTCTGCAAATTTCCGACTTGCCCACAAATGTGTGGGCCAATTCCTTAAAATCAATCTAATAATAATATAGGGAAACTAGATATGTGGTATATAGCCAATCTCTGTAATATTTTTGTATCTTTTCTTTAAATCCAAAACTATTATAATTTTCTTTGGAAAAAAAAAGCTTCCTAGGGATTCTAATATGCTGCCAATGTTGAGAACCACTCCTTATCCACAGTACAGGAAGATGCAGATATCCCAAAGTAAAGTTCTAAATGCATTGCCTTCCAATGGTGATTGCTCAGCATGCACCCAATAAAAACATAGGGATTTAAATGATGGAGAGATGCCTCGGTTTACTCCAGAGATCTGAATCAGAATCTCCAGGACAATAAAGGGAAGGGCCAATCTATGGATTAAACTCAAAGGCTTCCTCTGAAGCTTCCTCTTAACTCCAGCCCTGGATAAAAACGATTCCTGTGAAAGGATTTCTCAACGTGGAGGTTAGATGAGAAGTTATAATTGGCAATGTGCTTTGGGTCCATTTGGAATTCAATGAGTTTTTGCCTGGAAACCTTAACCCTTCTGTAGCATTCTTCTTACAGGAAACGGTGTCTCACATTCTAAACTATCTTAGAAGCAGTGGAGATTCTTTTTTTTTTTTTTTCTTTTTTTGAGGCAGAGTCTTGCTCTGTCACCCAGACTAGAGTGCAGTGGCACAATCTCGGCTCACTGCAACCTCCGCCTCCCGGGTTCAACCAATTCTCCTGCCTCAGCCTCCCGAGTAGCTGGGATTACAGGCACCCACCACCGCACCTGGCTAATTTTTTTGTATTTTTAGTAGAGACAGGGTTTCACCCCGTTGGCCACGCTGGTCTCGAACTCCTGACCTTGTGATCCACCTGCCTCAGCCTCCCAAAGTGCTGGGATTACAGGCATGAGCCACCATGCCCAGCCGCAGTGGAGACTCTATGTGCCAAGGGCTGCCTGTCCCAGTGCCTGGCAGTGGCTTCCTGCATTCAGAGAGTGGCATGTGCTCTCCTTTCCGACTGTGCTCTGTCCATTTCCTCTGATAGTTCTACAGTGTCAGCGGGTTGCCTACAAGGAGCTTATCGGACAATATCTGTGCAGTCTGTGGGCAGAAGATCATTGTGGAGCTTGATGAAGAAGGGCTCATTGAAAACACCTACCAGCTTTCCTGTAATCATGTGTATCCTTTTCAAAGGAAATTGTTTGGGCTTCATCAAGCCTCCTCCTTTCCTCCTCCTCCTCCTCCTCCTGTCCCCATCTCCTCCATCTTGCTTACCTTCCATGCCCAAACCCCAGTCCTTTATCCTCCAGCCCAGTCGAGTCTTCCTGTTTGTCCCTGCTGAATAATGAACTGCTAATTAAGGTGAAACTCCTCCTCCAGTAATTTCCTTTCTAAAGAGGACTGTTAATGCCACATAGACAGGAAGGCAGTATCTGAGCAGGGTGCTGGCAGGGGAAATTGGTTGAAGTCATAAGTGAGCAGATAGCCAAGAAAGATCAGGGAAAGAAGGGGTTTGGAGGTGAGAAAAAGAGTGAAGTATCAGGTGCAGGGGGGACCTTAAGACTATCCAAGTGGAGCCCAAGGTCTGAATCTTAGCAGATCAAGAAATACAAAGAGTGCTTTGCCTAGAAATAATCCTAGGAACCTACCTGTGGCAACAGTAGTCTTGGGGGCAGCCAAGGGAGGAAACCAAGCCTTCTTCTCAGCTTCAGTCTTTAGAAGAAGATACAGCCACAGGCAGCAAGACACCTTGGATTACAAAAGCAGGGATCAAAATTTGGACATTTGTTCTTGGACCATGGGCTCCTCCACCAATGGGTTCTATCCCAAATAGCTACCCATTGGCTGAGGGATCTTCATATGATAGGTACCAGACAGCCTGAGCCTGGAAACCAGCATTCTATGTGAACTCCAGTAACCATTAAGGAAAGCCTCAATGTGCTGAAAAATGCTGGCATCGAGACCCCTGAACAAATCAACCTGTGCTGCCTGAACATGTATGGACACTACTTTTGCTATGGATACCAAAGTTAGGCTTAGGTTGGCCAATCATCAGTATTTTAATTCTTCCTAAATACAAAAAAGGGTATCATTTATCTTTATTTTATAGTACAGTATCAATTTAATAATGTCATCGCTATGTACCCAGTTAGTTCAAAGCTCTGGCATTATGAGATGGTTAAACCATCTGTCTTTTGCCTAAAGCCCACTTAATTTAGTCAGTCATACCTCGGTGTCCAGTACCTATGATTCAATTCGTTTAATCTGGACAGTTTCCACTTATTCAATCCTGAGAGTAAAACCTGGACCAAATGCATCTCAAAAGTAATAGGAGCCTTAATTCCAACACATAAGCCTTAAAATCTTAAGGGAAGAAACACAAAGATACCCCATATGGATTTCTGTAGTGGTTTTTTCAGTGTGATACCTTTCCCAAAAAACTCATTCTTTGTAGCAATTTTCCAAGTCTGGCCCTAGTTTTAAATATGATTTATTTTTCAAATGTTGGAACAGAGCCCCTTCTGACATTTGCAAATGGAAATGTTTTCTCTCTCCACCTTTAAGAGCCCTTAGGGATTGTTGTACATGTGTGCATATATAATCTAAAATGTAGTCACCTTTAAATTTGCTTTTCAGGGAGTATTATTAATGGCTCATTTTAGCATGAGTCATATTAGTGAGAAATGGGCAAATATGAGTCATATTAACAAGGATGGGTTATCTGAGTCTTGCTCTGCAGCAGTTCTGCCAGTGTGCAAGTTTTTCAGCATTGAGATTTTGAAAATGAAAAAGAACATTAGAGAGAATGTGGACATTTCCGTGCTGGCTCAATGGCCCCTGAATTCTATACCTCTGTGGAAGATGGGGCTGTATTCCAGCCCTTTTGAATGAAAGGCTGTTTGAGTTTTGGTTCAAAATCTTCGTTATAATATACCACTTTATTTTAAAGCATATTGCAAAAATGACCCCAATTCCAAGAACATAAAATAATGGAAACTCCTGGTTACATTGAAATTTAATACTGAGGAGTTATATACATGGCCTTGACTTGCTACACCTCCAAGCTCCTCCATTTGTTAGGGAGGGAACTTCTACATTGTTGCTGTTCACCTGGGTGTGTAGCAGGCCAGTCAGAAGATCATGTGATCTTGGCCCAGAAAGTCACATTGGGAGCAGCGATTGTAGAAATAAACAAATCAGTAGGATGGATTTCATTATAGTTCATTTTGCCCAAATCCATAGTATCAGGGAACATGGAAATATATATTCCCAAAAATAACCAGTTTTGAGTCATTCAAATGTTCATTCAACAAATATTTCTTAGGCATGGCTTAAGGTGCTGAGGACACTGAAATGAATGAGACATAGTCCTACAGGTAACACATGGTCTAGGAGAA